>NC_092417.1:183296073-183651708 GCF_040894005.1 Engystomops pustulosus | reverse complement strand
TCATAGGATACACTGGAGACCCTGCACACAGCACACAGATAGTATAGACAGGCAGTGTGATGTCACATCTCATAGGATACACTGGAGACTCTGCACACAGCACACAGATAGTATAGACAGGCAGTGTGATGTTACATCTCATAGGATACACTGGAGACCCTGCACACAGCACACAGATAGTATAGACAGGCAGTGTGATGTCACATCTCATAGGATACACTGGAGACCCTGCACACAGCACACACAGATAGTATATACAGGCAGTGTGATGTCACATCTCATAGGATACACTGGAGACTCTGCACACAGCACACAGATAGTATAGACAGGCAGTGTGATGTTACATCTCATAGGATACACTGGAGACTCTGCACACAGATAGTATAGACAGGCAGTGTGATGTCACATCTCATAGGATACACTGGAGACTCTGCACACAGCACACAGATAGTATATACAGGCAGTGTGATGTCACATCTCATAGGATACACTGGAGACCCTGCACACAGCACACAGATAGTATAGACAGGCAGTGTGATGTTACATCTCATAGGATACACTGGAGACTCTGCACACAGCACACACAGATAGTATAGACAGGCAGTGTGATGTCACATCTCATAGGATACACTGGAGACCCTGCACACAGCACACAGATAGTATAGACAGGCAGTGTGATGTTACATCTCATAGGATACACTGGAGACTCTGCACACAGCACACAGATAGTATAGACAGGCAGTGTGATGTCACATCTCATAGGATACACTGGAGACCCTGCACACAGCACACAGATAGTATAGACAGGCAGTGTGATGTTACATCTCATAGGATACACTGGAGACTCTGCACACAGCACACAGATAGTATAGACAGGCAGTGTGATGTTACATCTCATAGGATACACTGGAGACTCTGCACACAGCACACACAGATAGTATAGACAGGCAGTGTGATGTTACATCTCATAGGATACACTGGAGACTCTGCACACAGCACACAGATAGTATAGACAGGCAGTGTGATGTCACATCTCATAGGATACACTGGAGACCCTGCACACAGCACACACAGATAGTATAGACAGGCAGTGTGATGTCACATCTCATAGGATACACTGGAGACCCTGCACACAGCACACACAGATAGTATAGACAGGCAGTGTGATGTCACATCTCATAGGATACACTGGAGACTCTGCACACAGCACACAGATAGTATAGACAGGCAGTGTGATGTCACATCTCATAGGATACACTGGAGACTCTGCACACAGCACACAGATAGTATAGACAGGCAGTGTGATGTCACATCTCATAGGATACACTGGAGACTCTGCACACAGCACACAGATAGTATAGACAGGCGGTGTGATGTCACATCTCATAGGATACACTGGAGACCCTGCACACAGCACACAGATAGTATAGACAGGCAGTGTGATGTCACATCTCATAGGATACACTGGAGACTCCTGCACACAGCACACACAGATAGTATAGACAGGCAGTGTGATGTCACATCTCATAGGATACACTGGAGACCCTGCACACAGCACACACAGATAGTATAGACAGGCAGTGTGATGTCACATCTCATAGGATACACTGGAGACTCTGCACACAGCACACAGATAGTATAGACAGGCAGTGTGATGTCACATCTCATAGGATACACTGGAGACCCTGCACACAGCACACAGATAGTATAGACAGGCAGTGTGATGTCACATCTCATAGGATACACTGGAGACCCTGCACACAGCACACAGATAGTATAGACAGGCAGTGTGATGTCACATCTCATAGGATACACTGGAGACTCTGCACACAGCACACAGATAGTATAGACAGGCAGTGTGATGTTACATCTCATAGGATACACTGGAGGCTCTGCACACAGCACACAGATAGTATAGACAGGCAGTGTGATGTCACATCTCATAGGATACACTGGAGACTCTGCACACAGCACACAGATAGTATAGACAGGCGGTGTGATGTTACATCTCATAGGATACACTGGAGACCCTGCACACAGCACACAGATAGTATAGACAGGCAGTGTGATGTTACATCTCATAGGATACACTGGAGGCTCTGCACACAGCACACAGATAGTATAGACAGGCAGTGTGATGTCACATCTCATAGGATACACTGGAGACTCTGCACACAGCACACAGATAGTATAGACAGGCAGTGTGATGTCACATCTCATAGGATACACTGGAGACTCTGCACACAGCACACAGATAGTATAGACAGGCGGTGTGATGTTACATCTCATAGGATACACTGGAGACCCTGCACACAGCACACACAGATAGTATAGACAGGCAGTGTGATGTCACATCTCATAGGATACACTGGAGACCTGCACACAGCACACAGATAGTATAGACAGGCAGTGTGATGTCACATCTCATAGGATACACTGGAGACCCTGCACACAGCACACACATAGTATAGACAGGCAGTGTGATGTCACATCTCATAGGATACACTGGAGGAGCTGCACACAGCACACACAGATAGTATATACAGGCAGTGTGATGTCACATCTCATAGGATACACTGGAGACTCTGCACACAGCACACAGATAGTATAGACAGGCAGTGTGATGTCACATCTCATAGGATACACTGGAGACTCTGCACACAGCACACAGATAGTATAGACAGGCAGTGTGATGTCACATCTCATAGGATACACTGGAGACTCTGCACACAGCACACAGATAGTATAGACAGGCAGTGTGATGTCACATCTCATAGGATACACTGGAGACCCTGCACACAGCACACAGATAGTATAGACAGGCAGTGTGATGTCACATCTCATAGGATACACTGGAGGCTCTGCACACAGCACACAGATAGTATAGACAGGCAGTGTGATGTCACATCTCATAGGATACACTGGAGACCCTGCACACAGCACACAGATAGTATAGACAGGCAGTGTGATGTCACATCTCATAGGATACACTGGAGGCTCTGCACACAGCACACAGATAGTATAGACAGGCAGTGTGATGTCACATCTCATAGGATACACTGGAGACCCTGCACACAGCACACAGATAGTATAGACAGGCAGTGTGATGTCACATCTCATAGGATACACTGGAGACCCTGCACACAGCACACAGATAGTATAGACAGGCAGTGTGATGTCACATCTCATAGGATACACTGGAGACCCTGCACACAGCACACAGATAGTATAGACAGGCAGTGTGATGTTACATCTCATAGGATACACTGGAGACCCTGCACACAGCATACACAGATAGTATAGACAGGCAGTGTGATGTCACATCTCATAGGATACACTGGAGACTCTGCACACAGCACACAGATAGTATAGACAGGCAGTGTGATGTCACATCTCATAGGATACACTGGAGACTCTGCACACAGCACACAGATAGTATAGACAGGCAGTGTGATGTCACATCTCATAGGATACACTGGAGACTCTGCACACAGCACACACAGATAGTATAGATAGGCAGTGTGATGTTACATCTCATAGGATACACTGGAGACTCTGCACACAGCACACAGATAGTATAGACAGGCAGTGTGATGTCACATCTCATAGGATACACTGGAGACTCTGCACACAGCACACAGATAGTATAGACAGGCAGTGTGATGTCACATCTCATAGGATACACTGGAGACTCTGCACACAGCACACAGATAGTATAGACAGGCGGTGTGATGTCACATCTCATAGGATACACTGGAGACTCTGCACACAGCACACAGATAGTATAGACAGGCAGTGTGATGTCACATCTCATAGGATACACTGGAGACCCTGCACACAGCACACAGATAGTATAGACAGGCAGTGTGATGTCACATCTCATAGGATACACTGGAGACTCTGCACACAGCACACAGATAGTATAGACAGGCAGTGTGATGTCACATCTCATAGGATACACTGGAGACCCTGCACACAGCACACAGATAGTATAGACAGGCAGTGTGATGTCACATCTCATAGGATACACTGGAGACCCTGCACACAGCACACAGATAGTATAGACAGGCAGTGTGATGTCACATCTCATAGGATACACTGGAGACCCTGCACACAGCACACAGATAGTATAGACAGGCAGTGTGATGTTACATCTCATAGGATACACTGGAGACCCTGCACACAGCATACACAGATAGTATAGACAGGCAGTGTGATGTCACATCTCATAGGATACACTGGAGACTCTGCACACAGCACACAGATAGTATAGACAGGCGGTGTGATGTCACATCTCATAGGATACACTGGAGACTCTGCACACAGCACACAGATAGTATAGACAGGCAGTGTGATGTCACATCTCATAGGATACACTGGAGACCCTGCACACAGCACACAGATAGTATAGACAGGCAGTGTGATGTCACATCTCATAGGATACACTGGAGACTCTGCACACAGATAGTATAGACAGGCAGTGTGATGTTACATCTCATAGGATACACTGGAGACTCTGCACACAGCACACACAGATAGTATAGACAGGCAGTGTGATGTCACATCTCATAGGATACACTGGAGACTCTGCACACAGATAGTATAGACAGGCAGTGTGATGTTACATCTCATAGGATACACTGGAGACTCTGCACACAGCACACACAGATAGTATAGACAGGCAGTGTGATGTCACATCTCATAGGATACACTGGAGACTCTGCACACAGCACACAGATAGTATAGACAGGCAGTGTGATGTTACATCTCATAGGATACACTGGAGACTCTGCACACAGCACACAGATAGTATAGACAGGCAGTGTGATGTCACATCTCATAGGATACACTGGAGACCCTGCACACAGCACACAGATAGTATAGACAGGCAGTGTGATGTCACATCTCATAGGATACACTGGAGACCCTGCACACAGCACACAGATAGTATAGACAGGCAGTGTGATGTCACATCTCATAGGATACACTGGAGACCCTGCACACAGCACACAGATAGTATATACAGGCAGTGTGATGTCACATCTCATAGGATACACAGGAGACTCTGCACACAGCACACACAGATAGTATAGACAGGCAGTGTGATGTCACATCTCATAGGATACACTGGAGACTGCACACAGCACACACATAGTATAGACAGGCAATGTGATGTCACATCTCATAGGATACACTGGAGACCCTGCACACAGCACACAGATAGTATAGACAGGCAGTGTGATGTCACATCTCATAGGATACACTGGAGACTCTGCACACAGCACACACAGATAGTATAGACAGGCAGTGTGATGTTACATCTCATAGGATACACTGGAGACCCTGCACACAGCACACAGATAGTATAGACAGGCAGTGTGATGTTACATCTCATAGGATACACTGGAGACCCTGCACACAGCATACACAGATAGTATGGACAGGCAGTGTGATGTCACATCTCATAGGATACACAGGAGACCCTGCACACAGCACACACAGATAGTATATACAGGCAGTGTGATGTCACATCTCATAGGATACACTGGAGACTCTGCACACAGCACACAGATAGTATAGACAGGCAGTGTGATGTTACATCTCATAGTATACACTGGAGACTCTGCACACAGCACACACAGATAGTATAGACAGGCAGTGTGATGTCACATCTCATAGGATACACTGGAGACTCTGCACACAGCACACACAGATAGTATAGACAGGCAGTGTGATGTCACATCTCATAGGATACACTGGAGACTCTGCACACAGCCACACACACATAGTATAGACAGGCAGTGTGATGTTACATCTCATAGGATACACTGGAGGCTCTGCACACAGCACACAGATAGTATAGACAGGCAGTGTGATATCACATCTCATAGGATACACTGGAGACTCTGCACACAGCACACACATAGTATAGACAGGCAATGTGATGTCACATCTCATAGGATACACTGGAGACCCTGCACACAGCACACAGATAGTATAGACAGGCAGTGTGATGTCACATCTCATAGGATACACTGGAGACTCTGCACACAGCACACAGATAGTATAGACAGGCAGTGTGATGTCACATCTCATAGGATACACTGGAGACTCTGCACACAGCACACAGATAGTATAGACAGGCAGTGTGATGTCACATCTCATAGGATACACTGGAGACTCTGCACACAGCACACAGATAGTATAGACAGGCAGTGTGATGTCACATCTCATAGGATACACTGGAGACCCTGCACACAGCACACACAGATAGTATAGACAGGCAGTGTGATGTCACATCTCATAGGATACACTGGAGACCCTGCACACAGATAGTATAGACAGGCAGTGTGATGTTACCTCTCATAGGATACACTGGAGACCCTGCACACAGCACACAGATAGTATAGACAGGCAGTGTGATGTCACATCTCATAGGATACACTGGAGACTCTGCACACAGCACACAGATAGTATAGACAGGCAGTGTGATGTCACATCTCATAGGATACACTGGAGACCCTGCACACAGCACACAGATAGTATAGACAGGCAGTGTGATGTCACATCTCATAGGATACACTGGAGACCCTGCACACAGCACACAGATAGTATAGACAGGCAGTGTGATGTCACATCTCATAGGATACACTGGAGACTCTGCACACAGCACACAGATAGTATAGACAGGCAGTGTGATGTTACATCTCATAGGATACACTGGAGGCTCTGCACACAGCACACAGATAGTATAGACAGGCAGTGTGATGTCACATCTCATAGGATACACTGGAGACTCTGCACACAGCACACAGATAGTATAGACAGGCGGTGTGATGTTACATCTCATAGGATACACTGGAGACCCTGCACACAGCACACAGATAGTATAGACAGGCAGTGTGATGTTACATCTCATAGGATACACTGGAGGCTCTGCACACAGCACACAGATAGTATAGACAGGCAGTGTGATGTCACATCTCATAGGATACACTGGAGACTCTGCACACAGCACACAGATAGTATAGACAGGCAGTGTGATGTCACATCTCATAGGATACACTGGAGACTCTGCACACAGCACACAGATAGTATAGACAGGCGGTGTGATGTTACATCTCATAGGATACACTGGAGACCCTGCACACAGCACACACAGATAGTATAGACAGGCAGTGTGATGTCACATCTCATAGGATACACTGGAGACCCTGCACACAGCACACAGATAGTATAGACAGGCAGTGTGATGTCACATCTCATAGGATACACTGGAGACCCTGCACACAGCACACACATAGTATAGACAGGCAGTGTGATGTCACATCTCATAGGATACACTGGAGGAGCTGCACACAGCACACACAGATAGTATATACAGGCAGTGTGATGTCACATCTCATAGGATACACTGGAGACTCTGCACACAGCACACAGATAGTATAGACAGGCAGTGTGATGTCACATCTCATAGGATACACTGGAGACTCTGCACACAGCACACAGATAGTATAGACAGGCAGTGTGATGTCACATCTCATAGGATACACTGGAGACTCTGCACACAGCACACAGATAGTATAGACAGGCAGTGTGATGTCACATCTCATAGGATACACTGGAGACCCTGCACACAGCACACAGATAGTATAGACAGGCAGTGTGATGTCACATCTCATAGGATACACTGGAGGCTCTGCACACAGCACACAGATAGTATAGACAGGCAGTGTGATGTCACATCTCATAGGATACACTGGAGACCCTGCACACAGCACACAGATAGTATAGACAGGCAGTGTGATGTCACATCTCATAGGATACACTGGAGGCTCTGCACACAGCACACAGATAGTATAGACAGGCAGTGTGATGTCACATCTCATAGGATACACTGGAGACCCTGCACACAGCACACAGATAGTATAGACAGGCAGTGTGATGTCACATCTCATAGGATACACTGGAGACCCTGCACACAGCACACAGATAGTATAGACAGGCAGTGTGATGTCACATCTCATAGGATACACTGGAGACCCTGCACACAGCACACAGATAGTATAGACAGGCAGTGTGATGTTACATCTCATAGGATACACTGGAGACCCTGCACACAGCATACACAGATAGTATAGACAGGCAGTGTGATGTCACATCTCATAGGATACACTGGAGACTCTGCACACAGCACACAGATAGTATAGACAGGCAGTGTGATGTCACATCTCATAGGATACACTGGAGACCCTGCACACAGCACACAGATAGTATAGACAGGCAGTGTGATGTCACATCTCATAGGATACACTGGAGACCCTGCACACAGCACACAGATAGTATAGACAGGCAGTGTGATGTCACATCTCATAGGATACACTGGAGACTCTGCACACAGCACACAGATAGTATAGACAGGCAGTGTGATGTTACATCTCATAGGATACACTGGAGGCTCTGCACACAGCACACAGATAGTATAGACAGGCAGTGTGATGTCACATCTCATAGGATACACTGGAGACTCTGCACACAGCACACAGATAGTATAGACAGGCGGTGTGATGTTACATCTCATAGGATACACTGGAGACCCTGCACACAGCACACAGATAGTATAGACAGGCAGTGTGATGTTACATCTCATAGGATACACTGGAGGCTCTGCACACAGCACACAGATAGTATAGACAGGCAGTGTGATGTCACATCTCATAGGATACACTGGAGACTCTGCACACAGCACACAGATAGTATAGACAGGCAGTGTGATGTCACATCTCATAGGATACACTGGAGACTCTGCACACAGCACACAGATAGTATAGACAGGCGGTGTGATGTTACATCTCATAGGATACACTGGAGACCCTGCACACAGCACACACAGATAGTATAGACAGGCAGTGTGATGTCACATCTCATAGGATACACTGGAGACCCTGCACACAGCACACAGATAGTATAGACAGGCAGTGTGATGTCACATCTCATAGGATACACTGGAGACCCTGCACACAGCACACACATAGTATAGACAGGCAGTGTGATGTCACATCTCATAGGATACACTGGAGGAGCTGCACACAGCACACACAGATAGTATATACAGGCAGTGTGATGTCACATCTCATAGGATACACTGGAGACTCTGCACACAGCACACAGATAGTATAGACAGGCAGTGTGATGTCACATCTCATAGGATACACTGGAGACTCTGCACACAGCACACAGATAGTATAGACAGGCAGTGTGATGTCACATCTCATAGGATACACTGGAGACTCTGCACACAGCACACAGATAGTATAGACAGGCAGTGTGATGTCACATCTCATAGGATACACTGGAGACCCTGCACACAGCACACAGATAGTATAGACAGGCAGTGTGATGTCACATCTCATAGGATACACTGGAGGCTCTGCACACAGCACACAGATAGTATAGACAGGCAGTGTGATGTCACATCTCATAGGATACACTGGAGACCCTGCACACAGCACACAGATAGTATAGACAGGCAGTGTGATGTCACATCTCATAGGATACACTGGAGGCTCTGCACACAGCACACAGATAGTATAGACAGGCAGTGTGATGTCACATCTCATAGGATACACTGGAGACCCTGCACACAGCACACAGATAGTATAGACAGGCAGTGTGATGTCACATCTCATAGGATACACTGGAGACCCTGCACACAGCACACAGATAGTATAGACAGGCAGTGTGATGTCACATCTCATAGGATACACTGGAGACCCTGCACACAGCACACAGATAGTATAGACAGGCAGTGTGATGTTACATCTCATAGGATACACTGGAGACCCTGCACACAGCATACACAGATAGTATAGACAGGCAGTGTGATGTCACATCTCATAGGATACACTGGAGACTCTGCACACAGCACACAGATAGTATAGACAGGCAGTGTGATGTCACATCTCATAGGATACACTGGAGACTCTGCACACAGCACACAGATAGTATAGACAGGCAGTGTGATGTCACATCTCATAGGATACACTGGAGACTCTGCACACAGCACACACAGATAGTATAGATAGGCAGTGTGATGTTACATCTCATAGGATACACTGGAGACTCTGCACACAGCACACAGATAGTATAGACAGGCAGTGTGATGTCACATCTCATAGGATACACTGGAGACTCTGCACACAGCACACAGATAGTATAGACAGGCAGTGTGATGTCACATCTCATAGGATACACTGGAGACTCTGCACACAGCACACAGATAGTATAGACAGGCGGTGTGATGTCACATCTCATAGGATACACTGGAGACTCTGCACACAGCACACAGATAGTATAGACAGGCGGTGTGATGTCACATCTCATAGGATACACTGGAGACCCTGCACACAGCACACAGATAGTATAGACAGGCGGTGTGATGTCACATCTCATAGGATACCCTGGAGGCTCTGCACACAGCACACAGATAGTATAGACAGGCAGTGTGATGTCACATCTCATAGGATACACTGGAGACCCTGCACACAGCACACAGATAGTATAGACAGGCAGTGTGATGTCACATCTCATAGGATACACTGGAGACCCTGCACACAGCACACAGATAGTATAGACAGGCAGTGTGATGTCACATCTCATAGGATACACTGGAGACCCTGCACACAGCACACAGATAGTATAGACAGGCAGTTTGATGTTACATCTCATAGGATACACTGGAGACCCTGCACACAGCATACACAGATAGTATAGACAGGCAGTGTGATGTCACATCTCATAGGATACACTGGAGACTCTGCACACAGCACACAGATAGTATAGACAGGCGGTGTGATGTCACATCTCATAGGATACACTGGAGACTCTGCACACAGCACACAGATAGTATAGACAGGCAGTGTGATGTCACATCTCATAGGATACACTGGAGACCCTGCACACAGCACACACAGATAGTATATACAGGCAGTGTGATGTCACATCTCATAGGATACACTGGAGACTCTGCACACAGATAGTATAGACAGGCAGTGTGATGTTACATCTCATAGGATACACTGGAGACTCTGCACACAGCACACACAGATAGTATAGACAGGCAGTGTGATGTCACATCTCATAGGATACACTGGAGACTCTGCACACAGATAGTATAGACAGGCAGTGTGATGTTACATCTCATAGGATACACTGGAGACTCTGCACACAGCACACACAGATAGTATAGACAGGCAGTGTGATGTCACATCTCATAGGATACACTGGAGACCCTGCACACAGCACACAGATAGTATAGACAGGCAGTGTGATGTCACATCTCATAGGATACACTGGAGACCCTGCACACAGCACACAGATAGTATATACAGGCAGTGTGATGTCACATCTCATAGGATACACAGGAGACTCTGCACACAGCACACACAGATAGTATAGACAGGCAGTGTGATGTCACATCTCATAGGATACACTGGAGACTGCACACAGCACACACATAGTATAGACAGGCAATGTGATGTCACATCTCATAGGATACACTGGAGACCCTGCACACAGCACACAGATAGTATAGACAGGCAGTGTGATGTCACATCTCATAGGATACACTGGAGACTCTGCACACAGCACACACAGATAGTATAGACAGGCAGTGTGATGTTACATCTCATAGGATACACTGGAGACCCTGCACACAGCACACAGATAGTATAGACAGGCAGTGTGATGTTACATCTCATAGGATACACTGGAGACCCTGCACACAGCATACACAGATAGTATGGACAGGCAGTGTGATGTCACATCTCATAGGATACACAGGAGACCCTGCACACAGCACACACAGATAGTATATACAGGCAGTGTGATGTCACATCTCATAGGATACACTGGAGACTCTGCACACAGCACACAGATAGTATAGACAGGCAGTGTGATGTTACATCTCATAGTATACACTGGAGACTCTGCACACAGCACACACAGATAGTATAGACAGGCAGTGTGATGTCACATCTCATAGGATACACTGGAGACTCTGCACACAGCACACACAGATAGTATAGACAGGCAGTGTGATGTCACATCTCATAGGATACACTGGAGACTCTGCACACAGCACACACACATAGTATAGACAGGCAGTGTGATGTTACATCTCATAGGATACACTGGAGGCTCTGCACACAGCACACAGATAGTATAGACAGGCAGTGTGATATCACATCTCATAGGATACACTGGAGACTCTGCACACAGCACACACATAGTATAGACAGGCAATGTGATGTCACATCTCATAGGATACACTGGAGACCCTGCACACAGCACACAGATAGTATAGACAGGCAGTGTGATGTCACATCTCATAGGATACACTGGAGACTCTGCACACAGCACACAGATAGTATAGACAGGCAGTGTGATGTCACATCTCATAGGATACACTGGAGACTCTGCACACAGCACACAGATAGTATAGACAGGCAGTGTGATGTCACATCTCATAGGATACACTGGAGACTCTGCACACAGCACACAGATAGTATAGACAGGCAGTGTGATGTCACATCTCATAGGATACACTGGAGACCCTGCACACAGCACACACAGATAGTATAGACAGGCAGTGTGATGTCACATCTCATAGGATACACTGGAGACCCTGCACACAGATAGTATAGACAGGCAGTGTGATGTTACCTCTCATAGGATACACTGGAGACCCTGCACACAGCACACAGATAGTATAGACAGGCAGTGTGATGTCACATCTCATAGGATACACTGGAGACTCTGCACACAGCACACAGATAGTATAGACAGGCAGTGTGATGTCACATCTCATAGGATACACTGGAGACCCTGCACACAGCACACAGATAGTATAGACAGGCAGTGTGATGTCACATCTCATAGGATACACTGGAGACCCTGCACACAGCACACAGATAGTATAGACAGGCAGTGTGATGTCACATCTCATAGGATACACTGGAGACTCTGCACACAGCACACAGATAGTATAGACAGGCAGTGTGATGTTACATCTCATAGGATACACTGGAGGCTCTGCACACAGCACACAGATAGTATAGACAGGCAGTGTGATGTCACATCTCATAGGATACACTGGAGACTCTGCACACAGCACACAGATAGTATAGACAGGCGGTGTGATGTTACATCTCATAGGATACACTGGAGACCCTGCACACAGCACACAGATAGTATAGACAGGCAGTGTGATGTTACATCTCATAGGATACACTGGAGGCTCTGCACACAGCACACAGATAGTATAGACAGGCAGTGTGATGTCACATCTCATAGGATACACTGGAGACTCTGCACACAGCACACAGATAGTATAGACAGGCAGTGTGATGTCACATCTCATAGGATACACTGGAGACTCTGCACACAGCACACAGATAGTATAGACAGGCGGTGTGATGTTACATCTCATAGGATACACTGGAGACCCTGCACACAGCACACACAGATAGTATAGACAGGCAGTGTGATGTCACATCTCATAGGATACACTGGAGACCCTGCACACAGCACACAGATAGTATAGACAGGCAGTGTGATGTCACATCTCATAGGATACACTGGAGACCCTGCACACAGCACACACATAGTATAGACAGGCAGTGTGATGTCACATCTCATAGGATACACTGGAGGAGCTGCACACAGCACACACAGATAGTATATACAGGCAGTGTGATGTCACATCTCATAGGATACACTGGAGACTCTGCACACAGCACACAGATAGTATAGACAGGCAGTGTGATGTCACATCTCATAGGATACACTGGAGACTCTGCACACAGCACACAGATAGTATAGACAGGCAGTGTGATGTCACATCTCATAGGATACACTGGAGACTCTGCACACAGCACACAGATAGTATAGACAGGCAGTGTGATGTCACATCTCATAGGATACACTGGAGACCCTGCACACAGCACACAGATAGTATAGACAGGCAGTGTGATGTCACATCTCATAGGATACACTGGAGGCTCTGCACACAGCACACAGATAGTATAGACAGGCAGTGTGATGTCACATCTCATAGGATACACTGGAGACCCTGCACACAGCACACAGATAGTATAGACAGGCAGTGTGATGTCACATCTCATAGGATACACTGGAGGCTCTGCACACAGCACACAGATAGTATAGACAGGCAGTGTGATGTCACATCTCATAGGATACACTGGAGACCCTGCACACAGCACACAGATAGTATAGACAGGCAGTGTGATGTCACATCTCATAGGATACACTGGAGACCCTGCACACAGCACACAGATAGTATAGACAGGCAGTGTGATGTCACATCTCATAGGATACACTGGAGACCCTGCACACAGCACACAGATAGTATAGACAGGCAGTGTGATGTTACATCTCATAGGATACACTGGAGACCCTGCACACAGCATACACAGATAGTATAGACAGGCAGTGTGATGTCACATCTCATAGGATACACTGGAGACTCTGCACACAGCACACAGATAGTATAGACAGGCAGTGTGATGTCACATCTCATAGGATACACTGGAGACTCTGCACACAGCACACAGATAGTATAGACAGGCAGTGTGATGTCACATCTCATAGGATACACTGGAGACTCTGCACACAGCACACACAGATAGTATAGACAGGCAGTGTGATGTTACATCTCATAGGATACACTGGAGACTCTGCACACAGCACACAGATAGTATAGACAGGCAGTGTGATGTCACATCTCATAGGATACACTGGAGACTCTGCACACAGCACACAGATAGTATAGACAGGCAGTGTGATGTCACATCTCATAGGATACACTGGAGACTCTGCACACAGCACACAGATAGTATAGACAGGCAGTGTGATGTCACATCTCATAGGATACACTGGAGACTCTGCACACAGCACACAGATAGTATAGACAGGCGGTGTGATGTCACATCTCATAGGATACACTGGAGACTCTGCACACAGCACACAGATAGTATAGACAGGCGGTGTGATGTCACATCTCATAGGATACACTGGAGACCCTGCACACAGCACACAGATAGTATAGACAGGCGGTGTGATGTCACATCTCATAGGATACCCTGGAGGCTCTGCACACAGCACACAGATAGTATAGACAGGCAGTGTGATGTCACATCTCATAGGATACACTGGAGACCCTGCACACAGCACACAGATAGTATAGACAGGCAGTGTGATGTCACATCTCATAGGATACACTGGAGACCCTGCACACAGCACACAGATAGTATAGACAGGCAGTGTGATGTCACATCTCATAGGATACACTGGAGACCCTGCACACAGCACACAGATAGTATAGACAGGCAGTTTGATGTTACATCTCATAGGATACACTGGAGACCCTGCACACAGCATACACAGATAGTATAGACAGGCAGTGTGATGTCACATCTCATAGGATACACTGGAGACTCTGCACACAGCACACAGATAGTATAGACAGGCGGTGTGATGTCACATCTCATAGGATACACTGGAGACTCTGCACACAGCACACAGATAGTATAGACAGGCAGTGTGATGTCACATCTCATAGGATACACTGGAGACCCTGCACACAGCACACACAGATAGTATATACAGGCAGTGTGATGTCACATCTCATAGGATACACTGGAGACTCTGCACACAGATAGTATAGACAGGCAGTGTGATGTTACATCTCATAGGATACACTGGAGACTCTGCACACAGCACACACAGATAGTATAGACAGGCAGTGTGATGTCACATCTCATAGGATACACTGGAGACTCTGCACACAGATAGTATAGACAGGCAGTGTGATGTTACATCTCATAGGATACACTGGAGACTCTGCACACAGCACACACAGATAGTATAGACAGGCAGTGTGATGTCACATCTCATAGGATACACTGGAGACCCTGCACACAGCACACAGATAGTATAGACAGGCAGTGTGATGTCACATCTCATAGGATACACTGGAGACCCTGCACACAGCACACAGATAGTATATACAGGCAGTGTGATGTCACATCTCATAGGATACACAGGAGACTCTGCACACAGCACACACAGATAGTATAGACAGGCAGTGTGATGTCACATCTCATAGGATACACTGGAGACTGCACACAGCACACACATAGTATAGACAGGCAATGTGATGTCACATCTCATAGGATACACTGGAGACCCTGCACACAGCACACAGATAGTATAGACAGGCAGTGTGATGTCACATCTCATAGGATACACTGGAGACTCTGCACACAGCACACAGATAGTATAGACAGGCAGTGTGATGTTACATCTCATAGGATACACTGGAGACCCTGCACACAGCACACAGATAGTATAGACAGGCAGTGTGATGTTACATCTCATAGGATACACTGGAGACCCTGCACACAGCATACACAGATAGTATGGACAGGCAGTGTGATGTCACATCTCATAGGATACACAGGAGACCCTGCACACAGCACACACAGATAGTATATACAGGCAGTGTGATGTCACATCTCATAGGATACACTGGAGACTCTGCACACAGCACACAGATAGTATAGACAGGCAGTGTGATGTTACATCTCATAGTATACACTGGAGACTCTGCACACAGCACACACAGATAGTATAGACAGGCAGTGTGATGTCACATCTCATAGGATACACTGGAGACTCTGCACACAGCACACACAGATAGTATAGACAGGCAGTGTGATGTCACATCTCATAGGATACACTGGAGACTCTGCACACAGCACACACACATAGTATAGACAGGCAGTGTGATGTTACATCTCATAGGATACACTGGAGGCTCTGCACACAGCACACAGATAGTATAGACAGGCAGTGTGATATCACATCTCATAGGATACACTGGAGACTCTGCACACAGCACACACATAGTATAGACAGGCAATGTGATGTCACATCTCATAGGATACACTGGAGACCCTGCACACAGCACACAGATAGTATAGACAGGCAGTGTGATGTCACATCTCATAGGATACACTGGAGACTCTGCACACAGCACACAGATAGTATAGACAGGCAGTGTGATGTCACATCTCATAGGATACACTGGAGACTCTGCACACAGCACACAGATAGTATAGACAGGCAGTGTGATGTCACATCTCATAGGATACACTGGAGACCCTGCACACAGCACACAGATAGTATAGACAGGCAGTGTGATGTCACATCTCATAGGATACACTGGAGACTCTGCACACAGCACACAGATAGTATTGACAGGCAGTGTGATGTCACATCTCATAGGATACACTGGAGACTCTGCACACAGCACACAGATAGTATAGACAGGCAGTGTGATGTCACATCTCATAGGATACACTGGAGACCCTGCACACAGCACACAGATAGTATAGACAGGCAGTGTGATGTCACATCTCATAGGATACACTGGAGACTCTGCACACAGCACACAGATAGTATAGACAGGCAGTGTGATGTCACATCTCATAGGATACACTGGAGACCCTGCACACAGCACACACAGATAGTATAGACAGGCAGTGTGATGTTACATCTCATAGCATACACTGGAGACCCTGCACACAGCACACAGATAGTATAGACAGGCAGTGTGATGTCACATCTCATAGGATACACTGGAGACTCTGCACACAGCACACAGATAGTATAGACAGGCAGTGTGATGTTACATCTCATAGGATACACTGGAGACCCTGCACACAGTACACAGATAGTATAGACAGGCAGTGTGATGTCACATCTCATAGGATACACTGGAGACTCTGCACACAGCACACACAGATAGTATATACAGGCAGTGTGATGTCACATCTCATAGGATACACTGGAGACCCTGCACACAGCACACACAGATAGTATAGACAGGCAGTGTGATGTCACATCTCATAGGATACACTGGAGACCCTGCACACAGCACACAGATAGTATAGACAGGCAGTGTGATGTCACATCTCATAGGATACACTGGAGACTCTGCACACAGCACACAGATAGTATAGACAGGCAGTGTGATGTCACATCTCATAGGATACACTGGAGACCCTGCACACAGCACACAGATAGTATAGACAGGCAGTGTGATGTCACATCTCATAGGATACACTGGAGACCCTGCACACAGCACACAGATAGTATAGACAGGCAGTGTGATGTCACATCTCATAGGATACACTGGAGACTCTGCACACAGCACACACAGATAGTATAGACAGGCAGTGTGATGTCACATCTCATAGGATACACTGGAGACCCTGCACACAGCACACACAGATAGTATAGACAGGCAGTGTGATGTCACATCTCATAGGATACACTGGAGACCCTGCACACAGCACACAGATAGTATAGACAGGCAGTGTGATGTCACATCTCATAGGATACACTGGAGACTCTGCACACAGCACACACAGATAGTATAGACAGGCAGTGTGATGTCACATCTCATAGGATACACTGGAGACTCTGCACACAGCACACAGATAGTATAGACAGGCAGTGTGATGTCACATCTTATAGGATACACTGGAGGCCCTGCACACAGCACACAGATAGTATAGACAGGCAGTGTGATGTTACATCTCATAGGATACACTGGAGACTCTGCACACAGCACACACAGATAGTATAGACAGGCAGTGTGATGTCACATCTCATAGGATACACTGGAGACCCTGCACACAGCATACACAGATAGTATAGACAGGCAGTGTGATGTCACATCTCATAGGATACACTGGAGACTCTGCACACAGCACACAGATAGTATAGACAGGCGGTGTGATGTTACATCTCATAGGATACACTGGAGACCCTGCACACAGCACACAGATAGTATAGACAGGCATTGTGATGTCACATCTCATTGGATACACTGGAGACTCTGCACACAGCACACAGATAGTATAGACAGGCAGTGTGATGTCACATCTCATAGGATACACTGGAGGCTCCGTACACAGCACACACAGATAGTATATACAGGCAGTGTGATGTCACATCTCATAGGATACACTGGAGACCCTGCACACAGCACACAGATAGTATAGACAGGCAGTGTGATGTTACATCTCATAGGATACACTGGAGACCCTGCACACAGCACACACAGATAGTATAGACAGGCAGTGTGATGTCACATCTCATAGGATACACTGGAGACTCTGCACACAGCACACAGATAGTATAGACAGGCAGTGTGATGTCACATCTCATAGGATACACTGGAGACTCTGCACACAGCACACAGATAGTATAGACAGGCGGTGTGATGTCACATCTCATAGGATACACTGGAGACTCTGCACACAGCACACAGATAGTATAGACAGGCAGTGTGATGTCACATCTCATAGGATACACTGGAGACCCTGCACACAGCACACAGATAGTATAGACAGGCAGTGTGATGTTACATCTCATAGGATACACTGGAGACCCTGCACACAGCACACAGATAGTATAGACAGGCAGTGTGATGTTACATCTCATAGGATACACTGGAGACCCTGCACACAGCACACACAGATAGTATAGACAGGCAGTGTGATGTCACATCTCATAGGATACACTGGAGACTCGGCACACAGCACACAGATAGTATAGACAGGCAGTGTGATGTCACATCTCATAGGATACACTGGAGGCTCCGCACACAGCACACACAGATAGTATATACAGGCAGTGTGATGTCACATCTCATAGGATACACTGGAGACCCTGCACACAGCACACAGATAGTATAGACAGGCAGTGTGATTTTACATCTCATAGGATACACTGGAGACCCTGCACACAGCACACACAGATAGTATAGACAGGCAGTGTGATGTCACATCTCATAGGATACACTGGAGACTCTGCACACAGCACACAGATAGTATAGACAGGCAGTGTGATGTCACATCTCATAGGATACACTGGAGTCCCTGCACACAGCACACACAGATAGTATATACAGGCAGTGTGATGTCACATCTCATAGGATACACTGGAGACTCTGCACACAGCACACAGATAGTATAGACAGGCAGTGTGATGTCACATCTCATAGGATACACTGGAGACTCTGCACACAGCACACAGATAGTATAGACAGGCAGTGTGATGTTACATCTCATAGGATACACTGGAGACTCTGCACACAGCACACAGATAGTATAGACAGGCAGTGTGATGTTACATCTCATAGCATACACTGGAGACCCTGCACACAGCACACAGATAGTATAGACAGGCAGTGTGATGTTACATCTCATAGGATACACTGGAGACCCTGCACACAGCACACAGATAGTATAGACAGGCAGTGTGATGTTACATCTCATAGGATACACTGGAGACCCTGCACACAGCACACAGATAGTATAGACAGGCATTGTGATGTTACATCTCATAGGATACACTGGAGACTCTGCACACAGCACACAGATAGTATATACAGGGAGTGTGATGTTACATCTCATAGGATACACTGGAGACTCTGCACACAGCACACAGATAGTATAGACAGGCAGTGTGATGTCACATCTCATAGGATACACTGGAGACTCTGCACACAGCACACAGATAGTATAGACAGGCAGTGTGATGTCACATCTCATAGGATACACTGGAGACTCTGCACACAGCACACAGATAGTATATACAGGGAGTGTGATGTTACATCTCATAGGATACACTGGAGACTCTGCACACAGCACACAGATAGTATAGACAGGCAGTGTGATGTCACATCTCATAGGATACACTGGAGACTCTGCACACAGCACACAGATAGTATATACAGGGAGTGTGATGTTACATCTCATAGGATACACTGGAGACTCTGCACACAGCACACAGATAGTATAGACAGGCAGTGTGATGTCACATCTCATAGGATACACTGGAGACTCTGCACACAGCACACAGATAGTATAGACAGGCAGTGTGATGTCACATCTCATAGGATACACTGGAGACCCTGCACACAGCACACAGATAGTATAGACAGGCAGTGTGATGTTACATCTCATAGGATACACTGGAGACCCTGCACACAGCACACAGATAGTATAGACAGGCAGTGTGATGTCACATCTCATAGGATACACTGGAGACTCTGCACACAGCACACAGATAGTATAGACAGGCAGTGTGATGTTACATCTCATAGGATACACTGGAGACTCTGCACACAGCACACAGATAGTATAGACAGGCAGTGTGATGTCACATCTCATAGGATACACTGGAGACTCTGCACACAGCACACACAGATAGTATAGACAGGCAGTGTGATGTTACATCTCATAGGATACACTGGAGACTCTGCACACAGCACACAGATAGTATAGACAGGCAGTGTGATGTTACATCTCATAGGATACACTGGAGGCTCTGCACACAGCACACAGATAGTATAGACAGGCAGTGTGATGTCACATCTCATAGGATACACTGGAGACTCTGCACACAGCACACAGATAGTATAGACAGGCAGTGTGATGTCACATCTCATAGGATACACTGGAGACCCTGCACACAGCACACAGATAGTATAGACAGGCAGTGTGATGTTACATCTCATAGGATACACTGGAGACCCTGCACACAGATAGTATAGACAGGCAGTGTGATGTCACATCTCATAGGATACACTGGAGACCCTGCACACAGCACACAGATAGTATAGACAGGCAGTGTGATGTCACATCTCATAGGATACACTGGAGGAGCTGCACACAGCACACAGATAGTATAGACAGGCAGTGTGATGTCACATCTCATAGGATACACTGGAGGAGCTGCACACAGCACACAGATAGTATAGACAGGCAGTGTGATGTCACATCTCATAGGATACACTGGAGACTCTGCACACAGCACACAGATAGTATAGACAGGCAGTGTGATGTTACATCTCATAGGATACACTGGAGACTCTGCACACAGCACACAGATAGTATAGACAGGCAGTGTGATGTCACATCCCATAGGATACACTGGAGACTCTGCACACAGCACACAGATAGTATAGACAGGCAGTGTGATGTCACATCTCATAGGATACACTGGAGACTCTGCACACAGCACACAGATAGTATAGACAGGCAGTGTGATGTCACATCTCATAGGATACACTGGAGACCCTGCACACAGCACACACAGATAGTATAGACAGGCAGTGTGATGTTACATCTCATAGGATACACTGGAGACTCTGCACACAGCACACACAGATAGTATAGACAGGCAGTGTGATGTTACATCTCATAGGATACACTGGAGACCCTGCACACAGCACACAGATAGTATAGACAGGCAGTGTGATGTTACATCTCATAGGATACACTGGAGACCCTGCACACAGCACACAGATAGTATAGACAGGCAGTGTGATGTTACATCTCATAGGATACACTGGAGACCCTGCACACAGCACACAGATAGTATAGACAGGCAGTGTGATGTTACATCTCATAGGATACACTGGAGACCCTGCACACAGCACACAGATAGTATAGACAGGCAGTGTGATGTTACATCTCATAGGATACACTGGAGACTCTGCACACAGCACACAGATAGTATAGACAGGCAGTGTGATGTTACATCTCATAGGATACACTGGAGACTCTGCACACAGATAGTATAGACAGGCAGTGTGATGTCACATCTCATAGGATACACTGGAGACCCTGCACACAGCACACAGATAGTATAGACAGGCAGTGTGATGTCACATCTCATAGGATACACTGGAGACTCTGCACACAGATAGTATAGACAGGCAGTGTGA
This sequence comes from Engystomops pustulosus, assembly GCF_040894005.1. Classification (NCBI taxonomy): domain Eukaryota; kingdom Metazoa; phylum Chordata; class Amphibia; order Anura; family Leptodactylidae; genus Engystomops; species Engystomops pustulosus. The sequence goes on along the minus strand of NC_092417.1, from coordinate 183,628,823 downwards.
TGTCACATCTCATAGGATACACTGGAGACCCTGCACACAGCACACACATAGTATAGACAGGCAGTGTGATGTTACATCTCATAGGATACACTGGAGGAGCTGCACACAGCACACACAGATAGTATATACAGGCAGTGTGATGTCACATCTCATAGGATACACTGGAGACTCTGCACACAGCACACAGATAGTATAGACAGGCAGTGTGATGTCACATCTCATAGGATACACTGGAGACTCTGCACACAGCACACAGATAGTATAGACAGGCAGTGTGATGTCACATCTCATAGGATACACTGGAGGCTCTGCACACAGCACACAGATAGTATAGACAGGCAGTGTGATGTCTCATCTCATAGGATACACTGGAGGCTCTGCACACAGCACACAGATAGTATAGACAGGCAGTGTGATGTCACATCTCATAGGATACACTGGAGACCCTGCACACAGCACACAGATAGTATAGACAGGCAGTGTGATGTCACATCTCATAGGATACACTGGAGACCCTGCACACAGCACACAGATAGTATAGACAGGCAGTGTGATGTCACATCTCATAGGATACACTGGAGACCCTGCACACAGCACACAGATAGTATAGACAGGCAGTGTGATGTTACATCTCATAGGATACACTGGAGGCCCTGCACACAGCACACAGATAGTATAGACAGGCAGTGTGATGTCACATCTCATAGGATACACTGGAGACCCTGCACACAGCACACAGATAGTATAGACAGGCAGTGTGATGTTACATCTCATAGGATACACTGGAGGCTCTGCACACAGCACACAGATAGTATAGACAGGCAGTGTGATGTCACATCTCATAGGATACACTGGAGACTCTGCACACAGCACACACAGATAGTATAGACAGGCAGTGTGATGTCACATCTCATAGGATACACTGGAGACCCTGCACACAGCATACACAGATAGTATAGACAGGCAGTGTGATGTCACATCTCATAGGATACACTGGAGACTCTGCACACAGCACACAGATAGTATAGACAGGCAGTGTGATGTCACATCTCATAGGATACACTGGAGACTCTGCACACAGCACACAGATAGTATAGACAGGCAGTGTGATGTCACATCTCATAGGATACACTGGAGACTCTGCACACAGCACACACAGATAGTATAGACAGGCAGTGTGATGTTACATCTCATAGGATACACTGGAGACTCTGCACACAGCACACAGATAGTATAGACAGGCAGTGTGATGTCACATCTCATAGGATACACTGGAGACTCTGCACACAGCACACAGATAGTATAGACAGGCAGTGTGATGTCACATCTCATAGGATACACTGGAGACTCTGCACACAGCACACAGATAGTATAGACAGGCAGTGTGATGTCACATCTCATAGGATACACTGGAGACTCTGCACACAGCACACAGATAGTATAGACAGGCGGTGTGATGTCACATCTCATAGGATACACTGGAGACTCTGCACACAGCACACAGATAGTATAGACAGGCGGTGTGATGTCACATCTCATAGGATACACTGGAGACCCTGCACACAGCACACAGATAGTATAGACAGGCGGTGTGATGTCACATCTCATAGGATACCCTGGAGGCTCTGCACACAGCACACAGATAGTATAGACAGGCAGTGTGATGTTACATCTCATAGGATACACTGGAGACCCTGCACACAGCACACAGATAGTATAGACAGGCAGTGTGATGTCACATCTCATAGGATACACTGGAGACCCTGCACACAGCACACAGATAGTATAGACAGGCAGTGTGATGTCACATCTCATAGGATACACTGGAGACCCTGCACACAGCACACACAGATAGTATAGACAGGCAGTGTGATGTCACATCTCATAGGATACACTGGAGACTCTGCACACAGCACACACAGATAGTATAGACAGGCAGTGTGATGTTACATCTCATAGGATACACTGGAGACTCTGCACACAGCACACACAGATAGTATAGACAGGCAGTGTGATGTCACATCTCATAGGATACACTGGAGACCCTGCACACAGCACACACAGATAGTATAGACAGGCAGTGTGATGTTACATCTCATAGGATACACTGGAGACCCTGCACACAGCACACAGATAGTATAGACAGGCAGTGTGATGTCACATCTCATAGGATACACTGGAGACTCTGCACACAGCACACACAGATAGTATAGACAGGCAGTGTGATGTTACATCTCATAGGATACACTGGAGACTCTGCACACAGCACACACAGATAGTATAGACAGGCAGTGTGATGTGACATCTCATAGGATACACTGGAGACCCTGCACACAGCACACAGATAGTATAGACAGGCAGTGTGATGTCACATCTCATAGGATACACTGGAGACTCTGCACACAGCACACAGATAGTATAGACAGGCAGTGTGATGTCACATCTCATAGGATACACTGGAGACCCTGCACACAGCACACACAGATAGTATAGACAGGCAGTGTGATGTCACATCTTATAGGATACACTGGAGACCCTGCACACAGATAGTATAGACAGGCAGTGTGATGTTACCTCTCATAGGATACACTGGAGACCCTGCACACAGCACACAGATAGTATAGACAGGCAGTGTGATGTCACATCTCATAGGATACACTGGAGACTCTGCACACAGCACACAGATAGTATAGACAGGCAGAGTGATGTCACATCTCATAGGATACACTGGAGACTCTGCACACAGCACACACAGATAGTATAGACAGGCAGTGTGATGTTACATCTCATAGGATACACTGGAGACCCTGCACACAGCACACAGATAGTATAGACAGGCAGTGTGATGTCACATCTCATAGGATACACTGGAGACCCTGCACACAGCACACACAGATAGTATAGACAGGCAGTGTGATGTTACATCTCATAGGATACACTGGAGGCTCTGCACACAGCACACAGATAGTATAGACAGGCAGTGTGATATCACATCTCATAGGATACACTGGAGGCTCTGCACACAGCACACAGATAGTATAGACAGGCAGTGTGATGTCACATCTCATAGGATACACTGGAGACCCTGCACACAGCACACAGATAGTATAGACAGGCAGTGTGATGTCACATCTCATAGGATACACTGGAGACCCTGCACACAGCACACAGATAGTATAGACAGGCAGTGTGATGACACATCTCATAGGATACACTGGAGACTCTGCACACAGCACACAGATAGTATAGACAGGCAGTGTGATGTCACATCTTATAGGATACACTGGAGGCTCCGCACACAGCACACACAGATAGTATAGACAGGCAGTGTGATGTCACATCTCATAGGATACACTGGAGGCTCCGCACACAGCACACACAGATAGTATATACAGGCAGTGTGATGTCACATCTCATAGGATACACTGGAGACTCTGCACACAGCACACAGATAGTATAGACAGGCAGTGTGATGTCACATCTCATAGGATACACTGGAGACTCTGCACACAGCACACAGATAGTATAGACAGGCAGTGTGATGTCACATCTCATAGGATACACTGGAGACTCTGCACACAGCACACAGATAGTATAGACAGGCAGTGTGATGTCACATCTCATAGGATACACTGGAGGCTCTGCACACAGCACACACAGATAGTATAGACAGGCAGTGTGATGTCACATCTCATAGGATACACTGGAGACCCTGCACACAGCACACAGATAGTATATACAGGCAGTGTGATGACACATCTCATAGGATACACTGGAGACTCTGCACACAGCACACAGATAGTATATACAGGCAGTGTGATGTCACATCTCATAGGATACACTGGAGACTCTACACACAGCACACAGATAGTATAGACAGGCAGTGTGATGTCACATCTCATAGGATACACTGGAGACCCTGCACACAGCACACACAGATAGTATAGACAGGCAGTGTGATGTCACATCTCATAGGATACACTGGAGACCCTGCACACAGCACACAGATAGTATAGACAGGCAGTGTGATGTCACATCTCATAGGATACACTGGAGACTCTGCACACAGCACACAGATAGTATAGACAGGCAGTGTGATGTTACATCTCATAGGATACACTGGAGACCCTGCACACAGCACACAGATAGTATAGACAGGCAGTGTGATGTCACATCTCATAGGATACACTGGAGACCCTGCACACAGCACACACAGATAGTATATACAGGCAGTGTGATGTCACATCTCATAGGATACACTGGAGACTCTGCACACAGCACACAGATAGTATAGACAGGCAGTGTGATGTTACATCTCATAGGATACACTGGAGACTCTGCACACAGATAGTATAGACAGGCAGTGTGATGTCACATCTCATAGGATACACTGGAGACTCTGCACACAGCACACAGATAGTATAGACAGGCAGTGTGATGTTACATCTCATAGGATACACTGGAGACTCTGCACACAGCACACAGATAGTATAGACAGGCAGTGTGATGTCACATCTCATAGGATACACTGGAGACCCTGCACACAGCACACACAGATAGTATAGACAGGCAGTGTGATGTCACATCTCATAGGATACACTGGAGACCCTGCACACAGCACACACAGATAGTATAGACAGGCAGTGTGATGTCACATCTCATAGGATACACTGGAGACTCTGCACACAGCACACAGATAGTATAGACAGGCAGTGTGATGTCACATCTCATAGGATACACTGGAGACTCTGCACACAGCACACAGATAGTATAGACAGGCAGTGTGATGTCACATCTCATAGGATACACTGGAGACTCTGCACACAGCACACAGATAGTATAGACAGGCGGTGTGATGTCACATCTCATAGGATACACTGGAGACCCTGCACACAGCACACAGATAGTATAGACAGGCGGTGTGATGTCACATCTCATAGGATACACTGGAGACCCTGCACACAGCACACACAGATAGTATAGACAGGCAGGGTGATGTCACATCTCATAGGATACACTGGAGGCTCTGCACACAGCACACACAGATAGTATAGACAGGCAGTGTGATGTCACATCTCATAGGATACACTGGAGACCCTGCACACAGCACACACAGATAGTATAGACAGGCAGTGTGATGTCACATCTCATAGGATACACTGGAGACTCTGCACACAGCACACAGATAGTATAGACAGGCAGTGTGATGTCACATCTCATAGGATACACTGGAGACCCTGCACACAGCACACAGATAGTATAGACAGGCAGTGTGATGTCACATCTCATAGGATACACTGGAGACCCTGCACACAGCACACACAGATAGTATAGACAGGCAGTGTGATGTCACATCTCATAGGATACACTGGAGGCTCTGCACACAGCACACAGATAGTATAGACAGGGGGTGTGATGTCACATCTCATAGGATACACTGGAGACTCTGCACACAGCACACAGATAGTATAGACAGGCGGTGTGATGTTACATCTCATAGGATACACTGGAGACCCTGCACACAGCACACAGATAGTATAGACAGGCAGTGTGATGTTACATCTCATAGGATACACTGGAGACCCTGCACACAGCACACAGATAGTATAGACAGGCATTGTGATGTCACATCTCATAGGATACACTGGAGACTCTGCACACAGCACACAGATAGTATAGACAGGCAGTGTGATGTTACATCTCATAGGATACACTGGAGGCTCTGCACACAGCACACAGATAGTATAGACAGGCAGTGTGATGTCACATCTCATAGGATACACTGGAGACTCTGCACACAGCACACAGATAGTATAGACAGGCGGTGTGATGTTACATCTCATAGGATACACTGGAGACCCTGCACACAGCACACAGATAGTATAGACAGGCAGTGTGATGTTACATCTCATAGGATACACTGGAGGCTCTGCACACAGCACACAGATAGTATAGACAGGCAGTGTGATGTCACATCTCATAGGATACACTGGAGACTCTGCACACAGCACACAGATAGTATAGACAGGCAGTGTGATGTCACATCTCATAGGATACACTGGAGACTCTGCACACAGCACACAGATAGTATAGACAGGCGGTGTGATGTTACATCTCATAGGATACACTGGAGACCCTGCACACAGCACACACAGATAGTATAGACAGGCAGTGTGATGTCACATCTCATAGGATACACTGGAGACCCTGCACACAGCACACAGATAGTATAGACAGGCAGTGTGATGTCACATCTCATAGGATACACTGGAGACCCTGCACACAGCACACACATAGTATAGACAGGCAGTGTGATGTTACATCTCATAGGATACACTGGAGGAGCTGCACACAGCACACACAGATAGTATATACAGGCAGTGTGATGTCACATCTCATAGGATACACTGGAGACTCTGCACACAGCACACAGATAGTATAGACAGGCAGTGTGATGTCACATCTCATAGGATACACTGGAGACTCTGCACACAGCACACAGATAGTATAGACAGGCAGTGTGATGTCACATCTCATAGGATACACTGGAGACTCTGCACACAGCACACAGATAGTATAGACAGGCAGTGTGATGTCACATCTCATAGGATACACTGGAGACCCTGCACACAGCACACAGATAGTATAGACAGGCAGTGTGATGTCACATCTCATAGGATACACTGGAGGCTCTGCACACAGCACACAGATAGTATAGACAGGCAGTGTGATGTCACATCTCATAGGATACACTGGAGGCTCTGCACACAGCACACAGATAGTATAGACAGGCAGTGTGATGTCACATCTCATAGGATACACTGGAGACCCTGCACACAGCACACAGATAGTATAGACAGGCAGTGTGATGTCACATCTCATAGGATACACTGGAGACCCTGCACACAGCACACAGATAGTATAGACAGGCAGTGTGATGTCACATCTCATAGGATACACTGGAGACCCTGCACACAGCACACAGATAGTATAGACAGGCAGTGTGATGTTACATCTCATAGGATACACTGGAGACCCTGCACACAGCATACACAGATAGTATAGACAGGCAGTGTGATGTCACATCTCATAGGATACACTGGAGACTCTGCACACAGCACACAGATAGTATAGACAGGCAGTGTGATGTCACATCTCATAGGATACACTGGAGACTCTGCACACAGCACACAGATAGTATAGACAGGCAGTGTGATGTCACATCTCATAGGATACACTGGAGACTCTGCACACAGCACACACAGATAGTATAGACAGGCAGTGTGATGTCACATCTCATAGGATACACTGGAGACTCTGCACACAGCACACAGATAGTATAGACAGGCAGTGTGATGTCACATCTCATAGGATACACTGGAGACTCTGCACACAGCACACAGATAGTATAGACAGGCAGTGTGATGTCACATCTCATAGGATACACTGGAGACTCTGCACACAGCACACAGATAGTATAGACAGGCGGTGTGATGTCACATCTCATAGGATACACTGGAGACTCTGCACACAGCACACAGATAGTATAGACAGGCGGTGTGATGTCACATCTCATAGGATACACTGGAGACCCTGCACACAGCACACAGATAGTATAGACAGGCGGTGTGATGTCACATCTCATAGGATACCCTGGAGGCTCTGCACACAGCACACAGATAGTATAGACAGGCAGTGTGATGTCACATCTCATAGGATACACTGGAGACCCTGCACACAGCACACAGATAGTATAGACAGGCAGTGTGATGTCACATCTCATAGGATACACTGGAGACCCTGCACACAGCACACAGATAGTATAGACAGGCAGTGTGATGTCACATCTCATAGGATACACTGGAGACCCTGCACACAGCACACACAGATAGTATAGACAGGCAGTGTGATGTCACATCTCATAGGATACACTGGAGACTCTGCACACAGCACACAGATAGTATAGACAGGCGGTGTGATGTCACAACTCATAGGATACACTGGAGACTCTGCACACAGCACACAGATAGTATAGACAGGCAGTGTGATGTCACATCTCATAGGATACACTGGAGACCCTGCACACAGCACACACATATAGTATATACAGGCAGTGTGATGTCACATCTCATAGGATACACTGGAGACTCTGCACACAGCACACAGATAGTATAGACAGGCAGTGTGATGTCACATCTCATAGGATACACTGGAGACTCTGCACACAGCACACAGATAGTATAGACAGGCAGTGTGATGTTACATCTCATAGGATACACTGGAGACTCTGCACACAGCACACAGATAGTATAGACAGGCAGTGTGATGTTACATCTCATAGCATACACTGGAGACCCTGCACACAGCACACAGATAGTATAGACAGGCAGTGTGATGTTACATCTCATAGGATACACTGGAGACCCTGCACACAGCACACAGATAGTATAGACAGGCAGTGTGATGTTACATCTCATAGGATACACTGGAGACCCTGCACACAGCACACAGATAGTATAGACAGGCAGTGTGATGTTACATCTCATAGGATACACTGGAGACCCTGCACACAGCACACAGATAGTATAGACAGGCAGTGTGATGTTACATCTCATAGGATACACTGGAGACTCTGCACACAGCACACAGATAGTATATACAGGGAGTGTGATGTTACATCTCATAGGATACACTGGAGACTCTGCACACAGCACACAGATAGTATAGACAGGCAGTGTGATGTCACATCTCATAGGATACACTGGAGACCCTGCACACAGCACACAGATAGTATAGACAGGCAGTGTGATGTTACATCTCATAGGATACACTGGAGACCCTGCACACAGCACACAGATAGTATAGACAGGCAGTGTGATGTCACATCTCATAGGATACACTGGAGACTCTGCACACAGCACACAGATAGTATAGACAGGCAGTGTGATGTTACATCTCATAGGATACACTGGAGACTCTGCACACAGCACACAGATAGTATAGACAGGCAGTGTGATGTCACATCTCATAGGATACACTGGAGACTCTGCACACAGCACACACAGATAGTATAGACAGGCAGTGTGATGTTACATCTCATAGGATACACTGGAGACTCTGCACACAGCACACAGATAGTATAGACAGGCAGTGTGATGTTACATCTCATAGGATACACTGGAGGCTCTGCACACAGCACACAGATAGTATAGACAGCAGTGTGATGTCACATCTCATAGGATACACTGGAGACTCTGCACACAGCACACAGATAGTATAGACAGGCAGTGTGATGTCACATCTCATAGGATACACTGGAGACCCTGCACACAGATAGTATAGACAGGCAGTGTGATGTCACATCTCATAGGATACACTGGAGACCCTGCACACAGATAGTATAGACAGGCAGTGTGATGTCACATCTCATAGGATACACTGGAGACCCTGCACACAGCACACAGATAGTATAGACAGGCAGTGTGATGTCACATCTCATAGGATACACTGGAGGAGCTGCACACAGCACACAGATAGTATAGACAGGCAGTGTGATGTCACATCTCATAGGATACACTGGAGGAGCTGCACACAGCACACAGATAGTATAGACAGGCAGTGTGATGTCACATCTCATAGGATACACTGGAGACTCTGCACACAGCACACAGATAGTATAGACAGGCAGTGTGATGTCACATCTCATAGGATACACTGGAGACCCTGCACACAGCACACACAGATAGTATAGACAGGCAGTGTGATGTCACATCTCATAGGATACACTGGAGACCCTGCACACAGCACACACAGATAGTATAGACAGGCAGTGTGATGTCACATCTCATAGGATACACTGGAGACCCTGCACACAGCACACAGATAGTATAGACAGGCAGTGTGATGTACATCTCATAGGATACACTGGAGACCCTGCACACAGCACACAGATAGTATAGACAGGCAGTGTGATGTTACATCTCATAGGATACACTGGAGACCCTGCACACAGCACACACAGATAGTATAGACAGGCAGTGTGATGTTACATCTCATAGGATACACTGGAGACCCTGCACACAGCACACACAGATAGTATAGACAGGCAGTGTGATGTTACATCTCATAGGATACACTGGAGACTCTGCACACAGCACACAGATAGTATAGACAGGCAGTGTGATGTTACATCTCATAGGATACACTGGAGACCCTGCACACAGCACACACAGATAGTATAGACAGGCAGTGTGATGTTACATCTCATAGGATACACTGGAGACTCTGCACACAGCACACAGATAGTATAGACAGGCAGTGTGATGTCACATCCCATAGGATACACTGGAGACTCTGCACACAGCACACAGATAGTATAGACAGGCAGTGTGATGTCACATCTCATAGCATACACTGGAGACTCTGCACACAGCACACACAGATAGTATAGACAGGCAGTGTGATGTCACATCTCATAGGATACACTGGAGACTCTGCACACAGCACACAGATAGTATATACAGGCAGTGTGATATCACATCTCATAGGATACACTGGAGACTCTGCACACAGCACACAGATAGTATAGACAGGTAGTGTGATGTCACATCTCATAGGATACACTGGAGACTCTGCACACAGCACACAGATAGTATAGACAGGCAGTGTGATGTCACATCTCATAGGATACACTGGAGACTCTGCACACAGCACACACAGATAGTATAGACAGGCAGTGTGATGTTACATCTCATAGGATACACTGGAGACTCTGCACACAGCACACAGATAGTATAGACAGGCAGTGTGATGTCACATCTCATAGGATACACTGGAGACTCTGCACACAGCACACAGATAGTATAGACAGGCAGTGTGATGTCACATCTCATAGGATACACTGGAGACCCTGCACACAGCACACACAGATAGTATAGACAGGCAGTGTGATGTTACATCTCATAGGATACACTGGAGACTCTGCACACAGCACACAGATAGTATAGACAGGCAGTGTGATGTTACATCTCATAGGATACACTGGAGACTCTGCACACAGATAGTATAGACAGGCAGTGTGATGTCACATCTCATAGGATACACTGGAGACCCTGCACCTGCACACAGCACACAGATAGTATAGACAGGCAGTGTGATGTCACATCTCATAGGATACACTGGAGACTCTGCACACAGATAGTATAGACAGGCAGTGTGATGTCACATCTCATAGGATACACTGGAGACCCTGCACACAGCACACACAGATAGTATAGACAGGCAGTGTGATGTCACATCTCATAGGATACACTGGAGACCCTGCACACAGCACACAGATAGTATAGACAGGCAGTGTGATGTCACATCTCATAGGATACACTGGAGACTCTGCACACAGCACACAGATAGTATAGACAGGCGGTGTGATGTTACATCTCATAGGATACACTGGAGACCCTGCACACAGCACACAGATAGTATAGACAGGCAGTGTGATGTTACATCTCATAGGATACACTGGAGGCTCTGCACACAGCACACAGATAGTATAGACAGGCAGTGTGATGTCACATCTCATAGGATACACTGGAGACCCTGCACACAGCACACACAGATAGTATAGACAGGCAGTATGATGTCACATCTCATAGGATACACTGGAGACCCTGCACACAGCACACAGATAGTATAGACAGGCAGTGTGATGTCACATCTCATAGGAAACACTGGAGACCCTGCACACAGCACACAGATAGTATAGACAGGCAGTGTGATGTTACATCTCATAGGATACACTGGAGGCTCTGCACACAGCACACAGATAGTATAGACAGGCAGTGTGATGTCACATCTCATAGGATACACTGGAGACCCTGCACACAGCACACAGATAGTATAGACAGGCAGTGTGATGTCACATCTCATAGGATACACTGGAGACCCTGCACACAGCACACAGATAGTATAGACAGGCAGTGTGATGTCACATCTCATAGGATACACTCAGCAGTGTGATGTCACATCTCATAGGATACACTGGAGACCCTGCACACAGCACACAGATAGTATAGACAGGCAGTGTGATGTCACATCTCATAGGATACACTGGAGACCCTGCACGTCACATCTCATAGGATACACTGGAGACTCTGCACACAGCACACAGATAGTATAGACAGGCAGTGTGATGTCACATCTCATAGGATACACTGGAGACTCTGCACACAGATAGTATAGACAGGCAGTGTGATGTTACATCTCATAGGATACACTGGAGACTCTGCACACAGCACACACAGATAGTATAGACAGGCAGTGTGATGTCACATCTCATAGGATACACTGGAGACCCTGCACACAGCACACAGATAGTATAGACAGGCAGTGTGATGTTACATCTCATAGGATACACTGGAGACCCTGCACACAGCACACAGATAGTATAGACAGGCAGTGTGATGTTACATCTCATAGGATACACTGGAGACTCTGCACACAGCACACACAGATAGTATAGACAGGCAGTGTGATGTCACATCTCATAGGATACACTGGAGACTCTGCACACAGCACACAGTATAGACAGGCAGTGTGATGTTACATCTCATAGGATACACTGGAGACTCTGCACACAGCACACACAGATAGTATAGACAGGCAGTGTGATGTCACATCTCATAGGATATACTGGAGACCCTGCACACAGCACACAGATAGTATAGACAGGCAGTGTGATGTCACATCTCATAGGATACACTGGAGACTCTGCACACAGCACACAGATAGTATAGACAGGCAGTGTGATGTCACATCTCATAGGATACACTGGAGACCCTGCACACAGCACACACAGATAGTATAGACAGGCAGTGTGATGTCACATCTCATAGGATACACTGGAGACTCTGCACACAGCACACAGATAGTATAGACAGGCAGTGTGATGTCACATCTCATAGGATACACTGGAGACTCTGCACACAGCACACAGATAGTATAGACAGGCAGTGTGATGTCACATCTCATAGGATACACTGGAGACCCTGCACACAGCACACAGATAGTATAGACAGGCAGTGTGATGTCACATCTCATAGGATACACTGGAGACTCTGCACACAGCACACAGATAGTATAGACAGGCAGTGTGATGTCACATCCCATAGGATACACTGGAGGCTCTGCACACAGCATACAGATAGTATATACAGGCAGTGTGATGTTACATCCCATAGGATACACTGGAGACCCTGCACACAGCACACAGATAGTATATACAGGCAGTGTGATGTTACATCTCATAGGATACACTGGAGACCCTGCACATAGCACACAGATAGTATAGACAGGCAGTGTGATGTTACATCTCATAGGATACACTGGAGACCCTGCACATAGCACACAGATAGTATAGACAGGCAGTGTGATGTCACATCTCATAGGATACACTGGAGACTCTGCACACACCACACAGATAGTATAGACAGGCAGTGTGATGTTACAGCTCAGGATACACTGGAGACTCTGCACACAGCACACAGATAGTATAGACAGGCAGTGTGATGTCACATCTCATAGGATACACTGGAGACCCTGCACACAGCACACAGATAGTATAGACAGGCAGTGTGATGTCACATCTCATAGGATACACTGGAGACTCTGCACACAGATAGTATAGACAGGCAGTGTGATGTCACATCTCATAGGATACACTGGAGACCCTGCACACAGCACACAGATAGTATAGACAGGCAGTGTGATGTCACATCTCATAGGATACACTGGAGACCCTGCACACAGCACACAGATAGTATAGACAGGCAGTGTGATGTTACATCTCATAGGATACACTGGAGACCCTGCACACAGCACACACAGATAGTATATACAGGCAGTGTGATGTCACATCTCATAGGATACACTGGAGACTCTGCACACAGCACACAGATAGTATAGACAGGCAGTGTGATGTCACATCTCATAGGATACACTGGAGACTCTGCACACAGCACACAGATAGTATAGACAGGCAGTGTGATGTCACATCTCATAGGATACACTGGAGACTCTGCACACAGCACACAGATAGTATAGACAGGCAGTGTGATGTCACATCTCATAGGATACACTGGAGACCCTGCACACAGCACACAGATAGTATAGACAGGCAGTGTGATGTTACATCTCATAGGATACACTGGAGACCCTGCACACAGCACACAGATAGTATAGACAGGCAGTGTGATGTTACATCTCATAGGATACACTGGAGACCCTGCACACAGCACACAGATAGTATAGACAGGCAGTGTGATGTTACATCTCATAGGATACACTGGAGACCCTGCACACAGCACACACAGATAGTATAGACAGGCAGTGTGATGTTACATCTCATAGGATACACTGGAGACTCTGCACACAGATAGTATAGACAGGCAATGTGATGTCACATCTCATAGGATACACTGGAGACTCTGCACACAGATAGTATAGACAGGCAGTGTGATGTTACATCTCATAGGATACACTGGAGACCCTGCACACAGCACACACAGATAGTATATACAGGCAGTGTGATGTCACATCTCATAGGATACACTGGAGACTCTGCACAGAGTACACAGATAGTATAGACAGGCAGTGTGATGTCACATCTCATATGATACACTGGAGACTCTGCACACAGCACACAGATAGTATAGACAGGCAGTGTGATGTTACATCTCATAGGATACACTGGAGACCCTGCACACAGCACACACAGATAGTATAGACAGGCAGTGTGATGTTACATCTCATAGGATACACTGGAGACTCTGCACACAGCACACACAGATAGTATAGACAGGCAGTGTGATGTCACATCTCATAGGATACACTGGAGACTCTGCACACAGCACACAGATAGTATAGACAGGCAGTGTGATGTCACATCTCATAGGATACACTGGAGACTCTGCACACAGATAGTATAGACAGGCAGTGTGATGTTACATCTCATAGGATACACTGGAGACCCTGCACACAGCACACACAGATAGTATATACAGGCAGTGTGATGTCACATCTCATAGGATACACTGGAGACTCTGCACAGAGTACACAGATAGTATAGACAGGCAGTGTGATGTCACATCTCATAGGATACACTGGAGACCCTGCACACAGCACACAGATAGTATAGACAGGCAGTGTGATGTTACATCTCATAGGATACACTGGAGACCCTGCACACAGCACACACAGATAGTATATACAGGCAGTGTGATGTTACATCTCATAGGATACACTGGAGACTCTGCACACAGCACACAGATAGTATATACAGGCAGTGTGATGTCACATCTCATAGGATACACTGGAGACTCTGCACACAGCACACATATAGTATAGACAGGCAGTGTGATGTCACATCTCATAGGATACACTGGAGACCCTGCACACAGATAGTATAGACAGGCAGTGTGATGTCACATTTCATAGGATACACTGGAGACCCTGCACACAGCACACAGATAGTATAGACAGGCAGTGTGATGTCACATCTCATAGGATACACTGGAGACTCTGCACACAGCACACAGATAGTATAGACAGGCAGTGTGATGTTACATCTCATAGGATACACTGGAGACTCTGCACACAGCACACAGATAGTATAGACAGGAAGTGTGATGTCACATCTCATAGGATACACTGGAGACTCTGCACACAGCACACAGATAGTATAGACAGGCAGTGTGATGTCACATCTCATAGGATACACTGGAGACCCTGCACACAGCACACACAGATAGTATAGACAGGCAGTGTGATGTCACATCTCATAGGATACACTGGAGACTCTGCACACAGCACACAGATAGTATAGACAGGCAGTGTGATGTTACATCTCATAGGATACACTGGAGACTCTGCACACAGCACACAGATAGTATAGACAGGCAGTGTGATGTCACATCTCATAGGATACACTGGAGACCCTGCACACAGCACACAGATAGTATAGACAGGCAGTGTGATGTTACATCTCATAGGATACACTGGAGACCCTGCACACAGATAGTATAGACAGGCAGTGTGATGTCACATCTCATAGGATACACTGGAGACCCTGCACACAGCACACAGATAGTATAGACAGGCAGTGTGATGTTACATCTCATAGGATACACTGGAGACCCTGCACACAGATAGTATAGACAGGCAGTGTGATGTCACATCTCATAGGATACACTGGAGACCCTGCACACAGCACACAGATAGTATAGACAGGCAGTGTGATGTCACATCTCATAGGATACACTGGAGACTCTGCACACAGCACACAGATAGTATAGACAGGCAGTGTGATGTCACATCTCATAGGATACACTGGAGACCCTGCACACAGCACACAGATAGTATAGACAGGCAGTGTGATGTCACATCTCATAGGATACACTGGAGGCTCTGCACACAGCACACAGATAGTATAGACAGGCAGTGTGATGTCACATCTCATAGGATACACTGGAGACTCTGCACACAGATAGTATAGACAGGCAGTGTGATGTCACATCTCATAGGATACACTGGAGACCCTGCACACAGCACACAGATAGTATAGACAGGCAGTGTGATGTTACATCTCATAGGATACACTGGAGACTCTGCACACAGCACACAGATAGTATAGACAGGCAGTGTGATGTTACATCTCATAGGATACACTGGAGGCTCTGCACACAGCACACAGATAGTATAGACAGGCAGTGTGATGTCACATCTCATAGGATACACTGGAGACTCTGCACACAGCACACAGATAGTATATACAGGCAGTGTGATGTTACATCTCATAGGATACACTGGAGACTCTGCACACAGCACACAGATAGTATAGACAGGCAGTGTGATGTTACATCTCATAGGATACACTGGAGACTCTGCACACAGATAGTATAGACAGGCAGTGTGATGTCACATCTCATAGGATACACTGGAGACCCTGCACACAGCACACAGATAGTATAGACAGGCAGTGTGATGTCACATCTCATAGGATACACTGGAGACCCTGCACACAGCACACAGATAGTATAGACAGGCAGTGTGATGTCACATCTCATAGGATACACTGGAGACCCTGCACACAGCACACAGATAGTATAGACAGGCAGTGTGATGTTACATCTCATAGGATACACTGGAGACTCTGCACACAGCACACAGATAGTATAGACAGGCAGTGTGATGTTACATCTCATAGGATACACTGGAGACTCTGCACACAGCACACAGATAGTATAGACAGGCAGTGTGATGTCACATCTCATAGGATACACTGGAGACCCTGCACAAAGCACACAGATAGTATAGACAGGCAGTGTGATGTCACATCTCATAGGATACACTGGAGACTCTGCACACAGCACACAGATAGTATAGACAGGCAGTGTGATGTTACATCTCATAGGATACACTGGAGACTCTGCACACAGCACACAGATAGTATAGACAGGCAGTGTGATGTCACATCTCATAGGATACACTGGAGACTCTGCACACAGCACACAGATAGTATAGACAGGCAGTGTGATGTTACATCTCATAGGATACACTGGAGACCCTGCACACAGCACACACAGATAGTATAGACAGGCAGTGTGATGTCACATCTCATATGATACACTGGAGACTCTGCACACAGCACACAGATAGTATAGACAGGCAGTGTGATGTTACATCTCATAGGATACACTGGAGACCCTGCACACAGCACACAGATAGTATAGACAGGCAGTGTGATGTTACATCTCATAGGATACACTGGAGACCCTGCACACAGCGCACACAGATAGTATAGACAGGCAGTGTGATGTTACATCTCATAGGATACACTGGAGACTCTGCACACAGCACACAGATAGTATAGACAGGCAGTGTGATGTCACATCTCATAGGATACACTGAAGACCCTGCACACAGTGCACACAGATAGTATAGACAGGCAGTGTGATGTTACATCTCATAGGATACACTGGAGACTCTGCACACAGCACACAGATAGTATAGACAGGCAGTGTGATGTCACATCTCATAGGATACACTGGAGACCCTGCACACAGCGCACACAGATAGTATAGACAGGCAGTGTGATGTTACATCTCATAGGATACACTGGAGACTCTGCACACAGCACACAGATAGTATAGACAGGCAGTGTGATGTCACATCTCATAGGATACACTGAAGACCCTGCACACAGTGCACACAGATAGTATAGACAGGCAGTGTGATGTTACTTCTCATAGGATACACTGGAGACTCTGCACACAGCACACAGATAGTATAGACAGGCAGTGTGATGTCACATCTCATAGGATACACTGGAGACCCTGCACACAGCGCACACAGATAGTATAGACAGGCAGTGTGATGTTACATCTCATAGGATACACTGGAGACCCTGCACACAGCGCACACAGATAGTATAGACAGGCAGTGTGATGTCACATCTCATAGGATACACTGGAGACTCTGCACACAGCACACAGATAGTATATACAGGCAGTGTGATGTCACATCTCATAGGATACACTGGAGACTCTGCACACAGCACACACAGATAGTATAGACAGGCAGTGTGATGTCACATCTCATAGGATACACTGGAGACTCTGCACACAGCACACAGATAGTATAGACAGGCAGTGTGATGCTACATCCCATAGGATACACTGGAGACTCTGCACACAGCACACAGATAGTATAGACAGGCAGTGTGATGTCACATCTCATAGGATACACTGGAGACCCTGCACACAGCACACGGATAGTATAGACAGGCAGTGTGATGTTACATCTCATAGGATACACTGGAGACTCTACACACAGCACACATATAGTATAGACAGGCAGTGTGATGTCACATCTCATAGGATACACTGGAGACCCTGCACACAGCACACAGATAGTATAGACAGGCAGTGTGATGTCACATCTCATAGGATACACTGGAGACCCTGCACACAGCACACAGATAGTATAGACAGGCAGTGTGATGTTACATCTCATAGGATACACTGGAGACTGCACACAGCACACAGATAGTATAGACAGGCAGTGTGATGTCACATCTCATAGGATACACTGGAGACCCTGCACACAGCACACAGATAGTATAGACAAGCAGTGTGATGTTACATCTCATAGGATACACTGGAGGCTCTGCACACAGCACACACAGATAGTATAGACAGGCAGTGTGATGTTACATCTCATAGGATACACTGGAGGCTCTGCACACAGCACACAGATAGTATAGACAAGCAGTGTGATGTCACATCTCATAGGATACACTGGAGGCTCTGCACACAGCACACAGATAGTATAGACAGGCAGTGTGATGTCACATCTCATAGGATACACTGGAGACTCTGCACACAGCACACAGATAGTATAGACAGGCAGTGTGATGTCACATCTCATAGGATACACTGGAGGCTCTGCACACAGCACACAGATAGTATAGACAGGCAGTGTGATGTCACATCTCATAGGATACACTGGAGGCTCTGCACACAGCACACAGATAGTATAGACAGGCAGTGTGATGTTACATCTCATAGGATACACTGGAGGCTCTGCACACAGCACACAGATAGTATAGACAGGCAGTGTGATGTCACATCTCATAGGATACACCGGAGACCCTGCACACAGCACACAGATAGTATAGACAGGCAGTGTGATGTCACATCTCATAGGATACACTGGAGACCCTGCACACAGCACACAGATAGTATAGACAGGCAGTGTGATGTTACATCTCATAGGATACACTGGAGACTCTGCACACAGCACACAGATAGTATAGACAGGCAGTGTGATGTCACATCTCATAGGATACACTGGAGGCTCTGCACACAGCACACAGATAGTATAGACAGGCAGTGTGATGTTACATCTCATAGGATACACTGGAGGCTCTGCACACAGCAAACAGATAGTATAGACAGGCAGTGTGATGTCACATCTCATAGGATACACCGGAGACCCTGCACACAGCACACAGATAGTATAGACAGGCAGTGTGATGTCACATCTCATAGGATACACTGGAGACTCTGCACACAGCACACAGATAGTATAGACAGGCAGTGTGATGTTACATCTCATAGGATACACTGGAGACCCTGCACACAGCACACAGATAGTATAGACAGGCAGTGTGATGTCACATCTCATAGGATACACTGGAGGCTCTGAACACAGCACACAGATAGTATAGACAGGCAGTGTGATGTTACATCTCATAGGATACACTGGAGGAGCTGCACACAGCACACACAGATAGTATAGACAGGCAGTGTGATGTCACATCTCATAGGATACACTGGAGACCCTGCACACAGCACACACAGATAGTATAGACAGGCAGTGTGATGTCACATCTCATAGGATACACTGGAGACCCTGCACACAGCACACAGATAGTATAGACAGGCAGTGTGATGTCACATCTCATAGGATACACTGGAGACCCTGCACACAGCACACAGATAGTATAGACAGGCAGTGTGATGTTACATCTCATAGGATACACTGGAGACCCTGCACACAGCACACACAGATAGTATAGACAGGCAGTGTGATGTTACATCTCATAGGATACACTGGAGACTCTGCACACAGCACACAGATAGTATAGACAGGCAGTGTGATGTCACATCTCATAGGATACACTGGAGGCTCTGCACACAGCACACAGATAGTATAGACAGGCAGTGTGATGTCACATCTCATAGGATACACTGGAGACCCTGCACACAGCACACAGATAGTATAGACAGGCAGTGTGATGTCACATCTCATAGGATACACTGGAGACCCTGCACACAGCACACAGATAGTATAGACAGGCAGTGTGATGTTACATCTCATAGGATACACTGGAGACCCTGCACACAGCACACACAGATAGTATAGACAGGCAGTGTGATGTTACATCTCATAGGATACACTGGAGACTCTGCACACAGACAGTATAGACAGGCAGTGTGATGTCACATCTCATAGGATACACTGGAGGCTCTGCACACAGCACACAGATAGTATAGACAGGCAGTGTGATGTCACATCTCATAGGATACACTGGAGACTCTGCACACAGCACACAGATAGTATATACAGGCAGTGTGATGTCACATCTCATAGGATACACTGGAGATCCTGCACACAGCACACAGATAGTATAGACAGGCAGTGTGATGTTACATCTCATAGGATACACTGGAGACTCTGCACACAGCACACAGGTAGTATAGACAGGCAGTGTGATGTCACATCTCATAGGATACACTGGAGATCCTGCACACAGCACACAGATAGTATAGACAGGCAGTGTGATGTTACATCTCATAGGATATACTGGAGACCCTGCACACAGCACACACAGATAGTATAGACAGGCAGTGTGATGTCACATCTCATAGGATACACTGGAGACCCTGCACACAGCACACATATAGTATAGACAGGCAGTGTGATGTTACATCTCATAGGATACACTGGAGACTCTGCACACAGCACACACAGATAGTATAGACAGGCAGTGTGATGTCACATCTCATAGGATACACTGGAGACCCTGCACACAGATAGTATAGACAGGCAGTGTGATGTCACATCTCATAGGATACACTGGAGACCCTGCACACAGCACACACAGATAGTATAGACAGGCAGTGTGATGTCACATCTCATAGGATACACTGGAGGCTCTGCACACAGCACACAGATAGTATAGACAGGCAGTGTGATGTCACATCTCATAGGATACACTGGAGACTCTGCACACAGATAGTATAGACAGGCAGTGTGATGTCACATCTCATAGGATACACTGGAGACTCTGCACACAGCACACACAGATAGTATAGACAGGCAGTGTGATGTCACATTTCATAGGATACACTGGAGGCTCTGCACACAGCACACAGATAGTATAGACAGGCAGTGTGATGTTACATCTCATAGGATACACTGGAGACTCTGCACACAGCATACACAGATAGTATAGACAGGCAGTGTGATGTCACATCTCATAGGATACACTGGAGACTCTGCACACAGAACACAGATAGTATAGACAGGCAGTGTGATGTCACATCTCATAGGATACACTGGAGACTCTGCACACAGCACACAGATAGTATAGACAGGCAGTGTGATGTCACATCTCATAGGATACACTGGAGACCCTGCACACAGCACACACAGATAGTATAGACAGGCAGTGTGATGTCACATCTCATAGGATACACTGGAGACTCTGCACACAGATAGTATAGACAGGCAGTGTGATGTCAAATCTCATAGGATACACTGGAGGCTCTGCACACAGCACACAGATAGTATAGACAGGCAGTGTGATGTCACATCTCATAGGATACACTGGAGACCCTGCACACAGCACACAGATAGTATAGACAGGCAGTGTGATGTCACATCTCATAGGATACACTGGAGACTCTGCACACAGCACACAGATAGTATAGACAGGCAGTGTGATGTCACATCTCATAGGATACACTGGAGGCTCTGCACACAGCACACACAGATAGTATAGACAGGCAGTGTGATGTCACATCTCATAGGATACACTGGAGGCTCTGCACACAGCACACAGATAGTATAGACAGGCAGTGTGATGTTACATCTCATAGGATACACTGGAGACCCTGCACACAGCACACACAGATAGTATAGACAGGCAGTGTGATGTTACATCTCATAGGATACACTGGAGACTCTGCACACAGATAGTATAGACAGGCAGTGTGATGTCACATCTCATAGGATACACTGGAGACTCTGCACACAGATAGTATAGACAGGCAGTGTGATGTCACATCTCATAGGATACACTGGAGACTCTGCACACAGCACACAGATAGTATAGACAGGCAGTGTGATGTCACATCTTATAGGATACACTGGAGACCCTGCACACAGCACACAGATAGTATAGACAGGCAGTGTGATGTCACATCTCATAGGATACACTGGAGACCCTGCACACAGCACACACAGATAGTATAGACAGGCAGTGTGATGTCACATCTCATAGGATACACTGGAGACCCTGCACACAGATAGTATAGACAGGCATTGTGATGTCACATCTCATAGGATACACTGGAGACCCTGCACACAGCACACAGATAGTATAGACAGGCGGTGTGATGTCACATCTCATAGGATACACTGGAGACTCTGCACACAGCACACAGATAGTATAGACAGGCAGTGTGATGTCACATCTCATAGGATACACTGGAGACCCTGCACACAGTACACAGATAGTATAGACAGGCAGTGTGATGTCACATCTCATAGGATACACTGGAGACTCTGCACACAGCACACAGATAGTATAGACAGGCAGTGTGATGTCACATCTCATAGGATACACTGGAGACTCTGCACACAGCACACAGATAGTATAGACAGGCAGTGTGATGTCACATCTCATAGGATACACTGGAGACTCTGCCTGTCTATACTATCTGTGTGCTGTGTGCAGGGTCTCCAGTGTATCCTATGAGATGTGACATCACACTGCCTGTCTATACTATCTGTGTGCTGTGTGCAGGGTCTCCAGTGTATCCTATGAGATGTGACATCACACTGCCTGTCTATATTATCTGTGTGCTGTGTGCAGGGTCTCCAGTGTATCCTATTAGATGTGACATCACACTGCCTGTCTATACTATCTGTGTGCTGTGTGCAGAGTCTCCAGTGTATCCTATGAGATGTGACATCACACTGCCTGTCTATACTATCTGTGTGCTGTGTGCAGAGTCTCCAGTGTATACTATGAGATGTAACATCACACTGCCTGTCTATACTATCTGTGTGCTGTGTGCAGTGTGATGTTACATCTCATAGGATACACTGGAGACTCTGCACACAGCACACAGATAGTATAGACAGGCAGTGTGATGTTACATCTCATAGGATACACTGGAGACTCTGCACACAGCACACAGATAGTATAGACAGGCAGTGTGATGTCACATCTCATAGGATACACTGGAGACCCTGCACACAGCACACACAGATAGTATAGACAGGCAGTGTGATGTCACATCTCATAGGATACACTGGAGACCCTGCACACAGCACACAGATAGTATAGACAGGCAGTGTGATGTCACATCTCATAGGATACACTGGAGACTCTGCACACAGCACACACAGATAGTATAGACAGGCAGTGTGATGTTACATCTCATAGGATACACTGGAGACCCTGCACACAGCACACAGATAGTATAGACAGGCAGTGTGATGTCACATCTCATAGGATACACTGGAGACTCTGCACACAGCACACAGATAGTATAGACAGGCAGTGTGGTGTCACATCTCATAGGATACACTGGAGACCCTGCACACAGCACACACAGATAGTATAGACAGGCAGTGTGATGTCACATCTCATAGGATACACTGGAGGAGCTGCACACAGCACACAGATAGTATAGACAGGCAGTGTGATGTCACATCTCATAGGATACACTGGAGACTCTGCACACAGCACACAGATAGTATAGACAGGCAGTGTGATGTCACATCTCATAGGATACACTGGAGACTCTGCACACAGCACACAGATAGTATAGACAGGCAGTGTGATGTCACATCTCATAGGATACACTGGAGACCCTGCACACAGCACACAGATAGTATAGACAGGCAGTGTGATGTCACATCTCATAGGATACACTGGAGACTCTGCACACAGCACACAGATAGTATAGACAGGCAGTGTGATGTCACATCTCATAGGATACACTGGAGGCTCTGCACACAGCACACAGATAGTATAGACAGGCAGTGTGATGTCACATCTCATAGGATACACTGGAGACTCTGCACACAGCACACACAGATAGTATAGACAGGCAGTGTGATGTCACATCTCATAGGATGCACTGGAGACTCTGCACACAGCACACAGATAGTATAGACAGGCAGTGTGATGTCACATCTCATAGGATACACTGGAGACCCTGCACACAGCACACAGATAGTATAGACAGGCGGTGTGATGTCACATCTCATAGGATACACTGGAGACTCTGCACACAGCACACACAGATAGTATAGACAGGCAGTGTGATGTCACATCTCATAGGATACACTGGAGACTCTGCACACAGCACACAGATAGTATAGACAGGCAGTGTGATGTCACATCTCATAGGATACACTGGAGACTCTGCACACAGCACACAGATAGTATAGACAGGCAGTGTGATGTCACATCTCATAGGATACACTGGAGACTCTGCACACAGCACACAGATAGTATAGACAGGCAGTGTGATGTCACATCTCATAGGATACACTGGAGACCCTGCACACAGCACACAGATAGTATAGACAGGCGGTGTGATGTCACATCTCATAGGATACACTGGAGACTCTGCACACAGCACACACAGATAGTATAGACAGGCAGTGTGATGTCACATCTCATAG
This sequence comes from Engystomops pustulosus, assembly GCF_040894005.1. NCBI lineage: Eukaryota > Metazoa > Chordata > Amphibia > Anura > Leptodactylidae > Engystomops > Engystomops pustulosus. The sequence goes on along the minus strand of NC_092417.1, from coordinate 183,603,281 downwards.
GATACACTGGAGACTCTGCACACAGCACACAGATAGTATAGACAGGCAGTGTGATGTCACATCTCATAGGATACACTGGAGACTCTGCACACAGCACACAGATAGTATAGACAGGCAGTGTGATGTCACATCTCATAGGATACACTGGAGACTCTGCACACAGCACACACAGATAGTATAGACAGGCAGTGTGATGTCACATCTCATAGGATACACTGGAGACTCTGCACACAGCACACAGATAGTATAGACAGGCAGTGTGATGTCACATCTCATAGGATACACTGGAGACCCTGCACACAGCACACAGATAGTATAGACAGGCGGTGTGATGTCACATCTCATAGGATACACTGGAGACTCTGCACACAGCACACAGATAGTATAGACAGGCAGTGTGATGTCACATCTCATAGGATACACTGGAGACCCTGCACACAGCACACAGATAGTATAGACAGGCGGTGTGATGTCACATCTCATAGGATACACTGGAGACTCTGCACACAGCACACAGATAGTATAGACAGGCAGTGTGATGTCACATCTCATAGGATACACTGGAGACCCTGCACACAGTACACAGATAGTATAGACAGGCAGTGTGATGTCACATCTCATAGGATACACTGGAGACTCTGCACACAGCACACAGATAGTATAGACAGGCAGTGTGATGTCACATCTCATAGGATACACTGGAGACTCTGCACACAGCACACAGATAGTATAGACAGGCAGTATGATGTCACATCTCATAGGATACACTGGAGACCCTGCACACAGCACACAGATAGTATAGACAGGCAGTGTGATGTTACATCTCATAGGATACACTGGAGACTCTGCACACAGCACACACAGATAGTATAGACAGGCAGTGTGATGTCACATCTCATAGGATACACTGGAGACTCTGCACACAGCACACAGATAGTATAGACAGGCAGTGTGATGTCACATCTCATAGGATACACTGGAGACCCTGCACACAGCACACAGATAGTATAGACAAGCAGTGTGATGTTACATCTCATAGGATACACTGGAGGCTCTGCACACAGCACACACAGATAGTATAGACAGGCAGTGTGATGTCACATCTCATAGGATACACTGGAGACTCTGCACACAGCACACAGATAGTATAGACAGGCAGTGTGATGTTACATCTCATAGGATACACTGGAGGAGCTGCACACAGCACACAGATAGTATAGACAGGCAGTGTGATGTCACATCTCATAGGATACACTGGAGACTCTGCACACAGCACACAGATAGTATATACAGGCAGTGTGATGTCACATCTCATAGGATACACTGGAGACTCTGCACACAGCACACAGATAGTATAGACAGGCAGTGTGATGTCACATCTCATAGGATACACTGGAGACTCTGCACACAGCACACAGATAGTATAGACAGGCAGTGTGATGTCACATCTCATAGGATACACTGGAGACTCTGCACACAGCACACAGATAGTATAGACAGGCAGTGTGATGTTACACCTCATAGGATACACTGGAGACCCTGCACACAGCACACAGATAGTATATACAGGCAGTGTGATGTCACATCTCATAGGATACACTGGAGACTCTGCACACAGCACACAGATAGTATAGACAGGCAGTGTGATGTCACATCTCATAGGATACACTGGAGACTCTGCACACAGCACACAGATAGTATAGACAGGCAGTGTGATGTTACACCTCATAGGATACACTGGAGACTCTGCACACAGCACACAGATAGTATATACAGGCAGTGTGATGTCACATCTCATAGGATACACTGGAGACCCTGCACACAGCACACAGATAGTATAGACAGGCAGTGTGATGTCACATCTCATAGGATACACTGGAGACTCTGCACACAGCACACACAGATAGTATAGACAGGCAGTGTGATGTTACATCTCATAGGATACACTGGAGACTCTGCACACAGCACACAGATAGTATAGACAGGCAGTGTGATGCTACATCTCATAGTATACACTGGAGACCCTGCACACAGCACACAGATAGTATAGACAGGCAGTGTGATGTCACATCTCATAGGATACACTGGAGACTCTGCACACAGCACACAGATAGTATAGACAGGCAGTGTGATGTCACATCTCATAGGATACACTGGAGGCTCTGCACACAGCACACAGATAGTATAGACAGGCAGTGTGATGTCACATCTCATAGGATACACTGGAGACTCTGCACACAGCACACACAGATAGTATAGACAGGCAGTGTGATGTTACATCTCATAGGATACACTGGAGACTCTGCACACAGCACACAGATAGTATAGACAGGCAGTGTGATGTTACATCTCATAGGATACACTGGAGACTCTGCACACAGCACACAGATAGTATAGACAGGCAGTGTGATGCTACATCTCATAGTATACACTGGAGACCCTGCACACAGCACACAGATAGTATAGACAGGCAGTGTGATGTCACATCTCATAGGATACACTGGAGGCTCCGCACACAGCACACACAGATAGTATATACAGGCAGTGTGATGTCACATCTCATAGGATACACTGGAGACCCTGCACACAGCACACAGATAGTATAGACAGGCAGTGTGATGTCACATCTCATAGGATACACTGGAGACTCTGCACACAGCACACAGATAGTATAGACAGGCAGTGTGATGTCACATCTCATAGGATACACTGGAGACCCTGCACACAGCACACAGATAGTATAGACAGGCAGTGTGATGTCACATCTCATAGGATACACTGGAGACTCTGCACACAGCACACACAGATAGTATATACAGGCAGTGTGATGTCACATCTCATAGGATACACTGGAGACTCTGCACACAGCACACAGATAGTATAGACAGGCAGTGTGATGTCACATCTCATAGGATACACTGGAGACCCTGCACACAGCACACAGATAGTATAGACAGGCAGTGTGATGTTACATCTCATAGGATACACTGGAGACTCTGCACACAGCACACACAGATAGTATAGACAGGCAGTGTGATGTCACATCTCATAGGATACACTGGAGACTCTGCACACAGCACACAGATAGTATAGACAGGCAGTGTGATGTCACATCTCATAGGATACACTGGAGACCCTGCACACAGCACACACAGATAGTATAGACAGGCAGTGTGATGTCACATCTCATAGGATACACTGGAGACTCTGCACACAGCACACAGATAGTATAGACAGGCAGTGTGATGTCACATCTCATAGGATACACTGGAGACCCTGCACACAGCACACAGATAGTATAGACAGGCAGTGTGATGTCACATCTCATAGGATACACTGGAGGAGCTGCACACAGCACACAGATAGTATAGACAGGCAGTGTGATGTCACATCTCATAGGATACACTGGAGACTCTGCACACAGCACACAGATAGTATAGACAGGCAGTGTGATGTCACATCTCATAGGATACACTGGAGACTCTGCACACAGCACACAGATAGTATAGACAGGCAGTGTGATGTCACATCTCATAGGATACACTGGAGACTCTGCACACAGCACACAGATAGTATAGACAGGCAGTGTGATGTCACATCTCATAGGATACACTGGAGACCCTGCACACAGCACACACAGATAGTATAGACAGGCAGTGTGATGTCACATCTCATAGGATACACTGGAGACTCTGCACACAGCACACAGATAGTATAGACAGGCAGTGTGATGTCACATCTCATAGGATACACTGGAGGAGCTGCACACAGCAGGTTGATAATGCACTTGCATTTTTCTACTAGACTTAGCTTTTCTCTTCAGTGCCTCTGCTTGCTGTCAGTGAATGGTACCAGTATGCAGAAAACCTTTTGTGCCCTTGTCCTTCTCACAGCTGAAGGTTTGGTGCAGTGTATGTGTGTCTGGCTCTGTTAGTGGGGCTGGCTCCTCTTATCTGCAGGGTTGGGATATTTTTGGCTGGTATATCAGTGTGCGGGGGCCGCGCTGTACTCCTGGTAGGATGGAGAGTGCGGGATGTGGAGGTGAGCCGGAGCGTCTTGGGGTAGCGGATGATGCTGCGCCTCTCAGGTGAGGAGGGGGATCCTGCGGGAAGAGGGGCCGGAACGTCAGGTGATCCCCTCCCTGTGCAAATCCCAGCCCCCCTCTACTGGTCCAGTGCTCCCCCCGCAGCCTGCAGAGCCCCCAGCGAGGTGTAGTGTATGTAATGTATAGGGAGGAGTATTGTCTATCGGATGTATATTATATATGGGATGTGCAGTGTATGGGGTGTATGTTATATACAGCATGTGTGTAGTATATATGGCATGTGTGTAGTATATATGGCATGTGTGTAGTATATGTGGTGTATATTATATATGGCAAGTGTGTAGTATATATGTGGTGTATATTATATATGGCATGTGTGTAGTATATATGTGGTGTGTAGTATATATGGGGTGTGTAGTATATATGGGGTGTGTAGTATATATGGGGTGTGTAGTATATATGGCATGTGTATAGTATATATGGGGTGTGTAGTATATGTGGCATGTGTGTAGTATATGTGGCATGTGTGTAGTATATGTGGCATGTGTGTAGTATATATGGGGTGTGTAGTATATATGGCATGTGTGTAGTATATATGGGGTGTGTAGTATATGTGGCATGTGTGTAGTATATATGGCATGTGTGTAGTATATATGGCATGTGTGTAGTATATATGGCGTGTGTGTAGTATATATGGGGTGTGTGTAGTATATATGGGGTGTGTGTAGTATATATGGGGTGTGTAGTATATATGGCATGTGTGTAGTATATGTGGCATGTGTGTAGTATATGTGGCATGTGTGTAGTATATATGGCATGTGTGTAGTATATATGGCATGTGTGTAGTATATATGGCATGTGTGTAGTATATATGGCGTGTGTGTAGTATATATGGGGTGTGTGTAGTATATATGGGGTGTGTGTAGTATATATGGGGTGTGTAGTATATATGGCATGTGTGTAGTATATATGGGGTGTGTAGTATATATGGCATGTGTGTAGTATATGGGGTGTATATTATATATGGCATGTGTGTAGTATATATGGGGTGTATATTATATATGGCATGTGTGTAGTATATATGGGGTGTGTAGTATATATGGCATGTGTGTAGTATATGGGGTGTATATTATATATGGCATGTGTGTAGTATATGGGGTGTGTAGTATATATGGCATGTGTGTAGTATATATGGCATGTGTGTAGTATATATGGCATGTGTGTAGTATATGGGGTGTGTAGTATATATGGCATGTGTGTAGTATATATGGCATGTGTGTAGTATATATGGCATGTGTGTAGTATATGTGGCATGTGTGTAGTATATATGGCATGTGTGTAGTATATATGGCATGTGTGTAGTATATATGGCATGTGTGTAGTATATATGGCGTGTGTGTAGTATATATGGGGTGTGTGTAGTATATATGGGGTGTGTGTAGTATATATGGGGTGTGTAGTATATATGGCATGTGTGTAGTATATATGGGGTGTGTAGTATATATGGCATGTGTGTAGTATATGGGGTGTATATTATATATGGCATGTGTGTAGTATATATGGGGTGTATATTATATATGGCATGTGTGTAGTATATATGGGGTGTGTAGTATATATGGCATGTGTGTAGTATATGGGGTGTATATTATATATGGCATGTGTGTAGTATATGGGGTGTGTAGTATATATGGCATGTGTGTAGTATATGGGGTGTATATTATATATGGCATGTGTGTAGTATATGGGGTGTATATTATATATGGCATGGGTGTAGTATATGGGGTGTGTAGTATATATGGCATGTGTGTAGTATATGTGGTGTATATTATATATGGCATGTGTGTAGTATATATGGCATGTGTGTAGTATATGGGGTGTGTAGTATATATGGGGTGTATATTATATATGGCATGTGTGTAGTATATGGGGTGTGTAGTATATATGGCATGTGTGTAGTATATATGGCATGTGTGTGTAGTATATGGGGTGTATATTATATATGGCATGTGTGTAGTATATGTGGTGTATATTATATATGGCATGTGTGTAGTATATGTGGCATGTGTGTAGTATATATGGCATGTGTGTAGTATATGGGGTGTATATTATATATGGCATGTGTGTAGTATATGGGGTGTATATTATATATGGCATGTGTGTAGTATATGGGGTGTATATTATATATGGCATGTGTGTAGTATATGTGGCATGTGTGTAGTATATATGGCATGTGTGTAGTATATATGGCATGTGTGTAGTATATGGGGTGTATATTATATATGGCATGTGTGTAGTATATGTGGTGTATATTATATATGGCATGTGTGTAGTATATAGCATGTGTGTAGTATTTGGGGTGTATATTAAATATGGCGCGTGTGTGTGGTATATATGGCGCGTGTGTGTGGTATATAATGTGCTTGTATCTCTGGTTCCTGCACTTCCCGGGCATTGCTGGGTGCATTGTGGGTTGAGCCCTGGGGGGGTCATTAGTCTGGGGGTCTGGACGCTGCTGCTATCTGTGGTGTTTGTCCTTACTGTGACCTTGCTGTGTTCAGGGGACGGTGACAATCTGGAAAGTATGTTATCAGGAATGTGTGAGATAGCGGCGAGCAGCCTGTATATGGCCGGCCCGTCCTCACCCTCTGCCGCAGCCTTATCCTACTATCCTAATGTGACGACACTACACGTCTGCAGCACAGGAAGCTGTAGAGCCCCAGTAGTCGTAGTCACCTGGCGGCTAGTATCTACACAGCCTTATCCTACTCTCTACTGACAGCCGCTGGTAATGTGACGACGCTACACGTCTGCAGCACAGGAAGCTGTAGAGCCCCAGTAGTCGTAGTCACCTGGCGGCTAGTATCTACACAGCCTTATCCTACTCTCTACTGACAGCCGCTGGTAATGTGACGACGCTACACGTCTGCAGCACAGGAAGCTGTAGAGCCCCAGTAGTCGTAGTCACCTGGCGGCTGGTATCTACAGAGCCTTATCCTACTCTCTACTGACAGCCGCTGGTAATGTGACGACACTACACGTCTGCAGCACAGGAAGCTGTAGAGCCCCAGTAGTCGTAGTCACCTGGCGGCTGGTATCTACAGAGCCTTATCCTACTCTCTACTGACAGCCGCTGGTAATGTGACGACGCTACACGTCTGCAGCACAGGAAGCTGTAGAGCCCCAGTAGTCGTAGTCACCTGGCGGCTGGTATCTACAGAGCCTTATCCTACTCTCTACTGACAGCCGCTGGTAATGTGACGACACTACACGTCTGCAGCACAGGAAGCTGTAGAGCCCCAGTAGTCGTAGTCACCTGGCCGCTGGTATCTACAGAGCCTTATCCTCCTCTGTACTGACAGCCGCTGGTAATGTGACGACACTACACGTCTGCAGCACAGGAAGCTGTAGAGCCCCAGTAGTCGTAGTCACCTGGCGGCTGGTATCTACACAGCCTTATCCTACTCTCTACTGACAGCCGCTGGTAATGTGACGACACTACACGTCTGCAGCACAGGAAGCTGTAGAGCCCCAGTAGTCGTAGTCACCTGGCGGCTGGTATCTACAGAGCCTTATCCTACTCTCTACTGACAGCTGCTGGTAATGTGACGACACTACACGTCTGCAGCACAGGAAGCTGTAGAGCCCCAGTAGTCGTAGTCACCTGGCGGCTGGTATCTACAGAGCCTTATCCTACTCTCTACTGACAGCCGCTGGTAATGTGACGACACTACACGTCTGCAGCACAGGAAGCTGTAGACCTCCAGTAGTTGTAGTCACCTGGCCGCTAGTATCTACACAGCCTTATCCTCCTCTGTACTGACAGCCGCTTGTAATGTGACGACGCTACACGTCTGCAGCACAGGATGCTATAGAGCCCCAGTAGTCGTAGTCACCTGGCGGCTAGTATCTACACACCCTTATCCTACTCTCTACTGACAGCCGCTGGTAATGTGACGACGCTACACGTCTCCAGCACAGGAAGCTGTAGAGCCCCAGTAGTCGTAGTCACCTGGCCGCTGGTATCTACAGAGCCTTATCCTCCTCTCTACTGACAGCCGCTGGTAATGTGACGACACTACACGTCTGCAGCACAGGAAGCTGTAGAGCCCCAGTAGTCGTAGTCACCTGGCGGCTGGTATCTACAGAGCCTTATCCTACTCACTACTGACAGCCGCTGGTAATGTGACGACGCTACACGTCTGCAGCACAGGAAGCTGTAGAGCCCCAGTAGTCGTAGTCACCTGGCGGCTGGTATCTACACACCCTTATCCTACTCTCTACTGACAGCCGCTGGTAATGTGACGACGCTACACGTCTGCAGCACAGGAAGCTGTAGAGCCCCAGTAGTCGTAGTCACCTGGCCGCTGGTATCTACACAGCCTTATCCTCCTCTCTACTGACAGCCGCTGGTAATGTGACGACACTACACGTCTGCAGCACAGGAAGCTGTAGAGCCCCAGTAGTCGTAGTCACCTTGCGGCTATTATCTACACAGCCTTATCCTCCTCTGTACTGACAGCCGCTGGTAATGTGACGACACTACACGTCTACAGTACAGGAAGCTGTAGAGCCCCAGTAGTCGTAGTCACCTGGCGGCTGGTATCTACACACCCTTATCCTACTCTCTACTGACAGCCGCTGGTAATGTGACGACGCTACACGTCTGCAGCACAGGACGCTGTAGCGCCCCAGTAGTCGTAGTCACCTGGCCGCTAGTATCTACACAGCCTTCTCCTACTCTCTACTGACAGCCGCTGGTAATGTGACGACGCTACACGTCTGCAGCACAGGACGCTGTAGAGCCCCAGTAGTCGTAGTCACCTGGCCGCTAGTATCTACACAGCCTTCTCCTACTCTCTACTGACAGCCGCTGGTAATGTGACGACGCTACACGTCTGCAGCACAGGACGCTGTAGCGCCCCAGTAGTCGTAGTCACCTGGCCGCTAGTATCTACACAGCCTTCTCCTACTCTCTACTGACAGCCGCTGGTAATGTGACGACGCTACACGTCTACAGCACAGGAAGCTGTAGAGCCCCAGTAGTCGTAGTCACCTGGCCGCTAGTATCTACACAGCCTTATCCTCCTCTGTACTGACAGCCGCTGGTAATGTGACGACACTACACGTCTACAGCACAGGAAGCTGTAGAGCCCCAGTAGTCGTAGTCACCTGGCGGCTAGTATCTACACACCCTTATCCTACTCTCTACTGACAGCCGCTGGTAATGTGACGACACTACACGTCTACAGCACAGGAAGCTATAGAGCCCCAGTAGTCGTAGTCACCTGGCGGCTAGTATCTACACAGCCTTATCCTACTCTCTACTGACAGCCGCTGGTAATGTGACGACGCTACACGTCTGCAGCACAGGACGCTGTAGCGCCCCAGTAGTCGTAGTCACCTGGCCGCTAGTATCTACACAGCCTTCTCCTACTCTCTACTGACAGCCGCTGGTAATGTGACGACGCTACACGTCTACAGCACAGGAAGCTGTAGAGCCCCAGTAGTCGTAGTCACCTGGCGGCTGGTATCTACAGAGCCTTATCCTACTCTCTACTGATAGCCGCTGGTAATGTGACGACACTACACGTCTCCAGCACAGGATGCTATAGAGCCCCAGTAGTCGTAGTCACCTGGTGACTAGCATCTACACAGCCTTATCCTACTCTTTACTGACAGCCGCTGGTAATATGACGACGCTACACGTCTGCAGCACAGGAAGCTGTAGAGCCCCAGTAGTCGTAGTCACCTGGCGGCTGGTATCTACAGAGCCTTATCCTACTCTCTACTGACAGCCGCTGGTAATGTGACGACGCTACACGTCTGCAGCACAGGAAGCTGTAGAGCCCCAGTAGTCGTAGTCACCTGGCGGCTGGTATTTACACAGCCTTATCCTACTCTCTACTGACAGCCGCTGGTAATGTGACGACACTACACGTCTGCAGCACAGGAAGCTGTAGAGCTCCAGTAGTCGTAGTCACCTGGCGGCTGGTATCTACACAGCCTTATCCTACTCTCTACTGACAGCCGCTGGTAATGTGACGACGCTACACGTCTGCAGCACAGGAAGCTGTAGAGCCCCAGTAGTCGTAGTCACCTGGCGGCTGGTATCTACACACCCTTATCCTACTCTCTACTGACAGCCGCTGGTAATGTGACGACGCTACACGTCTGCAGCACAGGAAGCTGTAGAGCCCCAGTAGTCGTAGTCACCTGGCCGCTGGTATCTACACAGCCTTATCCTCCTCTCTACTGACAGCCGCTGGTAATGTGACGACACTACACGTCTGCAGCACAGGAAGCTGTAGAGCCCCAGTAGTCGTAGTCACCTTGCGGCTATTATCTACACAGCCTTATCCTCCTCTGTACTGACAGCCGCTGGTAATGTGACGACACTACACGTCTACAGTACAGGAAGCTGTAGAGCCCCAGTAGTCGTAGTCACCTTGCGGCTGGTATCTACACAGCCTTATTCTACTCTCTACTGACAGCCGCTGGTAATGTGACGACACTACACGTCTGCAGCACAGGAAGCTGTAGAGCCCCAGTAGTCGTAGTCACCTTGCGGCTAGTATCTACACAGCCTTATCCTCCTCTGTACTGACAGCCGCTCGTAATGTGACAACGCTACACGTCTGCAGTACAGGAAGCTGTAGAGCCCCAGTAGTCGTAGTCACCTGGCGGCTGGTATCTACAGAGCCTTATCCTACTCTCTACTGACAGCCGCTGGTAATGTGACGACGCTACACGTCTGCAGCACAGGAAGCTGTAGAGCCCCAGTAGTCGTAGTCACCTGGCGGCTGGTATCTACACAGCCTTATCCTACTCTCTACTGACAGCCGCTGGTAATGTGACGACACTACACGTCTGCAGCACAGGAAGCTGTAGCGCCCCAGTAGTCGTAGTCACCTGGCGGCTAGTATCTACACACCCTTATCCTACTCTTTACTGACAGCCGCTGGTAATGTGACGACACTACACGTCTGCAGCACAGGAAGCTGTAGAGCCCCAGTAGTCGTAGTCACCTGGCGGCTAGTATCTACACACCCTTATCCTACTCTTTACTGACAGCCGCTGGTAATGTGACGACACTACACGTCTGCAGCACAGGAAGCTGTAGAGCCCCAGTAGTCGTAGTCACCTGGCCGCTGGTATCTACAGAGCCTTATCCTACTCTCTACTGACAGCCGCTGGTAATGTGACGACACTACACGTCTGCAGCACAGGAAGCTGTAGAGCCCCAGTAGTCGTAGTCACCTGGCCGCTGGTATCTACAGAGCCTTATCCTACTCTCTACTGACAGCCACTGGTAATGTGACGACGCTACACGTCTGCAGCACAGGAAGCTGTAGAGCCCCAGTAGTCGTAGTCACCTGGCGGCTGGTATCTACAGAGCCTTATCCTACTCTCTACTGACAGCCGCTGGTAATGTGACGACACTACACGTCTACAGCACACGAAGCTGTTGAGCCCCAGTAGTCGTAGTCACCTGGCGGCTGGTATCTACAGAGCCTTATCCTACTCTCTACTGACAGCCGCTGGTAATGTGACGACACTACACGTCTGCAGCACAGGAAGCTGTAGAGCCCCAGTAGTCGTAGTCACCTGGCGGCTGGTATCTACAGAGCCTTATCCTACTCTCTACTGACAGCCGCTGGTAATGTGACGACACTACACGTCTACAGCACAGGAAGCTGTAGAGCCCCAGTAGTCGTAGTCACCTGGCAGCTGGTATCTACAGAGCCTTATCCTACTCTCTACTGACAGCCGCTGGTAATGTGACGACACTACACGTCTGCAGCACAGGAAGCTGTAGAGCCCCAGTAGTCGTAGTCACCTGGCGGCTGGTATCTACAGAGCCTTATCCTACTCTCTACTGACAGCCGCTGGTAATGTGACGACACTACACGTCTGCAGCACAGGAAGCTGTAGAGCCCCAGTAGTCGTAGTCACCTGGCGGCTGGTATCTACACAGCCTTATCCTACTCTCTACTGACAGCCGCTGGTAATGTGACGACACTACACGTCTGCAGCACAGGAAGCTGTAGAGCCCCAGTAGTCGTAGTCACCTGGCGGCTGGTATCTTCACAGCCTTATTCTACTCTCTACTGACAGCCGCTGGTAATGTGACGACACTACACGTCTGCAGCACAGGAAGCTGTAGAGCCCCAGTAGTCGTAGTCACCTGGCGGCTGGTATCTACACAGCCTTATCCTACTCTCTACTGACAGCCGCTGGTAATGTGACGACACTACACGTCTGCAGCACAGGAAGCTGTAGAGCCCCAGTAGTCGTAGTCACCTGGCGGCTGGTATCTTCACAGCCTTATTCTACTCTCTACTGACAGCCGCTGGTAATGTGACGACGCTACACGTCTGCAGCACAGGATGCTATAGAGCCCCTGTAGTCGTAGATAATTAGAGAACAGCAATCACTCAGCCCCCTTGCCCCAGGACCTCAGCCCCCTGGCCCCAGGACCTCAGCCCCCTGGCCCCAGGACCTCAGCCCCCTGGCCTCTAGTCCCAGGAACTCAGCCCGCGGCCACGGGACCTTAGCCCTAAGACCTTAGTCCTAAGACCTCAGCCCCCGGCCCCAGGACATCACTGGTCTCTCACACGGCTGCAGGGATCTTCTCCACTCTTCTTCCAGTTTCTTCCACGGTTCTGTGACTGTTGTAGGTTTATTGGCCAGAAATTTGTCGCCAAGGATTTTCGAGAGGTTTTTTTTTATTCGGTTCAAATCAGGATTCTGGGTTGTGGCCATTTCATTGTTTCAGGACCTGCTTTATCCGTTTTGCTGTGTGACAGGGGACATTGTCATGTATGATTGAGTGAAGAACACGAGGAAGGAGCCACGGATTGTAGAAGAAGGTTCTGATACTTGTAGTCCCTCTGCCATGGAGCAGTATGAGAGGTCCAACTCCTGCTGCAGAAATCATTCCCCAAACCAAGGCACTTCCTCCACCTCCTGTCACTGACTCTTTACACACTTTGGGTTCAGTCTTTCCACAGTCTGCTCTGCTACATATCAGGGAAACAAGAACTCTGTGTATCATATATCAATATCAATCCCCTCTCTGCTCTCATTTCCCCGCATTATCCCGTCCTCTCTGCTCTCATCTCCCCGCATTATCCCGTCCTCTCTGCTCTCATCTCTCTGCATTATCCCGTCCTCTCTGCTCTCATCTCTCTGCATTATCCCGTCCTCTCTGCTCTCATCTCTCCGCATTATCCCGTCCTCTCTGCTCTCATCTCTCCGCATTATCCCGTCCTCTCTGCTCTCCTCTCTCCGCATTATCCCGTCCTCTCTGCTCTCATCTCTCCGCATTATCCCGTCCTCTCTGCTCTCATCTCTCCGCATTATCCCGTCCTCTCTGCTCTCATCTCTCCGCATTATCCCGTCCTCTCTGCTCTCATCTCTCTGCATTATCCCGTCCTCTCTGCTCTCGTCTCTCTGCATTATCCCGTCCTCTCTGCTCTCATCTCTCTGCATTATCCCGTCCTCTCTGCTCTTATCTCTGCATTATCCTGTCCTCTCTGCTCTCCTCTCTCTGCATTATCCCGTCCTCTCTGCTCTCCTCTCTCTGCATTATCCCGTCCTCTCTGCTCTCCTCTCTCTGCATTATTCCGTCCTCTCTGCTCTCGTCTCTCTGCATTATCCCGTCCTCTCTGCTCTCATCTCTCTGCATTATCCCGTCCTCTCTGCTCTCCTCTCTGCATTATCCCGTCCTCTCTGCTCTCATCTCTCTGCATTATCCCGTCCTCTCTGCTCTCATCTCCCCATTATCCCGTCCTCTCTGCTCTCATCTCTCCCCATTATCCCGTCCTCTCTGCTCTCCTCTCTCTGCATTATCCCGTCCTCTCTGCACTCCTCTCTCTGCATTATCCCGTCCTCTCTGCTCTCGTCTCTCCGCATTATCCCGTCCTCTCTGCTCTCATCTCCCCATTATCCCGTCCTCTCTGCTCTCATCTCTCCCCATTATCCCGTCCTCTCTGCTCTCCTCTCTCTGCATTATCCCGTCCTCTCTGCTCTCCTCTCTCTGCATTATCCCGTCCTCTCTGCTCTCCTCTCTCTGCATTATCCCGTCCTCTCTGCTCTCCTCTCTCTGCATTATCCCGTCCTCTCTGCTCTCGTCTCTCTGCATTATCCCGTCCTCTCTGCTCTCGTCTCTCCGCATTATCCCGTCCTCTCTGCTCTCGTCTCTCCCCATTATCCCGTCCACTCTGCTCTCGTCTCTCCGCATTATCCCGTCCTCTCTGCTCTCGTCTCTCCGCATTATCCCGTCCTCTCTGCTCTCGTCTCTCCGCATTATCCCGTCCTCTCTGCTCTCGTCTCTCCGCATTATCCCGTCCTCTCTGCTCTCGCCTCTCCGCATTATCCCGTCCTCTCTGCTCTCGTCTCTCCGCATTATCCCTTCCTCTCTGCTCTCGTCTCTCCGCATTATCCCTTCCTCTCTGCTCTCGTCTCTCCGCATTATCCCGTTTTCTCTTCTCTCGTCTCTCCGCATTATCCCGTCCTCTCTGCTCTCGTCTCTCCGCATTATCCCGTCCTCTCTGCTCTCGTCTCTCCGCATTATCCCGTCCTCTCTGCTCTCGTCTCTCCGCATTATCCCGTCCTTTCTCCTCTCGTCTCTCCGCATTATCCCGTCCTTTCTCCTCTCGTCTCTCCGCATTATCCCGTCCTCTCTGCTCTCGTCTCTCCGCATTATCCCGTCCTTTCTCCTCTCGTCTCTCCGCATTATCCCGTCCTCTCTGCTCTCGTCTATCCGCATTATCCCGTCCTCTCTGCTCTTTTGGGGTGACTGGTTGCGCGCTGCACATTCTTCGAGGCTATGACAGGTATAACAGGTGTCTACGCTGGGATTGTGTTGCAGCTTCGCTGCTTTAATGCGACACAAATCGTCAGATGATCCGACTGATTCGGAGCGAGTGCACAATTTAACTTGCAAACTGTGTCGCATCCAATGCACTTACATGCACCAGGAAGAAGAAGGTGAACTCCAGGGACCTGAGCGGGGAAGTGACACATGCAGGATATCAGGCACAGGATCTTAGTGACTCCCTGCACAGCGCATTATACACGGACAATGCACTTACATGCACCAGGAAGAAGAAGGTGAACTCCGGGGACCTGAGCGGGGAAGTGACACATGCAGGATATCGGGTGCAGGATCTTAGTGACTCCCCGCACAGCGCATTATACACGGACAATGCACTTACATGCACCAGGAAGAAGAAGGTGAACTCCGGGGACCTGAGCGGGGAAGCGACACATGCAGGATATCGGGTGCAGGATCTTAGTGACTCCCCGCACAACGCATTATACACGGACAATGCACTTACATGCACCAGGAAGAAGAAGGTGAACTCCAGGAACCTGAGCGGGGAAGCGACACATGCAGGATATCAGTGACTCCCTGCACAGGGCATTATACACGGACAATGCACTTACATGCACCAGGAAGAAGAAGGTGAACTCCAGGGACCTGAGCGGGGAAGCGACACATGCAGGATATCGGGCGCAGGATCTTAGTGACTCCCTGCACAGCGCATTATACACGGACAATGCACTTACAGGCACCAGGAAGAAGAAGGTGAACTCCGGGGACCTGAGCGGGGAAGAGACACATGCTGGATATCGGCTGCAGGATCTTAGTGACTCCCCGCACAGCGCATTATACACGGACAATGCACTTACATGCACCAGGAAGAAGAAGGTGAACTCCAGGGACCTGAGCGGGGAAGCGACACATGTAGGATATCGGGGGCAGGATCTTAGTGACTTTCCGCGCAGCGCATTATACACGGACAATGCACTTACATGCACCAGGAAGAAGAAGGTGAACTCCAGGGACCTGAGCGGGGAAGTGACACATGCAGGATATCAGGTGCAGGATCTTAGTGACTCCCCGCACAGCGCATTATACACGGACAATGCACTTACATGCACCAGGAAGAAGAAGGTGAACTCCAGGGACCTGAGCGGGGAAGTGACACATGCAGGATATCGGGGGCAGGATCTTAGTGACTCCCCGCACAGCACATTATACACGGACAATGCACTTACATGCACCAGGAAGAAGAAGGTGAACTCCTGGGACCTGAGCGGGGAAGTGACACATGCAGGATATCGGGCGCAGGATCTTAGTGACTCCCCGCACAGCGCATTATACACGGACAATGCACTTACATGCACCAGGAAGAAGAAGGTGAACTCCAGGGACCTGAGCGGGGAAGTGACACATGCAGGATATCGGGGGCACGATCTTAGTGACTCCCCGCACAGCGCATTATACACGGACAATGCACTTACATGCACCAGGAAGAAGAAGGTGAACTCCTGGGACCTGAGCGGGGAAGCGACACATGCAGGATATCGGGCGCAGGATCTTAGTGACTCCCTGCACAGCACATTATACACGGACAATGCACTTACATGCACCAGGAAGAAGAAGGTGAACTCCGGGGACCTGAGCGGGGAAGCGACACATGCAGGATATCGGGCGCAGGATCTTAGTGACTCCCCGCACAGCGCATTATGCACGGACAATGCACTTACATGCACCAGGAAGAAGAAGGTGAACTCCGGGGACCTGAGCGGGAAGCGACACATGCAGGATATCGGGTGCAGGATCTTAGTGACTCCCCGCACAGCGCAATACACACGGACAATGCACTTACATGCACCAGGAAGAAGAAGGTGAACTCCAGGGACCTGAGCGGGGAAGCGACACATGCAGGATATCGGGCGCAGGATCTTAGTGACTCCCCGCACAGTGCATTATACACGGACAATGCACTTACATGCACCAGGAAGAAGAAGGTGAACTCCGGGGACCTGAGCGGGAAGCGACACATGCAGGATATCGGGTGCAGGATCTTAGTGACTCCCCGCACAGCGCAATACACACGGACAATGCACTTACATGCACCAGGAAGAAGAAGGTGAACTCCAGGGACCTGAGCGGGGAAGTGACACATGCAGGATATCAGGCGCAAGATCTTAGTGACTCCCTGCACAGCGCATTATACACGGATAATGCACTTACATGCACCAGGAAGAAGAAGGTGAACTCCTGGGACCTGAGCGGGGAAGTGACACATGCAGGATATCGGGCGCAGGATCTTAGTGACTCCCCGCACAGCGCATTATACACGGACAATGCACTCACATGCACCAGGAAGAAGAAGGTGAACTCCGGGGACCTGAGCGGGAAGCGACACATGCAGGATATCGGGTGCAGGATCTTAGTGACTCCCCGCACAGCGCAATACACACGGACAATGCACTTACATGCACCAGGAAGAAGAAGGTGAACTCCAGGGACCTGAGCAGGGAAGTGACACATGCAGGATATCAGGCGCAAGATCTTAGTGACTCCCTGCACAGCGCATTATACACGGATAATGCACTTACATGCACCAGGAAGAAGAAGGTGAACTCCTGGGACCTGAGCGGGGAAGTGACACATGCAGGATATCGGGTGCAGGATCTTAGCGACTCCCCGCACAGTGCATTATACACGGATAATGCACTTACATGCACCAGGAAGAAGAAGGTGAACTCCTGGGACCTGAGCGGGGAAGTGACACATGCAGGATATCGGGCGCAGGATCTTAGTGACTCCCCGCACAGCGCATTATACACGGACAATGCACTTACATGCACCAGGAAGAAGGTGAACTCCAGGGACCTGAGCGGGGAAGTGACACATGCAGGATATCGGGCGCAGGATCTTAGTGACTCCCCGCACAGCCCATTATACACAGACAATGCACTTACATGCACCAGGAAGAAGAAGGTGAACTCCTGGGACCTGAGCGGGGAAGTGACACATGCAGGATATCGGGCGCAGGATCTTAGTGACTCCCCGCACAGTGCAATATACACGGACAATGCACTTACATGCACCAGGAAGAAGAAGGTGAACTCCTGGGACCTGAGCGGGGAAGTGACACATGCAGGATATCGGGTGCAGGATCTTAGTGACTCCCCGCACAGCGCATTATACACGGACAATGCACTTACATGCACCAGGAAGAAGAAGGTGAACTCCAGGGACCTGAGCGGGGAAGCGACACATGCAGGATATCGGACGCAGGATCTTAGTGACTCCCCGCACAGCGCATTATACACGGACAATGCACTTACATGCACCAGGAAGAAGAAGGTGAACTCCAGGGACCTGAGCGGGGAAGCGACACATGCAGGATATCGGGTGCAGGATCTTAGTGACTCCCCGCACAGCACATTATATACGTACAATGCACTTACATGCACCAGGAAGAAGAAGGTGAACTCCGGGGACCTGAGCGGGGAAGCGACACATGCAGGATATCGGGTGCAGGATCTTAGTGACTGCCCGCACAGCGTATTATATATGGACAATGCACTTACATGCACCAGGAAGAAGAAGGTGAACTCCAGGGACCTGAGCGGGGAAGTGACACATGCAGGATATCGGGTGCAGGATCTTAGTGACTCCCCGCACAGCGCATTATACACGGACAATGCACATACATGCACCAGGAAGAAGAAGGTGAACTCCCGGGACCTGAGCGGGGAAGTGACACATGCAGGATATCGGGTGCAGGATCTTAGTGACTCCCCGCACAGCGCATTATACACGGACAATACACTTACATGCACCAGGAAGAAGAAGGGGAACTCCTGGGACCTGAGCGAGGAAGCGACACATGCAGGATATCGGACGCATGATCTTAGTGACTCCCCGCACAGCACATTATACACGGACAATGCACTTACATGCACCAGGAAGAAGAAGGGGAACTCCTGGGACCTGAGCGGGGAAGCGACACATGCAGGATATCGGACGCATGATCTTAGTGACTCCCCGCACAGCGCATTATACACGGACAATGCACTTTCTGTGAACTGTCTGACTTTGTAAGTAAATGTGCCCCAATGTGTGTCTGGTTACGGTGTATAATGGAGACGCTGCTGCTGCTGCTCCTCTTCTTTTCGCTCTATTCCTGGTTTAGACATTAAAATCTGCACCTGAAAACTGAATGTGTACACGCTCCGAAAGCCAAGTCCTGGCCAGAAC
Source organism: Engystomops pustulosus (assembly GCF_040894005.1). Classification (NCBI taxonomy): domain Eukaryota; kingdom Metazoa; phylum Chordata; class Amphibia; order Anura; family Leptodactylidae; genus Engystomops; species Engystomops pustulosus. The sequence continues at coordinate 183,584,169 of NC_092417.1, read as the reverse complement.
ACCCAGTAGCCCTCGCTGGATGGGGGTAGGTGCTGCTAAGGCTCTATCTCTGTGGGGTTCACTATTTGGGTACATTCGCACAGGTTGTATCGTCATGTACGCAGCGCTCTTCCTTCTTCCGGTCACGGTGTTGGCCTGTGAGCTGTATCTCATGTATCTAATGATCAATGTGCCATCATTATCCTTATGTTGTAGGGTAATGACCCCCATAATACCCCGTCGAGGTGTGCAGAGACATCACTCACCCCGGGGCTGACATCTCACGTCTCACTGGTTCTTCCAGTTTCTGCGGGGAGTCCACACTTACATGTGGCCTCTCCTGTTCCTGGGAAAGTTGGGTGACAACAACATACATATCTATTATCCCAAACACTCTCAGCTCCCCCAGCCTGTGGTGTGGAGCCCCGGAGCCCCCCAGTCTGTGGTCCGGAGCCCTGAAGCCCCCAGCCTGTGGTCCGGAGCCATGGATCCCCCAGCCTGTGGTCAGGAGCCCTGGAGCCCCCCAGCCTGTGGTGTGGAGCCCCGGAGCCCCCCAGTCTGTGGTCCGGAGCCCTGAAGCCCCCCAGCCAGTGGTCCGAAGCCATGGATCCCCCAGCCTGTGGTCCGGAGCCATGGATCCCCCAGCCTGTGGTCAGGAGCCCTGGAGCCCCCCAGCCTGTGGTGTGGCGCCCTGGAACCCACCAGCCTGTGGTCCGGAGCCATGGATCCCCCTGCCTGTGGTGCTGTGCCCTGGAGCCCCCCAGCCTGTGGTCCGGAGCCATGGATCCCCCAGCCTGTGGTGCTGTGCCCTGGAGCCCCCCAGCCTGTGGTCCGGAGCCATGGATCCCCCAGCCTGTGGTGCTGTGCCCTGGAGCCCCCCAGCCTGTGGTCCGGAGCCATGGATCCCCCAGCCTGTGGTGTGGAGCCCTGGAGCTCCCCAGCCTGTGGTCCGGAGCCATGGATCCCCCAGCCTGTGGTGCTGTGCCCTGGAACCCCCCAGCCTGTGGTCCGGAGCCATGGATCCCCCAGCCTGTGGTGCTGTGCCCTGGAGCCCCCCAGCCTGTGGTCTGGAGCCATGGATCCCCCAGCCTGTGGTCCGGAGCCATGGATCCCCCAGCCTGTGGTGCTGTGCCCTGGAACCCCCCAGCCTGTGGTCCGGAGCCATGGATCCCCCAGCCTGTGGTGCTGTGCCCTGGAGCCCCCCAGCCTGTGGTCCGGAGCCATGGATCCCCCAGCCTGTGGTGCTGTGCCCTGGAGCCCCCCAGCCTGTGGTCCGGAGCCATGGATCCCCCAGCCTGTGGTGCTGTGCCCTGGAGCCCCCCAGCCTGTGGTCCGGAGCCATGGATCCCCCAGCCTGTGGTGCTGTGCCCTGGAGCCCCCCAGCCTGTGGTCCGGAGCCATGGATCCCCCAGCCTGTGGTGCTGTGCCCTGGAGCCCCCCAGCCTGTGGTCCGGAGCCATGAATCCCCCAGCCTGTGGTGCTGTGCCCTGGAGCCCCCCAGCCTGTGGTCCGGAGCCATGGATCCCCCAGCCTAAGGTGCTGTGCCCTGGAGCCCACCAGCCTGTGTTGCAGAGCCCTGGAACCCCCAGCCTGTGGTGCTGTGCCCTGGAGCCCCCCAGCCTGTGTTGCAGAGCCCTGGAACCCCCCAGCCTGTGGTGCTGTGCCCTAGAGCCCCCCAGCCTGTGGTCCGGAGCCATGGATCCCCCAGCCTGTGGTGCTGTGCCCTAGAGCCCTCCAGCGTGTGGTCCGGAGCCATGGATCCCCCAGCCTGTGGTGCTGTGCCCTGGAGCCCACCAGCCTGTGTTGCAGAGCCCTGGAACCCCCCAGCCTGTGGTGCTGTGCCCTAGAGCCCCCCAGCCTGTGGTCCGGAGCCATGGATCCCCCAGCCTGTGTGGCAGAGCCCTGGAACCCCCCAGCCTGTGGTCCGGAGCCATGGATCCCCCCAGCCTGTGGTGCTGTGCCCTGGAGCCCCCCAGCCTGTGGTCCGGAGCCATGGATCCCCCAGCCTGTGGTGCTGTGCCCTGGAGACCCCCAGCCTGTGGTTCTGTGCCCTGGAGCCCACCAGCCTGTGGTGCTGTGCCCTGGAGCCCCCCAGCCTGTGGTGCTGTGCCCTGGAGCCCCCCAGCCTGTGGTGCTGTGCCCTGGAGCCCCCCAGCCTGTGTTGCAGAGCCCTGGAACCCCCCAGCCTGTGGTGTGGTGTGGCTCCTGTGCTGTTCACATGGTGTTCCTGCAGGCCATGAAATTACTGGGCAGCGCCCATTGTACTTATAATGGGGGGATTAGTGTGACATTGTTACTGAGTCATCGGGAGGAGTACAGATCCCGCCCATGACAATGCCTTCATCTGTATGAGCTCCGCCCTCTTTACTGACCCAAAGAGCTTACACTCTGATTTATCGCGTCTCTCTTACTGCTGTTGGTGCGCTCGCTTCTCTCTTGCAGTTTTCAGTGCGCTTGCGTCTCTCTTGCAGTTGTCACTGGGCTTGCTTCTCTCTTGCAGTTGTCGGTGCGCTCGCTTCTCTCTTGTTGTTGTCAGTGTGCTCGCTTCTCTCTTGCAGTTGTCAGTGCGCTCGCGTCTCTCTTGCAGTTGTCACTGGGCTTGCTTCTCTCTTGCAGTTGTCGGTGCGCTCGCTTCTCTCTTGCAGTTGTCGGTGCGCTCACTTCTCTCTTGCAGTTGTCGGTGCGCTCGCTTCTCTCTTGCAGTTGTCGGTGCGCTCGCTTCTCTCTTGCTGTTGTCGGTGCGCTCGCTTCTCTCTTGCAGTTGTCGGTGCGCTCGCTTCTCTCTTGCAGTTGTCAGTGCGCTCGCTTCTCTCTTGCAGTTGTCAGTGTGCTTGCTTGTCTCTTGCAGTTGTCAGCGCCCTCGCTTCTCTCTTGCAGTTGTCGGTGCGCTTGCTTTCTCTTGCAGTTGTCAGTGCGCTTGCTTCTCTCTTGCAGCTGTTGGTGCGCTCGCTTTTCTCTTGCAGTTGTCGGTGCGCTCGCTTCTCTCTTGCAGTTGTCACTGGGCTTGCTTGTCTCTTGCAGTTGTCAGCGCCCTCGCTTCTCTCTTGCAGTTGTCGGTGCGCTTGCTTTCTCTTGCAGTTGTCAGTGCGCTTGCTTCTCTCTTGCAGCTGTTGGTGCGCTCGCTTTTCTCTTGCAGTTGTCGGTGCGCTCGCTTCTCTCTTGCAGTTGTCACTGGGCTCGCTTCTCTCTTGCGGTTGTCAGTGCGCTCGCTTTCTCTTGCAGTTGTCGGTGCGCTCGCTTTTCTCTTGCTGTTGGTGCGCTCGCTTCTCTCTTGCAGTTGTCGGTGCGCTCGCTTTTCTCTTGCAGTTGTCGGTGCGCTCGCTTTTCTCTTGCAGTTGTCGGTGCGCTCGCTTTTCTCTCTCTTGCAATTGTCAGTGCGCTCGCTTTTCTCTTGCTGTTGGTGCGCTCGCTTTTCTCTTGCAGTTGTCAGTGCACTCGCTTTCTCTTGCAGTTGTCGGTGCACTCGCTTCTCTCTTGCTGTTGGTGCGCTCGCTTCTCTCTTGCTGTTGTCGGTGTGCTCGCTTTCTCTTGCAGTTGTCGGTGCGCTCGCTTTTCTCTTGCTGTTGGTGCGCTCGCTTTTCTCTTGCTGTTGGTGCGCTCGCTTCTCTCTTGCAGTTGTCGGTGCGCTCGCTTTTCTCTTGCTGTTGGTGCGCTCGCTTCTCTCTTGCAGTTGTCAGTGCACTCGCTTTCTCTTGCAGTTGTCGGTGCGCTCGCTTTTCTCTTGCTGTTGGTGCGCTCGCTTCTCTCTTGCAGTTGTCAGTGCGTTCGCTTTTCGCTCACTCCAGGTTTGCCTAGCAGCATTTGTGGGGATAATTGTGAGACCCCTGCCCCCGCACACTCCTTCCCTTCCTGATACGAGCCGGGACCTGCCGTCTTTGTCCTCTCCATTGTCTCTGCTGTGTTGTCTCCGTGTACAAGACATCACACGTTGTGAGTGGCAGAAAGTGACAGCAGCGTGACTGTGTGCTGTCTCTGTGAGCGCAGGATGTCTCTGGACGAGACCCTCTAGGTCATAGATCACCAGGAGGAGCGATGTTCTGCATCTTCCTGGCTGCAGCATTGGTGATAAGTTGTGCAGCTGGCGGGGAGGGAGGGGGAGCTCTCGCACCGTCTCTGCGTGTCTCGTAGACAGTGAGCATTGTGTGCAGCGCTCTCCTGCAACCTCTGGTGCTGCGTGTCTCTGGACCCCGGGAATGTCGTCCTGTCACCTGGGTGTTGGCTGCTGGATGTGACCCCATGAAGCGCTGTCTGCAGCCGGAGGGATTGGATTAGACAGAGCGGCAGCAGTCTCTCTGGCATCATGGATGTAATCAGGACTCCAGCGCGCATCTAGAGAGCAGAGACAATGTGGAAGCCTGTGTATTCCAGCACACTGCCCTATGGAGATCGCCCCGTGTACCAGCTGTCATACAGGTGTGTGCCCTCTGTATACTATGTAACATCTGTCATACAGGTGTGTGCCCTCTGTATACTATGTAACATCTGTCATACAGGTGTGTGCCCCACTATATACTATGTACCAGGTGTCATACAGGTGTGTGCCCTCTGTATACTATGTACCAGGTGTCATACAGGTGTGTGCCCCTCTGTATACTATGTAACATCTGTCATACAGGTGTGTGCCCTCTGTATACTATGTAACATCTGTCATACAGGTGTGTGCCCCACTATATACTATGTACAAGGTGTCATACAGGTGTGTGCCCTCTGTATACTATGTACCAGGTGTCATACAGGTGTGTGCCCCACTATATACTATGTAACATCTGTCATACAGGTGTGTGCCCCACTATATACTATGTACCAGGTGTCATACAGGTGTGTGCCCTCTGTATACTATGTACCAGGTGTCATACAGGTGTGTGCCCCACTATATACTATGTACCAGGTGTCATACAGGTGTGTGCCCTCTGTATACTATGTACCAGGTGTCATACAGGTGTGTGCCCCACTATATACTATGTACCAGGTGTCATACAGGTGTGTGCCCCTCTGTATACTATGTAACATCTGTCATACAGGTGTGTGCCCCACTATATACTATGTACCAGGTGTCATACAGGTGTGTGCCCCACTATATACTATGTACCAGGTGTCATACAGGTGTGTGCCCTCTGTATACTATGTACCAGGTGTCATACAGGTGTGTGCCCCACTATATACTATGTACCAGGTGTCATACAGGTGTGTGCCCCACTATATACTATGTACCAGGTGTCATACAGGTGTGTGCCCTCTGTATACTATGTAACATCTGTCATACAGGTGTGTGCCCCACTATATACTATGTACCAGGTGTCATACAGGTGTGTGCCCCACTATATACTATGTAACATCTGTCATACAGGTGTGTGCCCCACTATATACTATGTACCAGGTGTCATACAGGTGTGTGCCCCTATGTATACTATGTACCAGGTGTCATACAGGTGTGTGCCCCTCTGTATACTACATACCAGGAGTCATACATGTATGTGCCCCTCCATATACTATGTACCAGGTGTCATACAGGTGTGTGCCCCTATGTATACTATGTACCAGGTGTCATAAAGGTGTGTGCCCCTCTCTATACTATGTACCAGGTGTCATACAGGTGTGTGCCCCTCTGTATACTATGTAACATCTGTCATACAGGTGTGTGCCCCACTATATACTATGTACCAGGTGTCATACAGGTGTGTGCCCCACTATATACTATGTAACATCTGTCATACAGGTGTGTGCCCCACTATATACTATGTACCAGGTGTCATACAGGTGTGTGCCCCTATGTATACTATGTACCAGGTGTCATACAGGTGTGTGCCCCTCTGTATACTACATACCAGGAGTCATACATGTATGTGCCCCTCCATATACTATGTACCAGGTGTCATACAGGTGTGTGCCCCTATGTATACTATGTACCAGGTGTCATAAAGGTGTGTGCCCCTCTCTATACTATGTACCAGGTGTCATACAGGTGTGTGCCCTCTGTATACTATGTACCAGGTGTCATAAAGGTGTGTGCCCCTCTCTATACTATGTACCAGGTGTCATACAGGTGTGTGCCCTCTGTACACTATGTACCAGGTTTCATACAGGTGTGTGCCCCTCCATATACTATGTACCAGGTGTCATACAGGTGTGTGCCCCTATGTATACTATGTACCAGGTGTCATACAGGTGTGTGCCCCTCTCTATACTATGTACCAGGTGTCATACAGGTGTGTGCCCTCTGTACACTATGTACCAGGTTTCATACAGGTGTGTGCCCTCTGTATACTATGTACCAGGTGTCATACAGGTGTGTGCCCCTCCATATACTATGTACCAGGTGTCATACAGGTGTGTGCCCCTCCATATACTATGTACCAGGTGTCATACAGGTGTGTGCCCTCTGTATACTATGTACCAGGTGTCGTACAGGTGTGTGCCCCACTATATACTATGTACCAGGTGTCATACAGGTGTGTGCCCCTCTGTATACTATGTACCAGGTGTCATACAGGTGTGTGCCCCACTATATACTATGTACCAGGTGTCATACAGGTGTGTGCCCTCTGTATACTATGTACCAGGTGTCGTACAGGTGTGTGCCCCTCTGTATACTATGTACCAGGTGTCATACAGGTGTGTGCCCTCTGTATACTATGTACCAGGTGTCATACAGGTGTGTGCCCTCTGTATGCTATGTACCAGGTGTCATACAGGTGTGTGCCCTCTGTATACTATGTACCAGGAGTCATACAGGTGTGTGCCCCTCTACATACTATGTACCAGGTGTCATACAGGTGTGTGCCCCTCTATATACTATGTACCAGGTGTCATACAGGTGTGTGCACTCTGTATACTATTTACCAGGTGTCATACAGGTGTGTGCCCCTCTGTATACTATGTACCAGCTATCATACAGGTGTGTTCCCCTCTGTATACTATGTACCAGGTGTCATAGAGGTGTGTGCCCTCTGTATACTATGTACCAGGTGTCATACAGGTGTGTGCCCTCTGTATACTATGTACCAGGAGTCATACAGGTGTCTGCCCCTCTCTATACTATGTACCGGGTGTCATACATTTGTGTGCCCCTCTCTATACTATGTACCAGGTGTCGTACAGGTGTGTGCCCCTCTGTATACTATGTACCAGGTGTCATACAGGTGTGTGCCCCTCTGTATACTATGTACAAGGTGTCATACAGGTGTTTGCCCCTCTGTATACTATGTACCAGGTGTCATACAGGTGTGTGCCCTCTGTATGCTATGTACCAGGTGTCATACAGGTGTGTGCCCTCTGTATACTATGTACCTGCTGTCATAAAGGTGTGTGCCCCTCCATATACTATGTACCAGGTGTCATACAGGTGTGTGCCCCTCCGTATACTATGTACCAGGTGTCATACAGGTGTGTTCCCCTCTGTATACTATGTACCATGTGTCATACAGGTGTGTGCCCCTCCGTATACTATGTACCAGGAGTCATACATGTATGTGCCCCTCTGTATACTATGTACCAGGTGTCATACAGGTGTGTGCCCCTCTGTATACTATGTACCATGTGTCATACAGGTGTGTGCCCCTCCATATACTATGTACCAGGTGTCATACAGGTGTGTGCCCTCTGTATACCATGTACCAGGAGTCATACAGGTGTCTGCCCCTCTCTATACTATGTACCGGGTGTCATACATTTGTGTGCCCCTCTGTATACTATGTACCAGGTGTCGTACAGGTGTGTGCCCCTCTGTATACTATGTACCAGGTGTCATACAGGTGTGTGCCCCTCTGTATACTATGTACAAGGTGTCATACAGGTGTTTGCCCCTCTGTATGCTATTTACCAGGTGTCATACCGGTGTGTGCCCTCTGTATACTATGTACCAGGTGTCATACAGGTGTGTGCCCCTCCATATACTATGTATCAGGTGTCATACAGGTGTGTGCCCCTCTGTATACTATGTACCATGTGTCATACAGGTGTGTGCCCCTCCGTATACTATGTACCAGGTGTCATACAGGTGTGTGCCCCTCTGTATACTATGTACCAGGTGTCATACAGGTGTGTGCCCCTATGTATACTATGTACCAGGTGTCATAAAGGTGTGTGCCCCTCTGTATACTATGTACCAGGTGTCATACAGGTGTGTGCCCCTCCGTATACTATGTACCAGGTGTCATACAGGTGTGTGCCCCTCTGTATACTATGTACCAGGTGTCATACAGGTGTGTGCCCCCGCTCTATAGCCGTACACCAGGTGTGTGCCCCGCTTTATAGCCATACACCAGGTGTGTGCCCCTGCTCTATAGCCGTACACCAGGTGTGTGCCCCGCTTTATAGCCATACACCAGGTGTGTGCCCCTGCTCTATAGCCATACACCAGGTGTGTGCCCCCGCTCTATAGCCGTACACCAGGTGTGTGCCCCCGCTCTATAGCCGTACACCAGGTGTGTGCTCCTGCTCTATAGCCATACACCAGGTGTGTGCCCCTGCTCTATAGCCATACACCAGGTGTGTGCCCCCATTCTATAGCCATACACCAGGTGTGTGCACTGCTCTATAGCCGTACACCAGGTGTGTGCCCCCGCTCTATAGCGGTACACCAGGTGTGTGCCCCCGCTCTATAGCCGTACACCAGGTGTGTGACCCCACTCTATAGCCGTACACCAGGTGTGTGCCCCCGCTCTATAGCCGTACACCAGGTGTGTGCCCCCGCTCTTTAGCCGTACACCAGGTGTGTGCCCCCGCTCTATAGCCGTACACCAGGTGTGTGCCCCCGCTCTATAGCCGTACACCAGGTGTGTGCCCCCGCTCTATAGCCGTACACCAGGTGTGTGCCCCCGTTCTATAGCCGTACACCAGGTGTGTGCCCCGCTCTGTAGCCGTACACCAGGTGTGTGCCCCCGCTCTTTAGCCGTACACCAGGTGTGTGCCCCCGTTCTATAGCCGTACACCAGGTGTGTGCCCCCGCTCTATAGCCGTACACCAGGTGTGTGCCCCCGCTCTATAGCCGTACACCAGGTGTGTGCCCCCGCTCTATAGCCGTACACCAGGTGTGTGCCCCCGCTCTATAGCTATACACCAGGTGTGTGCCCCCGCTCTATAGCCGTACACCAGGTGTGTGCCCCCGCTCTATAGCCGTACACCAGGTGTGTGCCCCTGCTCTATAGCCGTACACCAGGTGTGTGCACTGCTCTATAGCCGTACACCAGGTGTGTGCCCCCGTTCTATAGCCATACACCAGGTGTGTGCCCCCGCTCTATAGCCGTACACCAGGTGTGTGCCCCCGCTCTATAGCCGTACACCAGGTGTGTGCCCCCGCTCTATAGCCGTACACCAGGTGTGTGCCCCCGCTCTATAGCCGTACACCAGGTGTGTGCCCCCGTTCTATAGCCATACACCAGGTGTGTGCCCCCGCTCTATAGCCATACACCAGGTGTGTGCCCCCGCTCTATAGCCGTACACCAGGTGTGTGCCCCCGCTCTATAGCCGTACACCAGGTGTGTGCCCCCGCTCTATAGCCGTACACCAGGTGTGTGCCCCCGCTCTATAGCCGTACACCAGGTGTGTGCCCCCGCTCTATAGCCGTACACCAGGTGTGTGCCCCCGCTCTATAGCCGTACACCAGGTGTGTGCCCCCGCTCTATAGCCGTACACCAGGTGTGTGCCCCCGCTCTATAGCCGTACACCAGGTGTGTGCCCCTGCTCTATAGCCGTACACCAGGTGTGTGCCCCCGCTCTATAGCCGTACACCAGGTGTGTGCCCCCGCTCTATAGCCGTACACCAGGTGTGTGCCCCCGCTCTATAGCCGTACACCAGGTGTGTGCCCCCGTTCTATAGCCATACACCAGGTGTGTGCCCCCGCTCTATAGCCATACACCAGGTGTGTGCCCCCGCTCTATAGCCGTACACCAGGTGTGTGCCCCCGCTCTATAGCCGTACACCAGGTGTGTGCCCCCGCTCTATAGCCGTACACCAGGTGTGTGCCCCCGCTCTATAGCCGTACACCAGGTGTGTGCCCCCGCTCTATAGCCGTACACCAGGTGTGTGCCCCCGCTCTATAGCTGTACACCAGGTGTGTGCCCCCGCTCTATAGCGGTACACCAGGTGTGTGCCCCGCTCTATAGCCGTACACCAGGTGAATGCTCCTCCCTCTGTCATTCTATTGTTGTGTACCTGTGCTCATCTTAACCCTTTCCTCACTGTCTGGAGCTCACGTTTCATTGTGTGAGGGATGTACCTGCGGTGCCCCCTGGTTTGGCACTGGGTGAGTGTATGACATTGGGGTTAGTGCAGGGCTGGGAGCTGCGCCCGCAGGCGGTGACTCTGGTATCGGGTGTGTGACACGCCTGGAATGTAAGGACAGCGGGCGCATTCCAGCCACATTACTCACTGGTTACTGATCAGCGGAGGTGGCAGCGCCCGCCCGGACTCACATTCCCCACACACTGACATGTTATGTCTCTGCAACTCACTGATGTCATCACAACCTCAACGACAGAGGAGATGTACACCACAGGCACCTGTCCATGTCCTCCACACCTGTATACACCTGTCTGTGTCCTCCATACCTGTAGACACCTTCCATGTCCTCCACACCTGTATACACCTGTCCATGTCCTCCAAAACTGTATACACCTGTCCATGTCCTCCACACCTGTATACACCTGTCTGTGTCCTTCACACCTGTATACACCTTCCATGTCCTGCACACCTGTATACACCTGTCCATGTCCTGCACACCTGTATACACCTGTCCATGTCCTCCACACCTGTATACACCTGTTCATGTCCTTCACACCTGTATACACCTTCCATGTCCTTCACACCTGTATACACCTGTCTGTGTCCTTCACACCTGTATACACCTTCCATGTCCTCCACACCTGTATACACCTTCCATGTCCTCCACACCTGTATACACCTGTCCATGTCCTCCACACCTGTATACACCTGTCCATGTCCTCCACACCTGTATACACCTGACATCCACCATGTCCTCCACACCTGTACACACCTGACAACCACCATGTCCTCCACACCTGTACACACCAGACATCCACCATGTCCTCCACACCTGTACACACCTGACAACCACCATGTCCTTCACACCTGTACACACCTGACAACCACCATGTCCTCCACAACTGTACACACCTGACAACCACCATGTCCTCCACACCTGTATACCCTTTCCATGTCCTCCACACCTGTATACCCTGTCCATGTCCTCCACACCTGTATACCCTGTCCATGTCCTCCACACCTGTATACACCTGTCCATGTTCTCCACACCTGTATACACCTGACAACCACCATGTCCTCCACACCTGTACACACCTGACATCCACCATGTCCTCCACACCTGTACACACCTGACAACCACCATGTCCTCCACACCTGTACACACCTGACAACCACCATGTCCTCCACACCTGTACACACCTGACAACCACCATGTCCTCCTCACCTGTACACACCTGACATCCACCATGTCCTCCACACCTGTACACACCTGACAACCACCATGTCCTCCACACCTGTACACACCTGACATCCACCATGTCCTGCACACCTGACAGCCACCATGTCCTCCACACTTGTATACACCTGACAACCACCATGTCCTCCACACCTGTACACACCTGACAACCACCATGTCCTTCACACCTGTACACACCTGACAACCACCATGTCCTCCTCACCTGTATACACCTGACAACCACCATGTCCTCCTCACCTGTATACACCTGACAACCACCATGTCCTCCACACCTGTACACACCTGACAACCACCATGTCCTCCACACCTGTACACACCTGACAACCACCATGTCCTCCACACCTGTACACACCTGACAACCACCATGTCCTCCACACCTGTACACACCTGACATCCACCATGTCCTGCACACCTGACAGCCACCATGTCCTCCACACTTGTATACACCTGACAACCACCATGTCCTCCACACCTGTACACACCTGACAACCACCATGTCCTTCACACCTGTACACACCTGACAACCACCATGTCCTCCTCACCTGTATACACCTGACAACCACCATGTCCTCCTCACCTGTATACACCTGACAACCACCATGTCCTCCACACCTGTACACACCTGACAACCACCATGTCCTCCACACCTGTACACACCTGACAACCACCATGTCCTCCACACCTGTACACACCTGACAACCACCATGTCCTTCACACCTGTACACACCTGACAACCACCATGTCCTCCACACCTGTACACACCTGACAACCACCATGTCCTCCTCACCTGTACACACCTGACAACCACCATGTCCTCCACACCTGTACACACCTGACAACCACCATGTCCTTCACACCTGTACACACCTGACCACCACCATGTCCTCCACACCTGTACACACCTGACAACCACCATGTCCTCCACACCTGTACACACCTGACAACCACCATGTCCTCCACACCTGTACACACCTGACAACCACCATGTCCTCCACACCTGTACACACCTGACAACCACCATGTCCTCCACACCTGTACACACCTGACAACCACCATGTCCTCCACACCTGTACACACCTGACAACCACCATGTCCTCCACACCTGTACACACCTGACAACCACCATGTCCTCCTCGCCTGTACACACCTGACAACCACCATGTCCTCCACACCTGTACACACCTGACAACCACCATGTCCTCCACACCTGTACACACCTGACAACCACCATGTCCTTCACACCTGTACACACCTGACAACCACCATGTCCTCCACACCTGTACACACCTGACAACCACCATGTCCTCCACACCTGTACACACCTGACAACCACCATGTCCTCCACACCTGTACACACCTGACAACCACCATGTCCTCCACACCTGTACACACCTGACAACCACCATGTCCTCCACACCTGTACACACCTGACAACCACCATGTCCTCCTCACCTGTACACACCTGACAACCACCATGTCCTCCACACCTGTACACACCTGACAACCACCATGTCCTCCACACCTGTACACACCTGACAACCACCATGTCCTCCACAACTGTACACACCTGACAACCACCATGTCCTCCTCACCTGTACACACCTGACAACCACCATGTCCTCCTCACCTGTATATCGCCCGCTGCTGGATGTCTCCCTGCCGGGGATCCCTCTATCACCCTGTGCTGGGTGTCTCCCTGTGGGGTCCATCTATCACCCGCTGCTAGATGTCTTCCTGCAGGGGAACCCTCTATCGCTCGCTACTGGATATCTCCCTGTAGGGGGTCCCGCTATTGCCCTGTGCTGGATATCTCCCTGGAGGGGATCCCTCTATCGCCCTTTGCTTGATGTCTCCTTGGAGGGGATCCCTTTATCGCCCGCTGCTGGGCGTCTCCCTGGAGGGGATCCCTCTATCACCCTGTGCTGGGTGTCTCCCTGGAGGGGATCCCTTTATCGCCCGCTGATGGGTGTCTCCCTGGAGGGGGTCCCTTTATCGCCCGCTGATGGGTGTCTCCCTGGGGGGGGTCCCTTTATCGCCTGCTGATGGGTGTCTCCCTGGAGGGGGTCCCTTTATCGCCCGCTGATGGGTGTCTCCCTGGAGGGGATCCCTTTATTGCCCGCTGATGGGTGTCTCCCTGTGGGGGATCCCTATATCGCCCTGTGCTGGGCGTCTCCCTGGAGGGGATCCCTCTATCGCCCTGTGCTGGGTGTCTCCCTGTTGGGGGATCCCTCTATCGCCTTGTGCTGGGTGTCTCCCTGGAGGGGGTCCCTCTATCGCCCTGTGCTCGGTGTCTCCCTGGAGGGGATCCCTCTATCGCCCTGTGCTGGGTGTTTCCCTGGAGGGGATCCCTCTATCGCCCTGTGCTGGGTGTCTCCCTGGAGGGGATCCCTCTATCGCCCTGTGCTGGGTGTCTCCCTGGAGGAGATCCCTCTATCGCCCTGTGCTGGGTGTCTCCCTGGAGGGGATCCCTCTATCGCCCTGTGCTGGGTGTCTCCCTGTTGGGGGATCCCTCTATCGCCTTGTGCTGGGTGTCTCCCTGGAGGGGGTCCCTCTATCGCCCTGTGCTCGGTGTCTCCCTGGAGGGGATCCCTCTATCGCCCTGTGCTGGGTGTTTCCCTGGAGGGGATCCCTCTATCGCCCTGTGCTGGGCGTCTCCCTGGTGGGGATCCCTCTATCGCCCTGTGCTGGGCGTCTCTCTGTGGGGGATCCTTCTCTCGCCCTGTGCTGGGCGTCTCCCTTTGGGGGATCCCTCTATCGCCCTGTGCTGGGAGTCTCCCTGGAGGGGATCCCTCTACCGCCCTGTGCTGGCCGTGTCCATGGAGGGGATCCTTCTCTCGCCCTGTGCTGGGCGTCTCCCTGGAGGGGATCCCTCTACCGCCCTGTGCTGGGCGTCTCCATGGAGGGGATCCTTCTCTCGCCCTGTGCTGGCCGTCTCCATGGAGGGGTTCCTTCTCTCGCCCTGTGCTGGGCGTCTCCCTGGAGGGTGTTTCATTACCGTACATGCGGCGCTGCGGAGCGGTTGATGTATTATTAATGCGTCTGGTGATAATGTGCGGCCGTGATTTACTGCTCACCATATGAAGATCTATATCCCATGGCTGCAGTAGGAAGAGCGCCCCCACCCCACCGACCGCCACTTGCTGCATTACACCAGACACTGTATAATATGGGGGGGGGGGGGGGGGGGCTATGGTATGTAATCTGTGAGATGTATATAGTCACTGGATGGAAGTATTTGGGCAATGTATGGGGATATAGAACAGTATTAGGAGCAGCTGCTCTGTGCTCACATCCGTTTCGCCCTCCTCCCGCTTTGTTACTGTTCCCAGTTGTTTTTGGTCCATAGTCAGATCTGTTTCCCCCTTCTTACTTTACTTTACTTTATTATCCCAGAAGGGCATTTAAAGTGTCACCTCAGCAATACATAAAATTGACAAGACAGCACATATATAAAAAAAAACTCACATAAAAAGAACACATATACAATAAGACAGAGTAAAAACACCAATAGACAAGGTAAATAATTAGTTAAATAGATTATAAAAGTAATAAAATGGAACCCATATTTCCAATAATCTTTAATTTCTAAAGCATTCCTATGTTACCCCTAATTGCGGTATTTGATAGCTCGAGAGCGGCCGGTATAAACGACTTTTTAAATCTCTCCGACCTGCAGCGCAAGAGAATAAAACGGGAGCTAAAACCACTGACCTGTGCCTGCAGCACGCCATGCATTGGATGGTCTCTATTATTTCTAATTTTTTCCAATTTCCTTAATATCCCGCACTGTACGAGTTTTTCCCATCGATCAAATTGTAAACCCACTATCGAGGAGGCTTTCTTAATTATTTTATTCATCTTTTGACAGTCCCTACTAGAAATGCAGTTGCCCCAAGCCACTAGGGCAAATGCAAATGCGCTCACCATAATCGTATTATAGAAACTGACCAACATAGTCCTCTGGATGTCAAATGCTCTCAGTCTACGTAAAAAGAATAGATTACTATTAGCACGTCTAGAGACCTTATCAATATGCTCATGCCAACTTAATTTATTATCAATGATTACGCCCAGATATTTATAGCTACCAACCTGCTCCACTTCTGTCCCTGCTATAATGAGCGGTTTGGGCATAACGCCCCTTTTCCTTGAAAAATCTATAACCAATTCTTTCGTCTTATTTACATTTAATACGAGACCATTTGAGCTGCACCATTCAGTAAAAGTATTCACTGACTCTCGATATTCACTATCATCCCCCTCTGTGATACAGCCCACCATTACCGAATCATCCGAGTATTTCTGTAGAAAACAGGCCAGATCATTTTTCCTAAAATCAGAGGTGTATAGAATAAACAAGAAGGGAGCTAACACAGTACCCTGGGGGGCCCCCGTACTGCACACCACCTCATCAGACCATGTGTCACCCAACCTGACCCTCTGTGGTCTGCAGCGCAGATAACTCATCAGCCATTTAATCATGGTCGGTTCTATCTGCATAAGCTGCAGCTTCGATTCTAGCAATGCTGGAATGATCGTATTAAATGCACTGCTAAAGTCAAAAAAAGTCAAACGTACCTCTGTTTTGGGGGATTCTAGATGGGCACATACTCTATGTAACAGATTAATTAATGCATCATCAACTCCCAGCCCACGCCGATATGCGAATTGTAGTGGGTCTACGAATTCCTTCACTACACTGGATAAATGCCGCATAACCAGTCTTTCTAAGATTTTCATGACCACCGGGGTCAACGCTATTGGTCTGTGATCGTTTAATGTTTTCGGTCGAGGAACTTTATTCACAGGAACTATGACCGAAGTTTTCCATAAGGTTGGCACTATTCCACATTGTAAGCTCATATTAAATAAATGTGTAAAAACCTCACCTAGCTCTCTACAGCATGTTTTCAAGACCCTATTATCCAGCATGTCTGGGCCTCCAGCTTTACTAGATTTTATCCGTCCTAATTCTAGTACCACATCCTCAACTTTAATCGGTGGCATCATCTCCTGTTTTCCTTCCTCGTAGTGTTCCCCCACCGTATTTAAATTTACACCATCCCTTACATTACTTCCCAGCACTATGGATTCACTCATATCATCAAACCGATTAAAGAAATTATTCAATTCATTGGCCTTCTCTTTATCCCCTTCTGCCCCCTCAGTTCGCGTTGGTATACCGGTGATTAGTTTTAGACCCTTCCAGACCTCCTTTGTTTTCTGCTCAGACAGCTTATTTTCTAATCTCTTTTTATATGCAGCTTTACACTCTCGGATTTTCTGTTTAACATCCTTCAATAAGCTTCTATAGGAGTCCTCATCCCCAGCCAGGAATGCCCGCCTCTTCAACCCCAACAATTTCTTAAGTTCTCCGGTCATCCATGGTTTGTTATTTGCAAATATTTTGACCCTTTTTACTGGCACTATACTGTCTACGCAAAACTTGATATAGTCAGTGACCAGGGTAACGCTTAGATTTACATCACCCTGAGCTTCACCACATAGCAACTCCCAGTTCGTAGTTGCAAAACAACATTGCAATTCCTCTTCCACTGACCCCGACCATTTACGTACCACCATCTCCTTAGAAGGGAGTCTTTTTAGGACCGGGCGATATCGTGGTTTAAGAAAGATCAAGTTATGGTCAGAATTTCCCAAGGGTGACAGTGTCACAGATTTGTAAGCATCAGTAATGTTAGCATAGAATAGATCAAGTATATGTTCTCCTCTAGTCGGCCTAGTCACATACTGTGTTAACTTTGACCATACACCCGCTTTCCTAACGTGGTTGAAATCTCCAGTTATGATCAATAAAGTATCACTGTATCTACCTTGTAGTTCACCAACCACATCCTGAATTACTGTAAGTGCCGCATCGTAATTGGCTGATGGTGGAATATATATACCAACCAAGATTACAGCCGAGAACTCCCTCGGCAGATAGAAGGGCCTCATCACCAGTGCTAAGATCTCCACATCTCCACAGCAATGTTTAGTTCTCACTGTAATATGTTCGGCTAGACACCATCCCTGATTTACATAAATAATAATACCTCCACCTTTTTTCTTCCCACTATTTCTACAATCCCTATCTCCCCTGATCTGGGAGAAACCTGGTACACTAATTAGGCTATCCGGGATCATATCGTGCAACCATGACTCAGTGAAACACATAATACAGCACTTCGACATTTCATTATAATTCATGACCATAGAATGTAACTCGTCCATTTTGTTACTTAGAGATCTTACATTTCCAGTTAACACCGACGGGACAAACGGTCTCATCCCCCTCTTTTTCTGTTTACACTTAAAGCCTGCCCTCGTTCCCCGAAACGGTCTCCTAATTTCTTTTGGTATATCTTTACACTTCATATTCCTCCTAGGTATAGATTTCCTAATCTCTAAGAGCACGTAACGCGTAAACCTAATTCTACTGTTCTCTATAGATTGCATATACACATTTTTCCTTTCCTCCCCATAACTATAAACCCCGGGGTTGAGATTCCCTAATCTCAGGCCCATATTTTTATTCACTCCTCCAGATTTCATACTTCCATTAACCGTATATGGATACAGGCAAAGGGGGGGGAAGTTGGTCTCCCCACTAGTCACAACTATATCTGCATTTTCCGATCCAGTCCTTGACTGACAATGAACAGCAGTTGCAGCGCTGGTTTGCACCTGGACCTCCTGATTCAGACCGCGGTGCAGGGCCATAGGGGGGCAGAACAAGCACCCGCCATGAATGGAGCCCAAGAGGACCCCCATCCTCTGATCGAGGTAGCCCAGACTCTCCACAGCCTTCAGAGATAACTCACCAGGTAGACCCAGGCAACCACGGGCTGAGTCCAATAGCAAAGACCACA
The DNA here is from genome assembly GCF_040894005.1 of Engystomops pustulosus. Classification (NCBI taxonomy): domain Eukaryota; kingdom Metazoa; phylum Chordata; class Amphibia; order Anura; family Leptodactylidae; genus Engystomops; species Engystomops pustulosus. The sequence goes on along the minus strand of NC_092417.1, from coordinate 183,565,838 downwards.
GACAGAGCGGGATGATTCCGCCCACCCCCAGTACAAAATACAGAGGCAGAACAAGACTCCACACTCTGAGTGCCTGCCAGACCTCATATTCCCGGACGCCCCCGGACCCCATTACAGGGCTGACTGCACCAGCAATTGGTACTATCAATTCAACCTGGGAGATTTCCCTCCCCAATTCGTTTGGCCGCTTTGTTACTGTTCCCAGTTATTATTGGTCCATAGTCAGATCTGTTCCACCCTCCTCCCACTTTGTTACTGTTCCCAGTTATTATTGGTCCATAGTCAGATCCGTTTCGCCTTCCTCACGCTTTGTTACTGTTCCCAGTTATTATTGGTCCATAGTCAGATCTGTTTCGCCCTCATCCCGCTTTGTTACTGTTTCCAGTTATTATTGGTCCATAGTCAGATCCGTTTCGCCCTCCTCCCGCTTTGTTACTGTTCCCAGTTATTATTGGTCCATAGTCAGATTTGTTTCGCTTTCCTCCCGCTTTGTTACTGTTCCCAGTTATTATTGGTCCATAGTCAGATCCGTTTCGCCCTCCTCCCGCTTTGTTACTGTTACCAGTTATTATTGGTCCATAGTCAGATCTGTTTCGCCCTCCTCCCGCTTTGTTACTGTTCCCAGTTATTATTGGTCCATAGTCAGATCCGTTTCGCCCTGCTCCCGCTTTGTTACTGTTACCAGTTATTATTGGTCCATAGTCAGATCTGTTTCGCCCTCCTCCCGCTTTGTTACTGTTCCCAGTTATTATTGGTCCATAGTCAGATCCGTTTCGCCCTCCTCCCGGTTTTTTACTGTTCCCAGTTGCTGGCCCATAATCAAATCTGATTTACCCTCATCCCACTTTGTTACTTATTTCAATAGGTAATGATCCATAGTCAGATCTGTTTTGCCCTCTTTTCACTTTGTTAGTGTTCCCAGTTATTATTGGTCCATAGTCAGATCTGTTTCGCCTTCCTCCCGCTTTGTTACTGTTCCCAGTTATTATTGGTCCATAGTCAGATTTGTTTCGCCTTCCTCCCGCTTTGTTACTGTTCCCAGTTATTATTGGTCCATAGTCAGATCTGTTTCCCCCTTCTCCCGCTTTGTTACTGTTCCCAGTTATTATTGGTCCATAGTCAGATCCGTTTCGCCCTCCTCCCGCTTTGTTACTGTTCCCAGTTGTTTTTGGTCCATAGTCAGATCTGTTTCGCCTTCCTCCCGCTTTGTTACTGTTCCCAGTTATTATTGGTCCATAGTCAGATTTGTTTCGCCTTCCTCCCGCTTTGTTACTGTTCCCAGTTATTATTGGTCCATAGTCAGATCTGTTTCCCCCTTCTCCCGCTTTGTTACTGTTCCCAGTTATTATTGGTCCATAGTCAGATTCATTTCGCCCTCCTCCCGCTTTGTTACTGTTCCCAGTTATTATTGGTCCATAGTCAGATTTGTTTCGCCTTCCTCCCGCTTTGTTACTGTTCCCAGTTATTATTGGTCCATAGTCAGATCCGTTTCGCCCTCCTCCCGCTTTGTTACTGTTCCCAGTTGTTTTTGGTCCATAGTCAGATCTGTTTCCCCCTTCTCCCGCTTTGTTACTGTTTCCAGTTATTATTGGTCCATAGTCAGATCCGTTTCGCCCTCCTCCCGCTTTGTTACTGTTCCCAGTTATTATTGGTCCATAGTCAGATTCATTTCGCCCTCCTCCCGCTTTGTTACTGTTCCCAGTTATTATTGGTCCATAGTCAGATTCATTTCGCCCTCCTCCCGCTTTGTTACTGTTCCCAGTTATTATTGGTCCATAGTCAGATCTGTTTCCCCCTTCTCCCGCTTTGTTACTGTTTCCAGTTATTATTGGTCCATAGTCAGATCTGTTTCCCCCTTCTCCCGCTTTGTTACTGTTTCCAGTTATTATTGGTCCATAGTCAGATCCGTTTCGCCCTCCTCCCGCTTTGTTACTGTTCCCAGTTATTATTGGTCCATAGTCAGATCCGTTTCGCCCTCATCCCGCTTTGTTACTGTTCCCAGTTATTATTGGTCCATAGTCAGATTCATTTCGCCCTCCTCCCGCTTTGTTACTGTTTCCAGCTATTATTGGTCCATAGTCAGATTCATTTCGCCCTCCTCCCGCTTTGTTACTGTTCCCAGTTATTATTGGTCCGTAGTCAGATCTGTTTCGCCCTTCTCCCGCTTTGTTACTGTTTCCAGTTATTATTGGTCCATAGTCAGATCCAATTCGCCCTCATCCCGCTTTGTTACTGTTCCCAGTTATTATTGGTCCATAGTCAGATCTGTTTCGCCCTCATCCCGCTTTGTTACTGTTCCCAGTTATTATTGGTCCATAGTCAGATCTGTTTTGCCCTCATCCCACTTTGTTACTGTTCCCAGTTATTATTGGTCCATAGTCAGATCCGTTTCGCCCTCATCCCGCTTTGTTACTGTTCCCAGTTATTATTGGTCCATAGTCAGATCTGTTTTGCCCTCATCCCACTTTGTTACTGTTCCCAGTTATTATTGGTCCATAGTCAGATCTGTTTTACCCTCCTTCCGCTTTGTTACTGTTCCCAGTTATTATTGGTCCATTGTCGGATCTGTTTTACCCTCCTTCCGCTTTGTTACTGTTCCCAGTTATTATTGGTCCATAGTCAGATCTGTTTCGCCCTCCTCCCGCTTTGTTACTGTTACCAGTTATTATTGGTCCATAGTCAGATCTGTTTCGCCCTCCTCCCGCTTTGTTACTGTTCCCAGTTATTATTGGTCCATAGTCAGATCCGTTTCGCCCTCCTCCCGGTTTTTTACTGTTCCCAGTTGCTGGCCCATAATCAAATCTGATTTACCCTCATCCCACTTTGTTACTTATTTCAATAGGTAATGATCCATAGTCAGATCTGTTTTGCCCTCTTTTCACTTTGTTAGTGTTCCCAGTTATTATTGGTCCATAGTCAGATCTGTTTCGCCTTCCTCCCGCTTTGTTACTGTTCCCAGTTATTATTGGTCCATAGTCAGATTTGTTTCGCCTTCCTCCCGCTTTGTTACTGTTCCCAGTTATTATTGGTCCATAGTCAGATCTGTTTCCCCCTTCTCCCGCTTTGTTACTGTTCCCAGTTATTATTGGTCCATAGTCAGATCCGTTTCGCCCTCCTCCCGCTTTGTTACTGTTCCCAGTTGTTTTTGGTCCATAGTCAGATCTGTTTCGCCTTCCTCCCGCTTTGTTACTGTTCCCAGTTATTATTGGTCCATAGTCAGATTTGTTTCGCCTTCCTCCCGCTTTGTTACTGTTCCCAGTTATTATTGGTCCATAGTCAGATCTGTTTCCCCCTTCTCCCGCTTTGTTACTGTTCCCAGTTATTATTGGTCCATAGTCAGATCCGTTTCGCCCTCCTCCCGCTTTGTTACTGTTCCCAGTTGTTTTTGGTCCATAGTCAGATCTGTTTCCCCCTTCTCCCGCTTTGTTACTGTTTCCAGTTATTATTGGTCCATAGTCAGATCCGTTTCGCCCTCCTCCCGCTTTGTTACTGTTCCCAGTTATTATTGGTCCATAGTCAGATTCATTTCGCCCTCCTCCCGCTTTGTTACTGTTCCCAGTTATTATTGGTCCATAGTCAGATTCATTTCGCCCTCCTCCCGCTTTGTTACTGTTCCCAGTTATTATTGGTCCATAGTCAGATCTGTTTCCCCCTTCTCCCGCTTTGTTACTGTTTCCAGTTATTATTGGTCCATAGTCAGATCTGTTTCCCCCTTCTCCCGCTTTGTTACTGTTTCCAGTTATTATTGGTCCATAGTCAGATCCGTTTCGCCCTCCTCCCGCTTTGTTACTGTTCCCAGTTATTATTGGTCCATAGTCAGATCCGTTTCGCCCTCATCCCGCTTTGTTACTGTTCCCAGTTATTATTGGTCCATAGTCAGATTCATTTCGCCCTCCTCCCGCTTTGTTACTGTTTCCAGCTATTATTGGTCCATAGTCAGATTCATTTCGCCCTCCTCCCGCTTTGTTACTGTTCCCAGTTATTATTGGTCCGTAGTCAGATCTGTTTCGCCCTTCTCCCGCTTTGTTACTGTTTCCAGTTATTATTGGTCCATAGTCAGATCCAATTCGCCCTCATCCCGCTTTGTTACTGTTCCCAGTTATTATTGGTCCATAGTCAGATCTGTTTCGCCCTCATCCCGCTTTGTTACTGTTCCCAGTTATTATTGGTCCATAGTCAGATCTGTTTTGCCCTCATCCCACTTTGTTACTGTTCCCAGTTATTATTGGTCCATAGTCAGATCCGTTTCGCCCTCATCCCGCTTTGTTACTGTTCCCAGTTATTATTGGTCCATAGTCAGATCTGTTTTGCCCTCATCCCACTTTGTTACTGTTCCCAGTTATTATTGGTCCATAGTCAGATCTGTTTTACCCTCCTTCCGCTTTGTTACTGTTCCCAGTTATTATTGGTCCATTGTCGGATCTGTTTTACCCTCCTTCCGCTTTGTTACTGTTCCCAGTTATTATTGGTCCATAGTCAGATCTGTTTCGCCCTCCTCCCGCTTTGTTACTGTTCCCAGTTATTATTGGTCCATAGTCAGATCTGTTTCGCCCTCCTTCCGCTTTGTTACTGTTCCCAGCTGGTAATGATCCATGGTCAGATCTGATTCTCTGTTCTCACACTTTATTACTGTGCCTGGTTGATTTTGGTCTGTGTTGGAGTCTTTTGCGCCTTCCTCTCGCTTTGTGCTATGTCCCCAGCGCTGTGTAAAACACTTGGTGCAGTATCCAGACAAACCAGTTTCATATCTGCAGGTAGGACGGCCGCTGACTTGTGTCCTGCCTTGGAGGGGGTGTACATAATTTCTGTGTTGTCCTTGTCTCACCAGAGAAGTCTCTGATAGCAGTCAGCTCCTAGGATCGTTTATGTAAGTTTTCGACTCTGGACCCCCCTGCTCCTGGGGAATTGTCCCATGTTTGAGAATTTGTATATGTGCCTCTTCCCGCAGGTTTACCTGTCGCCTATGTGTGTTACCCAGAGAGGACTAACAGAGGGAAGCAAGATACATAGTCACGTGCTCTACACTGCTCACAGCCAAAGCTGCAGCCACTATTTTTAGATTTTTTCTAATACTCCGGTCACAGCCAGAGCTGCAGCCATATTTCTGCAGTAAAATAATGTATCTCTCTAACAACTTTTATTGCTGTAAGTTGATTATTTGTCCCTCCTGCACCCTTCTTCTCCTCCCAGTCCCGGGTCCCCTATCCCCTTCATCTCCTCCACAGACTCCCCTGCCCCTTCTCCTCCACAGGCTCCCCTGTCCACCTCTCCTCCTCCGCAGACTCCATAGTTCCACTCTCCTCCTCCACAGGCTCCCCTGTCCCCTCTCCTCCTCCTCCTCTGCAGGCTCCCCTGTCCCCCTCTCCTCCTCCTCCGCAGGCTCCCCTGTCCCCCTCTCCTCCTCCTCTGCTGGCTCCCCTGTCCCCCTCTCCTCCTCCTCCGCAGGCTCCCCTGTCCCCCTCTCCTTCGTAGGCTCCCCTATGCCCCTCTTCTACTCCTCCTCCGCAGGCTCCCCAGTCCCCCTCTCCTCCTCCTCCGCAGGCTTCCCTGCCCACCTCTCCTCCTCCATAGGCTTCCCTGTCCCCCTCTCCTCCTCCTCTGCAGGCTCCCCTGTCCCCCTCTCCTCCTCCTCTCCAGGCTCACCTGTCCCGCTCTCCTCCTCCTCTGCAGTCTCCCCTGTCCCCCTCTCCTCCGCAGGCTCCCCTATGCCCCTCTTCTACTCCTCCTCCGCAAGCTCCCCAGTCCCCCTCTCCTCCTCCTCCACTGACTCCCCTGTCTCCCTCTCCTCCTCCGCAGGCTTCCCTGTCCTCTCTCCTCCTCCCCAGGCTTTCCTGTCGCCCTCTCCATTGCAGACTCCCCTGATCCCCTCTCCTCCTCCGCAGGCTTCCCTGTCCCTCCTTCCCCCGCAGGCTTCCCTGTCCCTCTTTCCCCCGCAGGCTTCCCTGTCCCTCTTTCCCCCGCAGGCTTCCCTGTCCCTCTCTCCTCCGCAGGCTCTCCTGTGCCCCTCTTTTCCTCTTCCGCAGACTCCCCTGTGCCCCTCTCTCCTCCTCCGCAGGTTCCCATGCCCCCCTCTCCTCCTCCGCAGGCTCCCCTGTCCCCCCTCTCCTCCTCCGCAGGCTCCCATGTGCCACACTCCTCCTCCTCCTCCACCGCAGGCTCCCCTGTCCCCCTCTCCTCCTCTGCAGGCTCCCATGCCCCTCTCTCCTCCTCCCCAGGCTTCCATGTCCCTTTTCTCCTCCTCTCTATGCTTCCATGTCCCCCTCTCCTCCTCTGCAGGCTGCCCGGTCCCTCTCTCCTCCTCTTCTCGAGGCTTCCCTGCCCCCCTCTCCTCCTCTCGAGGCTTCCCTGTCCCCCTCTCCTCCTCCGCAGGCTTCCCTGTCCCCCTCTCCTCCTCCGCAGGCTTCCCTGTCCCCCTCTCCTCCTCCGCAGGCTTCCCTGTTCCTCTCTCCTCCTCCTCCGCAGGCTTCCTTGTCCCTCTCTCCTCCTCTGCAGGCTTCCTTGTCCCTCTCTCCTCCTCCGCAGGCTTCCTTGTCCCTCTCTCCTCCTCCGCAGGCTTCCCTGTCCCCCTCTCCTCCTCTGCAGGCTTCCCTGTCCCTCTCTCCTCCTCCTCTGCAGGCTGCCCTGTCCCTCTCTCCTCCTCCTCTGCAGGCTCCCCTGTCCCCCTCTCCTCCTCCTCTGCAGGCTTCCCTGCCCCCCTCTCCTCCTCCGCAGGTTTCCTTGTCCCTCTCTCCTCAGCAGGCTTCCCTGTCCCCCTCTCCTCCTCCGCAGGCTTCCCTGTCCCCCTCTCCTCCTCCGCAGGCTCCCCTGTCCCCCCTCTCCTCCTCCGCAGGCTCCCATGCCCCTCTCTCCTCCTCCACAGGCTCCCCGTCCCCCCTCTCCTCCTCCGCAGGCTCCCATGTGCCCCACTCCTCCTCCGCAGGCTCCCCTGTCCCCCTCTCCTCCTCTGCAGGCTCCCATGCCCCTCTCTCCTCCTCCACAGGCTCCCCTGTCCCCCCTCTCCTCCTCCGCAGGCTCTCATGTGCCCCACTCCTCCTCCACAGGCTCCCCTGTCCCCCTCTGCTCCTCTGCAGGCTTCCCGGTCCCTCTCTCCTCCTCCTCTCGAGGCTTCCCTGCCCCCCTCTCCTCCTCCGCAGGCTCCCATGTGCCCCACTCCTCCTCCTCCCCAGGCTTCCCTGTCTCCCTCTGCTCCTCTGCAGGCTTCCCGGTCCCTCTCTCCTCTTCCTCTCGAGGCTTCCCTGCCCCCCTCTCCTCCTCCGCAGGCTTCCCTGTCCCCCTCTCCTCCTCTGCAGGCTTCCCTGTCCCCCTCTCCTCCTCTGCAGGCTTCCCTGTCCCTCTCTCCTCCTCCTCCGCAGGCTTCCTTGTCCCTCTCTCCTCCTCCTCCGCAGGCTTCCTTGTCCCTCTCTCCTCCTCCTCCGCAGGCTTCCCTGTCCCTCTCTCCTCCTCCTCCGCAGGCTTCCTTGTCCCTCTCTCCTCCGCAGGCTTCCTTGTCCCTCTCTACTCCGCAGGCTTCCCTGTCCCCCTCTCCTCCTCCGCAGGCTTCCCTGTTCCCCTCTCCTCCTCTGCAGGCTTCCCTGTCCCTCTCTCCTCCTCCTCTGCAGGCTTCCCTGTCCCCATCTCCTCCTCCGCAGGCTTCCCTGTCCCCCTCTCCTCCTCCGCAGGCTTCCCTGTCCCTCTCTCCTCCTCCGCAGGCTTCCCTGTCCCTCTCTCCTCCTCCGCAGGCTTCCCTGTCCCTCTCTCCTCCTCTGCAGGCTCCCATGCCCCTCTCTCCTCCTCCCCAGGCTTCCCTGTCTCCCTCTGCTCCTCTGCAGGCTTCCTGGTCCCTCTCTCCTCCTCCTCTCGAGGCTTCCCTGCCCCCCTCTCCTCCTCCGCAGGCTTCCCTGTCTCCCTATCCTCCTCTGCAGGCTTCCCTGTCCCCCTCTCCTCCTCTGCAGGCTTCCCTGTCCCTCTCTCCTCCTCCTCCGCAGGCTTCCTTGTTCCTCTCTCCTCCTATGCAGGCTTCCCTGTCCTTCTCTCCTCCTCCTCCGCAGGCTTCCTTGTCCCTCTCTCCTCCTCCTCCGCAGGCTTCCCTGTCCCCCTCTCCTCCTCCGCAGGCTTCCCTGTCCCCCTCTCCTCCTCTGCAGGCTTCCCTGTCCCTCTCTCCTCCTCAGCAGGCTTCCCTGTCCCCCTCTCCTCCTCCGCAGGCTTCCTTGTCTCTCTCTCCTCCTCCGCAGGCTTCCCTGTCCCTCTCTCCTCCTCCTCCCCAGGCTTCCCTGTCTCCCTCTGCTCCTCTGCAGGCTTCCCGGTCCCTCTCTCCTCCTCTTCTCGAGGCTTCCCTGCCCCCCTCTCCTCCTCCGCAGGCTTCCCTGTCCCCCTCTCCTCCTCTGCAGGCTTCCCTGTCCCCCTCTCCTCCTCCGCAGGCTTCCCTGTCCCTCTCTCCTCCTCCTCCGCAGGCTTCCTTGTCCCTCTCTCCTCCTCCGCAGGCTTCCTTGTCCCTCTCTCCTCCTCCGCAGGCTTCCTTGTCCCTCTCTACTCCGCAGGCTCCCCTGTCCCCCTCTCCTCCTCTGCAGGCTCCCATGCCCCTCTCTCCTCCTCCCCAGGCTTCCCTGTCTCCCTCTGCTCCTCTGCAGGCTTCCCGGTCCCTCTCTCCTCCTCCTCTCGAGGCTTCCCTGCCCCCCTCTCCTCCTCTGCAGGCTTCCCTGTCCCCCTCTCCTCCTCTGCAGGCTTCCCTGTCCCCCTCTCCTCCTCTGCAGGCTTCCCTGTCCCTCTCTCCTCCTCCTCCGCAGGCTTCCTTGTTCCTCTCTCCTCCTATGCAGGCTTCCCTGTCCCTCTCTCCTCCTCCTCCGCAGGCTTCCCTGTCCCTCTCTCCTCCTCCGCAGGCTTCCCTGTCCCCCTCTCCTCCTCCGCAGGCTTCCCTGTCCCCCTCTCCTCCTCTGCAGGCTTCCCTGTCCCTCTCTCCTCCTCTTCTCGAGGCTTCCCTGCCCCCCTCTCCTCCTCCGCAGGCTTCCATGTCCCCCTCTCCTCCTCTGCAGGCTTCCCTGTCCCCCTCTCCTCCTCTGCAGGCTTCCCTGTCCCTCTCTCCTCCTCCTCCGCAGGCTTCCTTGTCCCTCTCTCCTCCTCCGCAGGCTTCCTTGTCCCTCTCTCCTCCGCAGGCTTCCTTGTCCCTCTCTACTCCGCAGGCTTCCCTGTCCCCCTCTCCTCCGCAGGCTTCCCTGTTCCCCTCTCCTCCTCTGCAGGCTTCCCTGTCCCTCTCTCCTCCTCCTCTGCAGGCTTCCCTGTCCCCCTCTCCTCCTCCGCAGGCTTCCCTGTCCCCCTCTCCTCCTCCGCAGGCTTCCCTGTCCCTCTCTCCTCCTCCGCAGGCTTCCCTGTCCCCCTCTCCTCCTCCGCAGGCTTCCCTGTCCCCCTCTCCTCCTCTGCAGGCTTCCCTGTTCCTCTCTCCTCCTATGCAGGCTTCCCTGTCCCTCTCTCCTCCTCCTCCGCAGGTTTCCCTGTCCCTCTCTCCTCCTCCGCAGGCTTCCCTGTCCCCCTCTCCTCCGCAGGCTTCCCTGTCCCCCTCTCCTCCTCTGCAGGCTTCCCTGTCCCTCTCTCCTCCTCAGCAGGCTTCCCTGTCCCCCTCTCCTCCTCCGCAGGCTTCCTTGTCTCTCTCTCCTCCTCCGCAGGCTTCCCTGCCACCCTCTCCTCCTCCCCAGGCTTCCCTGTCCCCCTCTCCTCCTCCGCAGGCTTCCCTGTCCCCCTCTCCTCCTCCTCCTCCGCAGGCTTCCCTGTCCCCCTCTCCTCCTCCTCCGCAGGCTTCCCTGCCCCCCTCTCCTCCTCCCCAGGCTTCCCTGTCCCCCTCTCCTCCTCCTCCGCAGGCTTCCCTGCCCCCCTCTCCTCCTCCCCAGGCTTCCCTGTCCCTTTCTCCTCCTCCTCCGTAGGCTCCTCTGTCCCTCTCTCCTCCTCCTCCGTAGGCTCCTCTGTCCCTCTCGCCAGACAAGGGGGAGTTGTAAGTGACTGCCTCAGACAAGGGGGAGTGGTTAGTGACTGCCCCAGACAAGGGGGAATGGTTAGCGACTGGTGATGACCTTCTCCTCTGCAGATATTCCAAGATATTCCTCCGTCTTACACTCCAAGCACAGAATATTCCTAATTATGCGCAGCCATCTGCCGCTGCACGGATCATTACCTCCCGGAGCCGATATCCCGGGAACATCGCCCAAAATAGTGACACGTAATAACCGAATATAAAGAGTGCACCCGTCATAGGAGGAGGAGATCAGTCACATGTGATGTAATATCTGCAGGTTATATCAGTACTGGAGCGTTATAAGAGGAGATCAGTCACATGTGATGTAATATCTGCAGGTTATATCAGTGCTGGAGCGTTATAAGACTCGTGACAGTCGCGGAGTCGTGGAGACGCCATGGAGAGCTGCCGGCAACATCCTTCAGCATGACCCGTCTGGCAGTGGGTCAGTAATGGTCTGGGGCCGCACAGCCCTCCATGTGCTCCCCAGAGACTGCTATTAGGTACCAAGATGAGATCCTCAGACCTCTGTGAGACCATATGCTGGTGCTGATGGCCCTGGGGTCCTCCTAATGCCGGGCAATGCTAGGCTGGAGTGTGGTAGCAGCTCCTGCAGGATGACGCTATGGACTGCCCCCTCGTTCCCCAGACCTGAATCCAATATATCATATAAGGAACATCATGTCTCGCTCCATCCAGCAACATCACACTGTACCGCAGACTGTCCAGGAGTTGGCAGATGCTTTAGTCCAGCTCTGGGAGGAGATCGCTTTGGAGACCATCCGCAACCAAACAGCAGCATGCCGAGGCATTGTAGAGAGGTCATACAGGCACGTGGAGGCCACACACAATACTGACCTCATCAGGAGCATGCACAGGTGTTGTAGGGAGGTTATACAGGCACATGGAGGCCACACACAATACTGAGCCTTATCAGGAGCATGCCGAGGTGTTGTAGGGAGGTCATACAGGCACATGGAGGCCACACACAATACTGACCTCATCAGGAGCATGCCGAGGTGTTGTAGAGAGGTAATACAGGCAGTGGAGGCCACACACAATACTGAGCCTCATCAGGAGCATGCTGAGGTGTTGTAGGGAGGTCATACAGGCACATGGAGGTCACACACAATACTGAGCCTCATCAGGAGCATGTCGAGGTGTTGTAGGGAGATCGTACAGGCACGTGGAGGCCACACACAATACTGACCTCATCAGGAGCATGCACAGGTGTTGTAGGGAGGTCATACAGGTACGTGGAGGCCACACACAATACTGAGCCTCATCAGGAGCATGCCGAGGAGTTGTAGGGAGGTCATACAGGCACGTGGAGGCCACACACAATACTGAGCCTCATCAGGAGCATAACGAGGTGTTGTTGGGAGGTCATACAGGCACGTGGAGGCCACACACAATACTGATCTCATCAGGAGCATTCCCTGGTGTTGTAGGGAGGTCACACAGGCACGTGGAGGCCACACACACTACTGATCTCATCAGGAGAATGCCGAGGTGTTGTAGGGAGGTCATACAAGGACATGGAGGCCACACACAATACTGACCTCATCAGGAGCATGCCGAGGTGTTGTAGGGAGGTCATACAGGCATGTGGAGGCCACACAATACTGATCTCATCAGGAGCATTCCCAGGTGTTGTAGGGAGGTCACGCAGGCACGTGGAGGCCACACACAATACTGATCTCATCAGGAGCATGCTGAGGTGTTGAAGGGAGGTCATACAGGCATGTGGAGGCCACACAATACTGATCTCATCAGGAGCATTCCCAGGTGTTGTAGGGAGGTCACGCAGGCACGTGGAGGCCACACACAATACTGAGCCTCATCAGGAGAATGCTGAGGTGTTGTAGGGAGGTCATACAGGCACGTGGAGGCCACACACAATAGTGAGCCTGATCAGGAGCATGCCGAGGAGTTGTAGAGAGGTCATACAGGCACGTGGAGGCCACACACAATACTGGGCCTCATCAGGAACATGCAGAGGAGTTGTAGGGAGGACATACAGACACATGGAGGCGACACACAATAATGATCTCATCAGGAGCATTCCCAGGTGTTGTAGGGAGGTCATAAAGGCACATGGAGACCACACACAATAATGATCTCATCAGGGGCATGCTGAGGTGTTGTAGGGAGGTCATACAGGCACGTGGAGGCCACACACAATACTGAGCCTCATCAGGAGCATGCCGAGGAGTTGTAGGGAGGACATACAGACACATGGAGGCCACACACAATACTGATCTCATCAGGAGCATTCCCAGGTGTTGTAGGGAGGTCACACAGGCACATGGAGACCACACACAATACTGATCTCATCAGGAGCATGCCGAGGTGTTGTAGGGAGGTCATACAGGCACGTGGAGGCCACACACAATAGTGAGCCTGATCAGGAGCATGCCAAGGAATTGTAGAGAGGTCATACAGGCACGTGGAGGCCACACACAATACTGAGCCTCATCAGGAGCATGCCGAGGAGTTGTAGGGAGGACATACAGGCACGTGGAGGCCACACACAATACTGAGCCTCATCAGGAGCATGCCCAGGTGTTGTATGGAGGTCATACAGGCACATGGAGGCCACACACAATACTGAGCCTCATCAGGAGCATGCCCAGGTGTTGTATGGAGGTCATACAGGCACGTGGAGGCCACACACACTACTGATCTGATCTCATCAGGAGCATGCCGAGGAGTTGTAGGGAGGTCATACAGGCACGTGGAGACCACACACACAATACTGAGCCTAATCAGGAGCATGCCTAGGTGTTGTAGGGAGGACATACAGGCACGTGGAGGCCACACACAATACTGATCTCATCAGGAGCATGCCGAGGTGTTGTAGGGAGGACATACAGGCACATGGAGGCCTCAAACAATACTGAGCCTCATCAGGAGCATGACGGGGAGTTGTAGAGAGGTCATACAGGCACGTGGAGGTCACACACAATACTGATCTCATCAGGAGCATGCCGAGGTGTTGTAGGGAGGACATACAGGCACATGGAGGTCACACACAATACTGAGCCTCATCAGGAGCATGACGGGGAGTTGTAGGGAGGACATACAGGCACGTGGAGGTCACACACAATACTGAGCCTCATCAGGAGCATGACGGGGAGTTGTAGAGAGGTCATACAGGCACGTGGAGGCCACACACAATACTGAGCCTCATCAGGAACATGCCGAGGAGTTGTAGGGAGGATATACAGGCACTTGGAGGCCACACACAATACTGAGCCTCATCAGGAGCATGACGGGGAGTTGTAGAGAGGTCATACAGGCACGAGGAGGCCACACACAATACTGAGCCTCATCAGGAACATGCCGAGGAGTTGTAGGGAGGACATACAGGCACGTGGAGGCCACACACAATACTGAGCCTCATCAGGAGCATGCCCAGGTGTTGTATGGAGGTCATACAGGCACGTGGAGGTCACACACAATACTGAGCCTCATCAGGAGCATGCCCAGGTGTTGTATGGAGGTCATACAGGCACGTGGAGGTCACACACAATACTGAGCCTCATCAGGAGCATTCCCAGGTGTTGTATGGAGGTCATACAGGCACGTGGAGGCCACACACACTACTGATCTCATCAGGAGCATGCCGAGGTGTTGTAGGGAGGTCATACAGGCACATGGAGACCACACACACAATACTTATCCTAAGCAGGAGCATGCCCAGGTGTTGTAGGGAGGACATACAGGCACGTGGAGGCCACACACAATACTGAGTATCATCAGGAGCATGCTGAGGAGTTGTAGGGAAGTCATACAGGCACGTGGAGGCCACACACAATACTGAGCCTCATCAGGAGCATGCCCAGGTGTTGTAGGGAGGACATACAGGCAGATGGAGGCCACACACATTACTGATCTCATCAGGAGCATGCCGAGCTGTTGTAGGGAGGACATACAGGCACATGGAGGTCACTCACAATACTCAGCCTCATCAGAAACATGCCGAGGAGTTGTAGGGAGGACATACAAGCACGTGGAGGTCACACACAATACTGAGCCTCATCAGGAGCATGACGGGGAGTTGGAGGGAGGTCATACAGGCACGTGGAGGTCACACACAATACTGAGCCTCATCAGGAGCATGCCAAGGAGTTGTAGGAAGGTCACACAGGCACGTGGAGGCCACACACAATACTGAGCCTCATCAGGAGCATGCCAAGGAGTTGTAGGGAGGTCACACAGGCACGTGGAGGCCACACACAATACTGAGCCTCATCAGGAGCATGCCAAGGAGTTGTAGGGAGGTCACACAGGCACGTGGAGGCCACACACAATACTGAGCCTCATCAGGAGAATGCCAAGGAGTTGTAGAGAGGTCACACAGGCACGTGGAGGCCACACACAATACTGAGCCTCATCAGGAGCATGCCGAGGTGTTGTATGGAGGTCATACAAGCACGTGGAGGCCACACACAATACTGAGCCTCATCAGGAGCATGCGGAGGTGTTGTAGGGAGGTCATACAGGCACGTGGAGGCCACACACAATACTGATCTCATCAGGAGCATGCCGAGGTGTTGTAGGGAGGTGATACAGGCACGTGGAGGCCACACACATTACTGATCCTCATCAGGAGCATGCCGAGGAGTTGTAGGGAGGACATATAGGTACGTGGAGGACACACACAATACTGAGCCTCATCAGGAGCATGACGGGGAGTTGTAGGGAGGTCATACAGGCACGTGGAGGTCACACACAATACTGAGCCTCATCAGGAGCATGCCAAGGAGTTGTAGGGAGGTCACACAGGCACGTGGAGGCCACACACAATACTGAGCCTCATCAGGAGCATGCCGAGGAGTTTTAGGGAAGTCATACAGGCACGTGGAGGCCACACACAATACTGATCTCATCAGGAGCATGCCGAGGTATTGTAGGGAGGTGATACAGGCACGTGGAGGCCACACACATTACTGATCCTCATCAGGAGCATGCCGAGGAGTTGTAGGGAGGTCATACAGGCACATGGAGGCCACACACACAATACTGAGCCTCATCAGGTGCATGCCGAGGTGTTGTAGAGAGGTCATACAGGCACGTGGAGGCCACACACACAATACTGAGTCTCATCAGGAGCATGCCGAGGTGTTGTAGAGAGATCGTACAGGCACGTGGAGGCCACACACAATACTGAGCCTCATCAGGAGCAAGCCGTGGTGCTGTAGGGAGGTCATACAGGCACGTGGAGGCCACACACACAATACTGAGTCTCATCAGGAGCATGTCGAGGTGTTGTATGGAGGTCATACAGGCACGTGGAGGCCACACACAATACTGAGCCTCATCAGGAGCAAGCCGAGGTGTTGTAGAGAGGTCATACAGGCACGTGGAGGTCACACACACTATTGAGCCTCATCAGGAGCAAGCCGAGGTATTGTAGGGAGGTCACACAGGTACGTGGAGGTCACACATAATACTGAGCCTCATCAGGAGCATGCCGAGGTGTTGTAGGGCGGTCATACAGGCACGTGGAGGGCACACACCTTACTGAGCCTCAT
Source organism: Engystomops pustulosus (assembly GCF_040894005.1). NCBI lineage: Eukaryota > Metazoa > Chordata > Amphibia > Anura > Leptodactylidae > Engystomops > Engystomops pustulosus. Next base: position 183,550,319 of record NC_092417.1, on the reverse strand, counting down.
CAGGAGCATGCCGAGGTGTTGTAGGGAGGTCATACAGGCACATGGAGGCCACACACAATACTGAGCCCCACCAGGAGCATGCCCAGGTGTTGTAGGGAGGTCATACAGGCACATGGAGGCCACACACAATACTGATCTCATCAGGAGCATGCCGAGGTGTTGTAGGGAGGTGATACAGGCACGTGGAGGTCACACACACTACTGACCTCATCAGGAGCATGCGGAGGTGTTGTAGGGAGGTCATACAGGCACGTGGAGGTCACACACACTACTGAGCCTCATCAGCAGCATGCCGAGGTGTTGTAGGATGGTCATACAGGCACGTGGAGGTCACACACAATACTGAGCCTCATCAGGAGCATGCCGAGGAGTTGTAGGGAGGTCATACAGGCACATGGAGACCACACACAATACTGAGCCTCATCAGGAGCATGCCAAGGTGTTGTATGGAGGTCATACAGGCACATGGAGGTCACACACAATACTGAGCCTCATCAGGAGCATGCCGAGGTGTTGTATGGAGGTCATACAGGCACGTGGAGGCCACACACAATACTGACCTCATCAGGAGCATGCTCAGGTGTTGTAGGGAGGTCATACAGGCACGTGGAGGCCACACACACTACTGAGCCTCATCAGGAGCATGCTCAGGTGTTGTAGGGAGGTCATACAGACACGTGGAGGTCACACATAATACTGAGCCTCACCAGGAGCATGCCGAGGTGTTGTAGGGAGGTCATACAGGCACATGGAGGCCACACACAATACTGAGCCTCATCAGGAGCATGCCCAGGTGTTGTAGGGAGGTCATACAGGCACGTGGAGGCCACACACACAATACTGATCCTCATCAGGAGCATGCCGAGGTGTTGTAGGGAGGTCATACAGCCACGTGGAGGCCACACACACAATACTGATCCTCATCAGGAGCATGCCCAGGTGTTGTAGGGAGGTCATACAGGCACGTGGAGGCCACACACACAATACTGATCCTCATCAGGAGCATGCCGAGGTGTTGTAGGGACCATGACCCCTCTCTGTATATTATACTATTAGCACTATAGCGAGTATATTATGTGTGACTGTCCCTCTGTATTATTACTATATACTGGATATTACAGTATTGGATCTGACGTCTTGGTTTCTTCTCTGCAGCCACAACCAGCAGACGACCACATTCAGACACCCGGTGACGGGCGAGATTTCTCCAGAGAATGCTGAGTTTGACCTCCGAGACAGGTAGGTACCTTCTCCGGACAATGTTATGTGAGGCTCTGGCCCTCTGACGCTGGCAATCCCCCTCGACTCTTGACGCCGGCACGCCCCCTTTGGCTCCTGACGACGGCACGCCCCCTTTGGCTCCTGACGTCAGCACGCCCCCTCGGCTCCTGACGACGGCACGCCCCCTTTGGCTCCTGACGTCAGCACGCCCCCTCGGCTCCTGACGACGGCACGCCCCCTTTGGCTCCTGACGTCGGCACGCCCCCTCGGCTCCTGACGACGGCACGCCCCCTTTGGCTCTTGACGCCGGCACGCCCCCTTTGGCTCCTGACGCCGGCACGCCCCCTTTGGCTCCTGACGCCGGCACGCCCCCTTTGGCTCCTGACGACGGCACGCCCCCTTTGGCTCCTGACGCCGGCACGCCCCCTTTGGCTCCTGACGCTGGCACGCCCCCTTTGGCTCCTGATGCCGGCATGCCCCCTCGGCTCCTGACGCCGGCACGCCTCATCGGCTCCTGACGTCGGCACGCCCCCTTTGGCTCCTGACGTTGGCACGCCCCCTCGGCTCCTGACGTCGGCACGCCCCCTTTGGCTCCTGACGCCGGCACGCCCCCTTTGGCTCCTGACGTCGGCACGCCCCCTTTGGCTCCTGACGTCGGCATGCCCCCTTTGGCTCCTGACGTCGGCATGCCCCCTTTGGCTCCTGACGTCGGCACGCCCCCTCAGCTCCTGACGCCGGCACGCCCCCTCGGCTCCTGACGTCGGCACGCCCCCTCGGCTCCTGACGTCGGCACGCCCCCTCGGCTCCTGATGCTGGCGAGGTTATACTTTCTCGTCTTTCAGCAGGCGAGTGGCGCTGGCACAGGCGGGGGGTGAGGTGGGCGGCAGGTTACTATAGTAATGTGCGCAGCAATTAGACGCCTCATCACATCCACCGTACACTGACAGAACTACAAGGGGGCTGTGTACCCACTTAGGGGACCCCAATATCTGTGCCCCCTATAACCATCACAGGGATGATGTCTGCTGTGTACCCACCGGAGGGGACCCCAATATCTGTGCCCCCCATAACCATCACAGGGATGATGTCTGCTGTGTACCCACCGGAGGGGACCCCAATATCTGTGCCCCCCATAACCATCACAGGGATGATGTCTGGATCTACAACAGTTCTGATGACAGCTGCTGAGCCAAAGCTTCAAAAAGCAGAATTAGGGGTTCAGGCCACGGACCTCAAATCTGTTTATAGAGCCGTTAACAAAAGAAAAAGTGCCCCAGCACCCGGGTCGCCCGGCCCCACTGCAGTCCTCCAACTGTGCCTTCCCTGCACTCCTCCAGCTGTGCCCCCCCTGCAGTCCTCCAGCTGTGCCCTCCCTGCACTCCTCCAGCTGTGCCCTCCCTGCACTCCTCCAGCTGTGCCCTCCCTGCACTGCTCCAGCTGTGCCCTCCCTGCAGTCCTCCTGCTGTGCCCTCCCTGCACTCCTCCAGCTGTGCCCTCCCTGCACTCCTCCAGCTGTGCCCTCCCTGCACTCCTCCAGCTGTGCCCTCCCTGCACTCCTCCAGCTGTGCCCCCCTGCAGTCCTCCAGCTTTGCCCCCCTGCAGTCCTCCAGCTGTGCCCTCCCTGCACTCCTCCAGCTGTGCCCTCCCTGCAGTCCTCCAGCTGTGCCCTCCCTGCAGTCCTCCAGCTGTGCCCCCCCTGCAGTCCTCCAGCTGTGCCCTCCCCGCAGTCCTCCAGCTGTGCCCCCCTGCAGTCCTCCAGCTGTGCCCTCCCTGCACTTCTCCAGCTGTGCCCCCCTGCACTCCTCCAGCTGTGCCCTCCCTGCACTGCTCCAGCTGTGCCCTCCCTGCACTCCTCCAGCTGTGCCCTCCCTGCACTGCTCCAGCTGTGCCCTCCCTGCAGTCCTCCTGCTGTGCCCTCCCTGCACTCCTCCAGCTGTGCCCTCCCTGCACTCCTCCAGCTGTGCCCTCCCTGCACTCCTCCAACTGTGCCCTCCCTGCACTCCTCCAGCTGTGCCCCCCTGCAGTCCTCCAGCTTTGCCCCCCTGCAGTCCTCCAGCTGTGCCCTCCCTGCACTCCTCCAGCTGTGCCCCCCTGCAGTCCTCCAGCTTTGCCCTCCCTGCAGTCCTCCAGCTGTGCCCCCCCTGCAGTCCTCCAGCTGTGCCCTCCCCGCAGTCCTCCAGCTGTGCCCCCCTGCAGTCCTCCAGCTGTGCCCTCCCTGCAGTCCTCCAGCTGTGCCCTTCCTGCACTCCTCCAGCTGTGCCCCCCTGCAGTCCTCCAGCTGTGCCCCCCCTGCAGTCCTCCAGCTGTGCCCCCCTGCAGTCCTCCAGCTGTGTCCCCCTGCAGTCCTCCAGCTGTGTCCCCCTGCACTCCTCCAGCTGTGCCCTTCCCGCAGTCCTCCAGCTGTGCCCTCCCCGCAGTCCTCCAGCTGTGCCCTCCCCGCAGTCCTCCAGCTGTGCCCCCCTGCAGTCCTCCAGCTGTGCCCTCCCTGCACTCCTCCAGCTGTGCCCTCCCTGCACTCCTCCAGCTGTGCCCCCCCTGCAGTCCTCCAGCTGTGCCCCCCCTGCAGTCCTCCAGCTGTGCCCTCCCCGCAGTCCTCCAGCTGTGCCCTCCCCGCAGTCCTCCAGCTGTGCCCCCTGCAGTCCTCCAGCTGTGCCCTCCCTGCACTCCTCCAGCTGTGCCCTCCCTGCACTCCTCCAGCTGTGCCCCCCCCTGCAGTCCTCCAGCTGTGCCCCCCCTGCAGTCCTCCAGCTGTGCCCCCCTGCAGTCCTCCAGCTGTGTCCCCCTGCAGTCCTCCAGCTGTGTCCCCCCGCAGTCCTCCAGCTGTGCCCTCCCCGCAGTCCTCCAGCTGTGCCCTCCCCGCAGTCCTCCAGCTGTGCCCTCCCCGCAGTCCTCCAGCTGTGCCCTCCCCGAAGTCCTCCAGCTGTGCCCCCCTGCAGTCCTCCAGCTGTGCCCTCCCTGCACTCCTCCAGCTGTGCCCTCCCCGCAGTCCTCCAGTTGTGCCCTCCCCGCAGTCCTCCAGCTGTGCCCTCCCCGAAGTCCTCCAGCTGTGCCCCCCTGCAGTCCTCCAGCTGTGCCCTCCCTGCACTCCTCCAGCTGTGCCCCCCTGCAGTCCTCCAGCTGTGCCCTCCCCGCAGTCCTCCAGCTGTGCCCTCCCCGCAGTCCTCCAGCTGTGCCCTCCCCGCAGTCCTCCAGCTGTGCCCCCCTGCAGTCCTCCAGCTGTGCCCTACCTGCACTCCTCCAGCTGTGCCCTCCCCGCAGTCCTCCAGCTGTGCCCTCCCTGCACTCCTCCAGCTGTGCCCTCCCTGCACTCCTCCAGCTGTGCCCTCCCTGCAGTCCTCCAGCTGTGCCCTCCCTGCACTCCTCCAGCTGTGCCCCCCTGCAGTCCTCCAGCTGTGCCCTCCCTGCACTCCTCCAGCTGTGCCCTCCCTGCAGTCCTCCAGCTGTGCCCTCCCTGCACTCCTCCAGCTGTGCCCCCCTGCAGTCCTCCAGCTGTGCCCTCCCTGCACTCCTCCAGCTGTGCCCTCCCTTCACTCCTCCAGCTGTGCCCTCCTGCACTCCTCCAGCTGTGCCCTCCCTGCAGTCCTCCAGCTGTGCCCTCCCTGCAGTCCTCCAGCTGTGCCCTCCCTGCACTCCTCCAGCTGTGCCCCCCCTGCAGTCCTCCAGCTGTGCCCTCCCTGCACTCCTCCAGCTGTGCCCTCCCTGCAGTCCTCCAGCTGTGCCCTCCCTGCACTCCTCCAGCTGTGCCCCCCCTGCAGTCCTCCAGTTGTGCCCTCCCTGCACTCCTCCAGCTGTGCCCTCCCTGCAGTCCTCCAGCTGTGCCCTCCCTGCACTCCTCCAGCTGTGCCCTCCCTGCACTCCTCCAGCTGTGCCCTCCCTGCACTCCTCCAGCTGTGCCCTCCCTGCAGTCCTCCAGCTGTGCCCTCCCTGCACTCCTCCAGCTGTGCCCTCCCTGCACTCCTCCAGCTGTGCCCCCCCTGCAGTCCTCCAGTTGTGCCCTCCCTGCACTCCTCCAGCTGTGCCCTCCTGCACTCCTCCAGCTGTGCCCTCCCTGCAGTCCTCCAGCTGTGCCCTCCCTGCAGTCCTCCAGCTGTGCCCTCCCTGCAGTCCTCCAGCTGTGCCCTCCCTGCACTCCTCCAGCTGTGCCCCCCCCTGCAGTCCTCCAGTTGTGCCCTCCCTGCACTCCTCCAGCTGTGCCCTCCTGCACTCCTCCAGCTGTGCCCCCCTGCAGTCCTCCAGCTGTGCCCTCCCCGCAGTCCTCCAGCTGTGCCCTCCCTGCACTCCTCCAGCTGTGTCCCCCTGCAGTCCTCCAGCTGTGTCCCCCCGCAGTCCTCCAGCTGTGCCCTCCCCGCAGTCCTCCAGCTGTGCCCTCCCCGCAGTCCTCCAGCTGTGCCCTCCCTGCAGTCCTCCAGCTGTGCCCTCCCTGCAGTCCTCCAGCTGTGCCCTCCCTGCAGTCCTCCAGCTGTGCCCCCCTGCAGTCCTCCAGCTGTGCCCTCCCTGCAGTCCTCCAGCTGTGCCCCCCTGCAGTCCTCCAGCTGTGCCCTCCCCGCAGTCCTCCAGCTGTGCCCTCCCTGCACTCCTCCAGCTGTGCCCCCGCTGCAGTCATACTCCGGGCAGCGCTGGTCCTGCTCCCGCTGCAGATGACAGGTGACTGCGCTGCTGCTGCTGTGATGAGGGATCCTGCGCTGCTGCTGCTGCATCGTCCTCTCACCAAATCATTTGTCTTCCCCAGGGACAGCTCCATCATGTCTCCTCAGCAGATGAGCCACAGACCCTACAGCATGGTGAGTGAGGGGTCCACGGCTGTGACCACGTCCACTGCAGACTCCAGGCCCCCCCCTAAGGTAAGTCCCTCCCTGGCGTGTCTGTGAGAGGGAGAAGTTTGTGCTGGGGCAGAAGTCACCATGACACAGGGAGGATATCCCGGACCCCCATCATCCTCCCCGGCGGCAGCTCCTCTCTTACATCCTACACCAGCATTGTGTACACCCGCCGCTGCTGCAGCCATTGTGCCTGTCCCCATCCCCCGTCCTGCCCGGCGCAGAACATCGCACCAATGTCAACTTCTAGCCATCCGCAGGGGATTTGCAATGCAAATGACGAGCAGGGAACAGAGACACCTCCATATACACAGAGGGCAAGACATGCTATATAGCATCCGCCAGACTGTATATAATGATACGGGAGGCCTTATACAAGGGTCTGTGAGGACATGTATACTGTACACATGAGGTAATACTGACTATATACAGAGGTATTAACTGCACTGTGTGAGGTATTGGAGGCTGTATATGGGGATATATAAAGTAATATATATAGTATGATGAGATATAGATAGTATTGCATGTGGTATATAGGGATCTATGTGGTAATAAATACAGTATACAAGTATATATATATAAGGTATAGAGGGATCTGTGAGGTAATAAACACACTATACAGGTATATATGAGGTAATATGTATAGTATACAGAGATGTATGCAGTATAAGAGACCGTATATGGATCTATGAGGTAATATGTACAGTATAATGAGATATAGGAATTATCAGATGAAATATTTGAGTTAACTATGAGTTAATAAATACGGTATACAGACAAATATTAGAAGTATTAGATGTTGTATATAGGGATTTGTATACCGAGATCTAATATGTACAGTATACGTAGATATATGATGTATTAGAAGCTGTATATAAGGATTCATGAGGTAATATATACAGTATATAGAGATCTATGAGGTATTGTATGCAGTATACAGATATATGAGGTATAAGAGGCTGTATATAGAGATATGAGGTAACATAGGTAGAACAGGCTGTATATGGAGGTCTTTGAGGTAATGTATACATTATACAGAGATATATGAGGTATTAGCTCTTGTATATAGAGATCTTTGAGGTAATGTATGCAGTATACAGAGATATGAGGTATTGTATGTTGTGTGTAGGGGTCTATGAGGTAATATGTGCAGTATATAGAGATATATGAGGTATTAGAGGCTTTATATAGAGATCTATGAGGTAATATGTACAGTATACAGAGATATATGAGGTATTATATAGAGATCTATGAGGTAATATGTGCAGTATATAGAGATATATGAGGTATTAGAGGCTGTATATAGACATCTATGAGGTAATATGTGCAGTATATAGAGATATATGAGGTATTAGAGGCTGTATATAGAGATCTATAAGGCAATATGTGCAGTATATAGAGATATATAAGGTATTAGAGCCTGTATATAGAGATCTATTAGGTAATATGTGCAGTATATAGAGATCTATGAGGTATTGTATGCAGTATATAGAGATATATGAGGTATTAGAGGCTTTATATAGAGATCTATGAGGTATTAGAGGCTTTATTTAGAGATCTATGAGGTAATATGTGCAGTATATAGAGATATATGAGGTATTAGAGGCTGTATATAGAGATCAATGAGGTAATATGTGCAGTATATAGAGATATATGAGGTATTAGAGGCTTTATATAGAGATCTGTAAGGTAATATGTGCAGTATATAGAGATATATGAGGTATTAGAGCCTGCATATAGAGATCAATGAGGTAATATGTGCAGTATATAGAGATATATGAGGTAATATGTGTAGTATATAGAGATATATGAGGTATTAGAGGCTTTATATAGAGATCTATGAGATAATATGTGCAGTATATAGAGATATATGAGGTAATATGTGTAGTATATAGAGATATATAAGGTATTAGAGGCTTTATTTAGAGATCTATGAGGTAATATGTGCAGTATATAGAGATATATGAGGTATTAGAGGCTGTATATAGAGATCAATGAGGTAATATGTGCAGTATATAGAGATATATGAGGTATTAGAGGCTTTATATAGAGATCTGTAAGGTAATATGTGCAGTATATAGAGATATATGAGGTATTAGAGCCTGCATATAGAGATCAATGAGGTAATATGTGCAGTATATAGAGATATATGAGGTAATATGTGTAGTATATAGAGATATATGAGGTATTAGAGGCTTTATATAGAGATCTATGAGATAATATGTGCAGTATATAGAGATATATGAGGTAATATGTGTAGTATATAGAGATATATAAGGTATTAGAGGCTTTATTTAGAGATCTATGAGGTAATATGTGCAGTATATAGAGATATATGAGGTATTAGAGGCTGTATATAGAGATCAATGAGGTAATATGTGCAGTATATAGAGATATATGAGGTATTAGAGGCTTTATATAGAGATCTGTAAGGTAATATGTGCAGTATATAGAGATATATGAGGTATTAGAGCCTGCATATAGAGATCAATGAGGTAATATGTGCAGTATATAGAGATATATGAGGTAATATGTGTAGTATATAGAGATATATGAGGTATTAGAGGCTTTATATAGAGATCTATGAGATAATATGTGCAGTATATAGAGATATATGAGGTATTAGAGGCTTTATATAGAGATATATGAGATAATATGTGCAGTATATAGATATATATGAGGTAATATGTGTAGTATATAGAGCTATATGAGGTAATATGTGTAGTATATAGAGATATATGAGGTATTAGAGGCTGTATATAGAGATCTATGAGATAATATGTGCAGTATATAGAGATATATGAGGTATTAGAGGCTTTATATAGAGATATATGAGGTAATATGTGCAGTATATAGAGATATATGAGGTAATAAGTGTAGTATACAGAGATATATGAAGTATTGTATGTTGTGTATAGGGATCTATGAGGTAATATGTGTAGTATACAGAGATATATGAGGTATTGTATGTTGTGTATAGGGATCTATGAGGTAATGTATGCAGTATACAGAGATATATGAAGTATTGTATGTTGTGTATAGGGATCTATGAGGTAATGTATACAGTATACAGAGATATATGAGGTATTATATGTTGTGTGTAGGGATCTGTGAGGTAATGTATACAGTATACAGAGATATATGAGGTATTATATGTTGTGTGTAGGGATCTGTGAGGTAATGTATACAGTATACAGAGATATATGAGGTATTATATGTAGTGTGTAGGGATCTGTGAGGTAATGTATACAGTATACAGAGATATATGAGGTATTATATGTAGTGTGTAGGGATCTGTGAGGTAATATATACAGTACATACAGATATATGAAATATTAGAGGCTGTATATACTCTACAGGCAGGTCTCTTCCCCTCAGGCCTCTAAGCTCTGCAAACAGTTGTCCTCACCTCAGGTATCTGAGCTCTACAGGCAGTTCTCTCCTCATCCTGTCTCTGAGCTCTACGGGCAGTTCTTTCCTCATCCTGTCTCTGAGCTCTACAGGCAGTTCTCTCCTCATCCTGTCTCTGAGCTCTATGGGCAGTTCTTTCCTCATCCTGTCTCTGAGCTCTACAGGCAGTTCTCTCCTCCTCCTGTCTCTGAGCTGTACGGGCAGTTCTCTCCTCCTCCTGTCTCTGAGCTCTACAGGCAGTTCTCTCCTCCTCCTGTCTATGAGCACTACAGGCAGTTCTCTCCTCCTCCTGTCTATGAGCACTACAGGCAGTCCTTTCCTCCTGTCTCTGAGCTCTACGGGCAGTTCTCTCCTCCTCCTGTCTATGAGCACTACAGGCAGTCCTTTCCTCCTGTCTCTGAGCTCTACAGGCAGTTCTCTCCTCCTCCTGTCTCTGAGCTGTACGGGCAGTTCTCTCCTCCTCCTGTCTCTGAGCTGTACGGGCAGTTCTCTCCTCCTCCTGTCTATGAGCACTACAGGCAGCCCTTTCCTCCTGTCTCTGAGCTCTACAGGCAGTTCTCTCCTCCTCCTGTCTCTGAGCTGTACAGGCAGTTCTCTCCTCTTCCTGTCTCTGAGCTGTACAGGCAGTTCTCTCCTCCTCCTGTCTCTGAGCTGTACAGGCATTCTCTCCTCCTCCTGTCTCTGAGCTGTACGGGCAGTTCTCTCCTCCTCCTGTCTCTGAGCTCACTTGGCCATGCTTTGCTGTGTTTTTGGGTGCTATCCCCCCAGTAGCCCCTGGTGATTATGTGTGTGTGCCCCTCTTGTAGTTATTATTTAGCGTGTTTCATATTCTTGCTGATCCCTTTTTAGACGTCTAAATCTGTGGGGAAAGTTTACAGCTTCGGCAAGAGGGATCACTCTATAAAGAGGAACCCGAGCGTGCCGGTGCTGGCGCGGGGGTGGCTCAGCAAACAGGTGGGTGCAGCATTGGGGGGCCGTGTGTGTGGGGGCTGCTCTCACCCATATGCTTAGTGTCATTGTGCCCCCTACAGGACAGTTCAGGGATGAAGCTTTGGAAGCGGCGCTGGTTCCTGCTCTCTGATCATTGTCTCTTCTACTATAAAGGTGAGGAGGTCTCCAGGAGGTGGCGCTACCTGCAGAGTCATCATATATAATCTATACTCTCCTCCTATATAGACAGCAGGGAAGAAGCCGTCCTGGGCAGCATTCCCCTACTCAGCTACGTCATCTCCCCCACCGGAGCCGAGGATCGCATCACCCGCAAGTTCTCCTTTAAGGTGAGGTCTGTACAGTGCCCCGGGAGAAAGAGCCCCGCCCCCACGGCACTGGCCGTAGCAGCCAATCAGCTTTCTACATATTGTAGGGTGGATCTATTGTAATCTATGACATATACGGTGACGTCCCCGGATCTGGCCAGTGTCCAGTCCCAGGCTCGTTATTCACACGAGGCTCGTTATGACTTCATTCATCACTAATTAACTCCCGCATTCCTTATGCCGGAAGATCTGTTCCACATGAATGACTCCATGGCGGGGGCAGTGCAGCCATAACGGGATATTAGGGGTCCTCCGCCAGTCATTGCAGGGCGGGGGGCACACCCCGGAAATCCTGTGATAACACCTGTGGTGCCCAGCGCGGGGCTCATGTGTAATGTGGGGGCGCGGCCGATACATGGAGTGATCCCACAGAAGTGCTGATCCCAGTGGAGCCGCTCAATGCCTGTCACTTTGTGTTAGCGTCCGCTCATTCATCACTCCTCACATTGTTGTGATGATGAGAGTTATGGGCTGTGGTGACCGCTGGCATCTCTATGTTGCAGGCTGTTCACACTGGGCTGCGGGCGTACATCAAGCGGACCGACTCCTTCCAGGATCACCCCAGTATGAGGACCTACTACTTCAGCGCTGACACCCAGGAGGACATGAACGGCTGGATCCGTGTGATGAACCAAGCTGCTCTGGTGCAGAACCCCCCTGACAGCAGGAGGTAAGTCACCCAGCTTTCCACACACCCTGAGTCTTTACAGCAGTTGTGTTCACAGACAGGAGGGCGAGTGCTGGGGTCTATAAGGAGCTGTCACCCCTGCTTTGTGCACTGATCTATGCAGCGCTGTACTGATTGCTGACATCTCACACTGCGGTGTCAGTCCTCGCACTGCGCTGCTTATTACATGCTGACCGGTCTGGAGACTTTCTCCTGGATTTCCTCATTTTCTCTGGTTAATTGTCCCATTGACATTGTGCGGCTCGTGTTATTGACTGTGTGAGGATCCTGCCAAGTGTTAATGACGCTCGCTCTCTATCCAGCCGCCTCTGCACCCGCAGGGACGGTTATCATAGATTGTGTCTGTCCGGGCGCTGAAGCCCTGAGCTCAGCAGTAACGGCGCTCGCGAGGTGTCACCGGCCGCTCATAACCTTCTCCTCGGCCAGCGCTGCCTCTCATGTCTCCTCTCTTCTCCATTACTTGCTGTGTCTTACAGGGAGATGGACATGGAGTGGCTCCCAGCCCCAGTCAACAACCACATCCAAGGAATCCAGACAAGGAGCGGGTACCAGAAACTGGACGAGCCGCGGCGAAACTCTGCAGAGGAGGACATGGGGGACAGGGGGCGCTACAAGGACCCTGCAGATAAGGAGCGCTACAAGGACCCTGCAGATAAGGAGCGCTACAAGGACCCTGCAGATAAGGAGCGCTACAGGGATGTGACTGCTGCGGACAAGGAGCGCTACAGGGATGTGACTGCTGGGGACAAGGAGCGCTACAGGGATGTGACTGCTGCGGACAAGGAGCGCTACAGGGATGTGACTGCTGGGGACAAGGAGCGCTACAGGGATGTGACTGCTGGGGACAAGGAGCGCTACAGGGATGTGACTGCTGGGGACAAGGAGCGCTACAGGGATGTGACTGCTGGGGACAAGGAGCGCTACAGGGATGTGACTGCTGGGGACAAGGAGCGCTACAGGGATGTGACTGCTGGGGACAAGGAGCGCTACAGGGATGTGACTGCTGGGGACAAGGAGCGCTACAGGGATGTGACTGCTGGGGACAAGGAGCGCTACAGGGATGTGACTGCTGGGGACAAGGAGCGCTACAGGGATGTGACTGCTGGGGACAAGGAGCGCTACAGGGATGTGACTGCTGGGGACAAGGAGCGCTACAGGGATGTGACTGCTGGGGACAAGGAGCGCTACAGGGATGTGACTGCTGGGGACAAGGAGCGCTACAGGGATGTGACTGCTGGGGACAAGGAGCGCTACAGGGATGTGACTGCTGGGGACAAGGAGCGCTACAGGGATGTGACTGCTGGGGACAAGGAGCGCTACAGGGATGTGACTGCTGGGGACAAGGAGCGCTACAGGGATGTGACTGCTGGGGACAAGGAGCGCTACAGGGATGTGACTGCTGGGGACAAGGAGCGCTACAGGGATGTGACTGCTGGGGACAAGGAGCGCTACAGGGATGTGACTGCTGGGGACAAGGAGCGCTACAGGGATGTGACTGCTGGGGACAAGGAGCGCTACAGGGATGTGACTGCTGGGGACAAGGAGCGCTACAGGGATGTGACTGCTGGGGACAAGGAGCGATATCGAGAAGTGGGAAGCAACGAGCGCCAGCGCAGCATGGGGCAGGATCTGCTAGAGAGAGAGCGCTACCAGGAAAGATATCAGGAGAGCTACGTCACCCACAAAAACACACTCAATTCTAACGGAGGAAAGTTCACCCCCTCTCTCCTGTCCAATGGCCGGCCCTCCGCATTCACAGACTTTTCCAAGTCCTACAGACCCCAAGGAACACAGATCTCTCAGCCCCAAATCATCGAAAGGAACGGAACCCTCCCACCCTCCTTCAGAGTGAGCACCGGACCCCTCGAGCAAAATGGGATCGACACCTACAACAGACGCCCACTCGCAAGTGCACACCCTGAAAAACAAGTGCAACGGAAGAGCATGATGGGCCCGGTGGAGCAGTGGGTAAAGGTTCAGAAGGGAGAAGGGAAAAGGTAAGAAAATGAGGGGGCGATTGTAATAATATATATATATGTGTACCCCAATGTGATGATCCTGGGGGGCTGTGACACCTGACTGCTAGAAGTCTTGTAAAATAGTTATCGTCATTTTTCATGACAATGCTGCCACCTGCAGGTCACACTGCGATAGTACAGGTTGATTCCCGTATTAGACAGAAGTGATCTACAAATAGTGAGAAGGTGACTGCGCCCATTATCACCCACTGACAGGTAGTAGATACATGGAGCAGACTGCAGCTCACAACCAAATATCACCCAGACCCAGGGCGTTGTACTAGATATATCCTGCCTGTATATCCTGTGTGAGAGGTAGTCACAGCCCCGCCCCCTTCTGATGACCTCACAGATATGATGAGACGTTGATAGTTGTTCTCCTCTTTTTAGTGTTGGATCGGAGCACCCCCTTATCCTTACAGATAGATATCAGACTTTACCAAAGACCAGCAGACACCCCTCCAGCGCTTCTCCTCCCCCTGGTCGCAACTTGCCCAGTGACTATAAATACGCCCAGGACCGGGTCAGTCACCTGAAGATGTCCAACCAGGAGCGCAAAGCAACCAAGGAGGGCACCGTGTGGCAGCTGTACGAGTGGCAGCAGCGGCAGCAGTTCAAGCATGGCAGCCCGACCGGACAAATCTACATGGGCACCTTGGAAGATCGGGCCCGGGCCAAGAGCCTGCTAGACGTCCCGCGCTCTGTCTCTGTCCCTCCCTCACCATCGGACATCCCTCCAGCAGCCCCTTCAAAGGTTTTCCCTCCCCGGAGACCCCACACTCCATCAGAGAGGCTGACGGTGCGGCCCGAGGAGGGCTCCGCTGACATCCCTTACATGGGGTCACCTCAGAAGTCACGGGTCCATGCTGTGAAGGTAAGTACCTAGTGATGGCTCTATGAGGTGCGGTCCAGCTGGGCTTGTGGTGGAGACGTCTCTCACTTGTCGTCTTTCCCTTTCAGTCCTCGGCCCACATGGATCGCCGGTCCATGCCGTCCATGGGATACATGACGCACACTGTAAGTGCCCCCAGTTTACATGGGCAGTCGGTAAGAAGTTTTCCTCATCATCTTATTTTGCCATTTTGTAGTTTCTTAGCTAAAAGTGTAAAAAAAAAAAGTACATGCTGATATCCCTCCAGTACCCGAAGAGTTAACTCTCTCCTTTATGGAAGGTTTCGGCCTATTGTCCTAATGAGACCTGTGGTCCCCCAGTGTATCCAGCCTCAGTGCCCCCTTAGTGTGCCAGCCGGGGACCATGGGCAAATCCGAAATTACTCAATGGCGTAAGGTGATATGTCCCCCAGTCCTGCTACCCCCAGCATGGCGCCCCCAGAGGATGTAGTGTCCTGCTACCCCCAGCATGGTGCCTCCAGAGGATGTAGTGTCCTGCTACCCCCAGCATGGCGCCCCCAGAGGATATAGTGTCCTGCTGCCCCCAGCATGGCGCCTCCAGAGGATGTAGTGTCCTGCTACCCCCAGCATGGCGCCCCCAGAGGATGTAGTGTCCTGCTACCCCCACCATGGCGCCTCCAGAGGATGCAGTGTCCTGCTGCCCCCAGCATGGCGCCTCCAGAGGATGTAGTGTCCTGCTATATCCCCAGCATGGCGCCTCCAGAGGATATAGTGTCCTGCTGCCCCCAGCATGGCGCCTCCAGAGGATGTAGTGTCCTGCTTCCCCCAGCATGACGCCTCCAGAGGATGTAGTGTCCTGCTGCCCCCAGCATGGTGCCTCCAGAGGATGTAGTGTCCTGCTGCCCCCAGCATGGCGCCTCCAGAGGATGCAGTGTCCTGCTGCCCCCAGCATGGCGCCTCCAGAGGATGTAGTGTACTGCTGCCCCCAGCATGGCGCCTCCAGAGGATATAGTGTCCTGCTGCCCCCAGCATGACGCCTCCAGAGGATGTAGTATCCTGCTACCCCCAGCATGGCGCCTCCAGAGGATGTAGTGTACTGCTGCCCCCAGCATGGTGCCTCCAGAGGATATAGTGTCCTGCTGCCCCCAGCATGGCGCCTCCAGAGGATGTAGTGTACTGCTGCCCCCAGCATGGCGCCTCCAGAGGATGTAGTGTCCTGCTACCCCCAGCATGGCGCCTCGGAGGATATAGTGTCCTGCTATATCCCCAGCATGGTGCCTCCAGAGGATGTAGTGTCCTGCTGCCCCCAGCATGGCGCCTCCAGAGGATGTAGTGTACTGCTGCCCCCAGCATGGTGCCTCCAGAGGATGTAGTGTCCTGCTACCCCCAGCATGGTGCCTCCAGAGGATGTAGTGTCCTGCTAACCCCAGCATGGCGCCTCCAGAGGATATAGTGTCCTGCTATATCCCCAGCATGACGCCTCCAGAGGATGTAGTGTCCTGCTATATCCCCAGCATGACGCCTCCAGAGGATGTAGTGTCCTGCTACCCCCAGCATGGCGCCTCCAGAGGATATAGTGTCCTGCTATATCCCCAGCATGACGCCTCCAGAGGATATAGTGTCCTGCTACCCCCAGCATGGCGCCTCCAGAGGATGTAGTGTCCTGCTATATCCCCAGCATGGCGCCTCCAGAGGATGTAGTGTCCTGCTGCCCCCAGCATGGCGCCTCCAGAGGATGTAGTGTCCTGCTATATCCCCAGCATGACGCCTCCAGAGGATGTAGTGTCCTGCTACCCCCAGCATGGCGCCTCGGAGGATATAGTGTCCTGCTACCCCGAGCATGGCGCCTCCAGAGGATATAGTGTTCTGCTACCCCCAGCATGGCGCCTCCAGAGGATGTGGCGTCCTGCTCCCCCCAGCATGACGCCCCCAGAGGATGTAGTGTCCTGCTACCCCCAGCATGGCACCTCCAGAGGATGTAGTGTCCTGCTGCCCCCAGCATGGCACCTCCAGAGGATGTAGTGTCCTGCTGCCCCCAGCATGGCGCCTCCAGAGGATATAGTGTCCTTCTGCCCCCAGCATGGCGCCCCCAGAGGATATAGTGTCCTTCTGCCCCCAGCATGGCGCCTCCAGAGGATGTAGTATCCTGCTACCCCCAGCATGGCGCCTCCAGAGGATATAGTGTTCTGCTACCCCCAGCATGGCGCCTCCAGAGGATATAGTGTTCTGCTAGCCCCAGCATGGCGCCTCCAGAGGATATAGTGTTCTGCTGCCAGAGGATGTAGTGTCCTGCTGCCCCCAGCATGGCGCCTCCAGAGGATGTAGTGTCCTGCTGCCCCCAGCATGGCGCCTCCAGAGGATATAGTGTCCTGCTGCCCCCAGCATGGTGCCTCCAGAGGATATAGTGTCCTGCTTCCCCCAGCATGGCGCCTCCAGAGGATATAGTGTTCTGCTACCCCCAGCATGGCGCCTCCAGAGGATATAGTGTTCTGCTACCCCCAGCATGGCGCCTCCAGAGGATATAGTGTTCTGCTACCCCCAGCATGGCGCCTCCAGAGGATGCAGTGTCCTGCTGCCCCCAGCATGGCGCCTCCAGAGGATATAGTGTCATGCTACCCCCAGCATGGCGCCTCCAGAGGATGTAGTGTCCTGCTACCCCCAGCATGGTGCCTCCAGAGGATATAGTGTCCTGCTTCCCCCAGCATGGCGCCTCCAGAGGATATAGTGTCCTGCTACCCCCAGCATGGCGCCTCCAGAGGATGTAGTGTCCTGCTACCCCCAGCATGGTGCCTCCAGAGGATATAGTGTCCTGCTTCCCCCAGCATGGCGCCTCCAGAGGATATAGTGTCCTGCTTCCCCCAGCATGGTGCCTCCAGAGGATATAGTGTCCTGCTTCCCCCAGCATGGCGCCTCCAGAGGATATAGTGTCCTGCTGCCCCCAGCATGGCGCCCCCAGAGAATATAGTGTCCTGCTTCCCCCAGCATGGCGCCTCCAGAGGATACAGTGTCCTGCTTCCCCCAGCATGGTGCCTCCAGAGGATGTAGTGTCCTGCTTCCCCCAGCATGGTGCCTCCAGAGGATGTAGTGTCCTGCTGCCCCCAGCATGGCGCCTCCAGAGGATGTAGTGTCCTGCTATATCCCCAGCATGGCGCCTCCAGAGGATGTAGTGTCCTGCTGCCCCCAGCATGGCGCCTCCAGAGGATGTAGTGTCCTGCTATATCCCCAGCATGGCGCCTCCAGAGGATGTAGTGTCCTGCTACCCCCAGCATGGCGCCTCCAGAGGATATAGTGTCCTGCTACCCCCAGCATGGCGCCTCCAGAGGATGTAGTGTCCTGGTATATCCCCAGCATGGCGCCTCCAGAGGATGTAGTGTCCTGCTACCCCCAGCATGGCGCCTCCAGAGGATATAGTATCCTGCTATATCCCCAGCATGGCACCTCCAGAGGATATAGTGTCCTGCTACCCCCAGCATGGCGCCTCCAGAGGATGTAGTGTCCTGCTTCCCCCAGCATGGCGCCTCCAGAGGATATAGTGTCCTGCTTCCCCCAGGATGGTGCCTCCAGAGGATATAGTGTCCTGCTTCCCCCAGCATGGCGCCTCCAGAGGATATAGTGTCCTGCTGCCCCCAGCATGGCGCCCCCAGAGAATATAGTGTCCTGCTTCCCCCAGCATGGCGCCTCCAGAGGATACAGTGTCCTGCTTCCCCCAGCATGGTGCCTCCAGAGGATGTAGTGTCCTGCTTCCCCCAGCATGGTGCCTCCAGAGGATGTAGTGTCCTGCTGCCCCCAGCATGGCGCCTCCAGAGGATGTAGTGTCCTGCTATATCCCCAGCATGGCGCCTCCAGAGGATGTAGTGTCCTGCTGCCCCCAGCATGGCGCCTCCAGAGGATGTAGTGTCCTGCTATATCCCCAGCATGGCGCCTCCAGAGGATGTAGTGTCCTGCTACCCCCAGCATGGCGCCTCCAGAGGATATAGTGTCCTGCTGCCCCCAGCATGACGCCTCCAGAGGATGTAGTGTCCTGCTATATCCCCAGCATGGCGCCTCCAGAGGATGTAGTGTCCTGCTACCCCCAGCATGGCGCCTCCAGAGGATATAGTGTCCTGCTACCCCCAGCATGGCGCCTCCAGAGGATGTAGTGTCCTGCTACCCCCAGCATGGCGCCTCCAGAGGATATAGTGTCCTGCTACCCCCAGCATGGCGCCTCCAGAGGATGTAGTGTCCTGCTATATCCCCAGCATGGCGCCTCCAGAGGATGTAGTGTCCTGCTACCCCCAGCATGGCGCCTCCAGAGGATATAGTATCCTGCTATATCCCCAGCATGGCACCTCCAGAGGATATAGTGTCCTGCTACCCCCAGCATGGCGCCTCCAGAGGATGTAGTGTCCTGCTATATCCCCAGCATGGTGCCTCCAGAGGATATAGTGTCCTGCTACCCCCAGCATGGCGCCTCCAGAGGATGTAGTGTCCTGCTGCCCCCAGCATGGTGCCTCCAGAGGATATAGTGTCCTGCTACCCCCAGCATGGCGCCTCCAGAGGATGTAGTGTCCTGCTATATCCCCAGCATGGCGCCTCCAGAGGATGTAGTGTCCTGCTGCCCCCAGCATGGCGCCTCCAGAGGATGTAGTGTCCTGCTATATCCCCAGCATGGCGCCTCCAGAGGATGTAGTGTCCTGCTACCCCCAGCATGGCGCCTCCAGAGGATATAGTGTCCTGCTACCCCCAGCATGGCGCCTCCAAAGGATGTAGTGTCCTGCTATATCCCCAGCATGGCGCCTCCAGAGGATGTAGTGTCCTGCTACCCCCAGCATGGCGCCTCCAGAGGATATAGTATCCTGCTATATCCCCAGCATGGCACCTCCAGAGGATATAGTGTCCTGCTACCCCCAGCATGGCGCCTCCAGAGGATATAGTGTCCTGCTACCCCCAGCATGGCGCCTCCAGAGGATATAGTATCCTGCTATATCCCCAGCATGGCACCTCCAGAGGATATAGTGTCCTGCTACCCCCAGCATGGCGCCTCCAGAGGATATAGTGTCCTGCTACCCCCAGCATGGCGCCTCCAGAGGATGTAGTGTCCTGCTGCCCCCAGCATGGCGCCTCCAGAGGATGTAGTGTCCTGGTATATCCCCAGCATGGCGCCTCCAGAGGATGTAGTGTCCTGCTGCCCCCAGCATGGCGCCTCCAGAGGATGTAGTGTCCTGCTGCCCCCAGCATGGCGCCTCCAGAGGATGTAGTGTCCTGCTACCCCCAGCATGGCGCCTCCAGAGGATGTAGTATCCTGCTACCCCCAGCATGGCGCCTCCAGAGGATGTAGTGTACTGCTGCCCCCAGCATGGTGCCTCCAGAGGATGTAGTGTACTGCTGCCCCCAGCATGGTGCCTCCAGAGGATGTAGTGTCCTGCTATATCCCCAGCATGGCGCCTCCAGAGGATGTAGTGTCCTGCTATATCCCCAGCATGGCGCCTCCAGAGGATGTAGTGTACTGCTGCCCCCAGCATGGTGCCTCCAGAGGATATAGTGTCCTGCTACCCCCAGCATGGCGCCTCCAGAGGATGTAGTGTCCTGCTGCCCCCAGCATGGTGCCTCCAGAGGATATAGTGTCCTGCTACCCCCAGCATGGCGCCTCCAGAGGATGTAGTGTCCTGCTACCCCCAGCATGGCGCCTCCAGAGGATGTAGTGTCCTGGTATATCCCCAGCATGGCGCCTCCAGAGGATGTAGTGTCCTGCTGCCCCCAGCATGGCGCCTCCAGAGGATGTAGTGTCCTGCTGCCCCCAGCATGGCGCCTCCAGAGGATGTAGTGTCCTGCTACCCCCAGCATGGCGCCTCCAGAGGATGTAGTATCCTGCTACCCCCAGCATGGCGCCTCCAGAGGATGTAGTGTACTGCTGCCCCCAGCATGGTGCCTCCAGAGGATGTAGTGTACTGCTGCCCCCAGCATGGTGCCTCCAGAGGATATAGTGTCCTGCTGCCCCCAGCATGGCGCCTCCAGAGCATATAGTGTCCTGCTGCCCCCAGCATGGTGCCTCCAGAGCATATAGTGTCCTGCTGCCCCCAGCATGGTGCCTCCAGAGGATGTAGTGTACTGCTGCCCCCAGCATGGTGCCTCCAGAGGATGTAGTGTCCTGCTACCCCCAGCATGGCGCCTCCAGAGCATATAGTGTCCTGCTGCCCCCAGCATGGTGCCTCCAGAGGATGTAGTGTACTGCTGCCCCCAGCATGGTGCCTCCAGAGGATGTAGTGTCCTGCTATATCCCCAGCATGGCGCCTCCAGAGGATGTAGTGTCCTGCTATATCCCCAGCATGGCGCCTCCAGAGGATGTAGTGTACTGCTGCCCCCAGCATGGTGCCTCCAGAGGATATAGTGTCCTGCTACCCCCAGCATGGCGCCTCCAGAGGATGTAGTGTCCTGCTGCCCCCAGCATGGTGCCTCCAGAGGATATAGTGTCCTGCTACCCCCAGCATGGCGCCTCCAGAGGATGTAGTGTCCTGCTACCCCCAGCATGGCGCCTCCAGAGGATGTAGTGTCCTGGTATATCCCCAGCATGGCGCCTCCAGAGGATGTAGTGTCCTGCTGCCCCCAGCATGGCGCCTCCAGAGGATGTAGTGTCCTGCTGCCCCCAGCATGGCGCCTCCAGAGGATGTAGTGTCCTGCTACCCCCAGCATGGCGCCTCCAGAGGATGTAGTATCCTGCTACCCCCAGCATGGCGCCTCCAGAGGATGTAGTGTACTGCTGCCCCCAGCATGGTGCCTCCAGAGGATGTAGTGTACTGCTGCCCCCAGCATGGTGCCTCCAGAGGATGTAGTGTCCTGCTATATCCCCAGCATGGCGCCTCCAGAGGATGTAGTGTCCTGCTATATCCCCAGCATGGTGCCTCCAGAGGATGTAGTGTCCTGCTACCCCCAGCATGGCGCCTCCAGAGGATGTAGTGTCCTGCTATATCCCCAGCATGGCGCCTCCAGAGGATGTAGTGTACTGCTGCCCCCAGCATGGCGCCTCCAGAGGATGTAGTGTCCTGCTATATCCCCAGCATGGCGCCTCCAGAGGATGTAGTGTCCTGCTGCCCCCAGCATGGCGCCTCCAGAGGATGTAGTGTCCTGCTACCCCCAGCATGGTGCCTCCAGAGGATGTAGTGTCCTGCTACCCCCAGCATGGCGCCTCCAGAGGATGTAGTGTCCTGCTACCCCCAGCATGTCGCCTCCATCATCTATAGCAGCGCCTCCAGAGGATGCAGTGTCTTGTCTCAGCGTCTCTCTGGATGTGAGGGGTCAGGGTCTTCTCTCACCTTTGCCCCCATCACTGAGCGGCTCTGATAAGAGACATGCGGTCACTGGTCGTGTCCTCACATGAACCAGCGAGGCCTCACATCTCTACATTCCCTTCCTGGCAGAAAAATTCAATTAGTAAAATGTGTAATGCAGGGAAACGGAGGCGCTGCAGCTCCGACGCATCATATCCATCATCACCGCAGCCTGTCGCATCCCCAGCATAAAGAGCAACCATGCATGGGCCCATCGCTGTGTAATATCATGTGTGTGCACTGTGATTATATGTAGAGGTCTGCAGAGTATTACACCGCACATACAGATACAGGCCTGCAGAGTATTACACCGCACATACAGATACAGGTCTGCAGAGTATTACACCGCACATACAGATAGAGGTCTGCAGAGTATTACACCGCACATACAGATACAGGTCTGCAGAGTATTACACCGCACATACAGATACAGGCCTGCAGAGTATTACACCGCACATACAGATACAGGTCTGCAGAGTATTACACCGCACATACAGATACAGGTCTGCAAAGTATTACACCGCACAAACAGATACAGGTCTGCAGAGTATTACACCGCACATACAGATACAGGCCTGCAGAGTATTACACCGCACATACAGATACAGGTCTGCAGAGTATTACACCGCACATACAGATACAGGTCTGCAAAGTATTACACCGCACAAACAGATACAGGTCTGCAGAGTATTACACCGCACATACAGATACAGGCCTGCAGAGTATTACACCGCACATACAGATACAGGCCTGCAGAGTATTACACCGCACATACAGATACAGGCCTGCAGAGTATTACACCGCACATACAGATACAGGTCTGCAGAGTATTACACCATATATACAGATACAGGTCTGCAGAGTATTACAGCGCACATACAGATACAGGTCTGCAGAGTATTACACCGCACATACAGATACAGGTCTGCAGAGTATTACACCGCACATACAGATACAGGTCTGCAGAGTATTACACCGCACATACAGATACAGGTCTGCAGAGTATTACACCTTACATACAGATACAGGTCTGCAGAGTATTACACCATACATACAGATACTGGTCTGCAGATGATTACACCTAGCAGTAGTTGGTATACAGGCCTGCAGAGTATTGCACATAGCAGTAGTTGGTATACAGGCCTGCAGAGTATTACACCTAGCAGTAGTTGGTATACAGGCCTGCAGAGTATTGCACATAGCAGTAGTTGGTATACAGGCCTGCAGAGTATTGCACATAGCAGTAGTTGGTATACAGGCCTGCAGAGTATTGCACATAGCAGTAGTTGGTATACAGGCCTGCAGAGTATTGCACATAGCAGTAGTTGGTATACAGGCCTGCAGAGTATTGCACATAGCAGTAGTTGGTATACAGGCCTGCAGACTATTGCACATAGCAGTAGTTGGTATACAGGCCTGCAGACTATTGCACATAGCAGTAGTTGGTATACAGGCCTGCAGAGTATTACACCTAGCAGTAGTTGGTATACAGGCCTGCAGAGTATTGCACATAGCAGTAGTTGGTATACAGGCCTGCAGAGTATTGCACATAGCAGTAGTTGGTATACAGGCCTGCAGAGTATTGCACATAGCAGTAGTTGGTATACAGGCCTGCAGACTATTGCACATAGCAGTAGTTGGTATACAGGCCTGCAGAGTATTGCACATAGCAGTAGTTGGTATACAGGCCTGCAGAGTATTGCACATAGCAGTAGTTGGTATACAGGTCTGCAGAGTATTACACATAGCAGTAGTTGGTATACAGGTCTGCAGAGTATTGCACATAGCAGTAGTTGGTATACAGGTCTGCAGAGTATTACACATAGCAGTAGTTGGTATACAGGTCTGCAGACTATTGCACATAGCAGTAGTTGGTATACAGGTCTGCAGAGTATTGCACATAGCAGTAGTTGGTATACAGGCCTGCAGAGTATTGCACATAGCAGTAGTTGGTATACAGGCCTGCAGAGTATTGCACATAGCAGTAGTTGGTATACAGGCCTGCAGAGTATTGCACATAGCAGTAGTTGGTATACAGGCCTGCAGACTATTGCACATAGCAGTAGTTGGTATACAGGCCTGCAGAGTATTGCACATAGCAGTAGTTGGTATACAGGCCTGCAGAGTATTGCACATAGCAGTAGTTGGTATACAGGTCTGCAGAGTATTACACATAGCAGTAGTTGGTATACAGGTCTGCAGAGTATTGCACATAGCAGTAGTTGGTATACAGGTCTGCAGAGTATTACACATAGCAGTAGTTGGTATACAGGTCTGCAGACTATTGCACATAGCAGTAGTTGGTATACAGGTCTGCAGAGTATTGCACATAGCAGTAGTTGGTATACAGGCCTGCAGAGTATTGCACATAGCAGTAGTTGGTATACAGGCCTGCAGAGTATTGCACATAGCAGTAGTTGGTATACAGGCCTGCAGAGTATTGCACATAGCAGTAGATGGTATACAGGCCTGCAGAGTATTGCACATAGCAGTAGTTGGTATACAGGCCTGCAGAGTATTGCACATAGCAGTAGTTGGTATACAGGCCTGCAGACTATTGCACATAGCAGTAGTTGGTATACAGGCCTGCAGAGTATTACACCTAGCAGTAGTTGGTATACAGGCCTGCAGAGTATTGCACATAGCAGTAGTTGGTATACAGGCCTGCAGACTATTGCACATAGCAGTAGTTGGTATACAGGCCTGCAGAGTATTACACCTAGCAGTAGTTGGTATACAGGCCTGCAGAGTATTGCACATAGCAGTAGTTGGTATACAGGTGACATTCTCTGTTGTGACTTCTTGTCTCTTCTCTCTGGAGGCCGATGACACTTACATTCAGCTGAAGAAGGAGCTGGAGTACCTGGACCTTAAGGTGAGGCTGGTCCTGGCTGTCCGTGTGGGGGGGTGGTAATGGAGGAGAAGACGCTCCGTCCATCCTGGAGCCTGGGATTCTGGGTTTTGTGGTTCCGGATGTTGGGCCCTGCGTTGCGACCTTCTGCAGGCTCCTGGCTCCTGAAGTGTCTGTGGGTTTCACACCAGGTCTCTTCTGATTTGGCGCAGATAAAGTATAATGAACCTCTGATCAACTTGGTTCACAGTGTTTTAAGGAACTCCACCCCGGGGTATCGGACGAGCATCAATGTAAGCGTCCTCCTCGCTGTCACATGTCATGGCTTTGTTACGTTGCAGCTTCTCCACGGGTCTTATTTGTCGTTGTGATTTATTTTGCCTGCTGATGCCTGTAGTGCGCCCTCTGGTTGTGTGTAGAGTGTCAGCTCTGTGTCCAGTAGTAGCCCATACAGTCTTGTGCATTTCCTGGTGTTATTCCTTGTTACCCACCACCATGGGAAACCCTACGCCTGAACACATCCTTAAAGGGCCAGAATTGTGGCCTAACCACATGCAGTCTGCCCCCAGCCGCAGTGTAGTGACCAGGATGGCGGGCGTCACCATTATATTCTATTATCTACACAAGGGCCAACTCCAAATACTATTGTTAATGCCCCTCCCCCTGGTGTTGGAGGAGGAGCCATCTCCTATCAGGTCACATGAGGAGTGAGCGCTGGACTGACTTCATTACACGCCGTTTGCTGCATGCGCCAGTAGCTGCTTTGTATCGGGTCCTCATCTATCTTCTGTGTCTCCTTACACCTTGTGTTTGTGATTGTCAGGTGACCGGACGAGAATCCTTCAAGGATCGTTCCACAAAGCCCGTCAGAATCGCTGAAAGTGACGTTGATGTAAGTGTCTCCTGCAGCCAAAGGCGGTGAGCCGCTTGTTACAGCTTCACTGCCCCCGTACTGGAGAGATGTGGAAGCTTCCGGTGGTGAGAGGTTCAGGGCTCGGCTTTGTCTTATGGAGCGTTCTCCTAAGGTCGGCGGCACACGTGGCATTTTGAACCCGTTTTTGGGGCGTTTTTAAGCAGTTCTTTAAAAAACACATGCGTCTTTTGAAAACTAATCCGTTTTTGACCCGTTTTAATTAAGACAATTGGTAAAACCGGACAAAAACGGATGCGTTTTCAAAAAATGCTCTGCTTAAAAACTTTGAGACTTTGCCAATGAAGGCATCTTGCAGAGAGGGGGAGACTTATAGCCATTGATGCTCCACTAGGGGATTATGCGAAAATATGCAAAAAAGTTTTCCAGGATGGGATAAGGAAAACCTTACACGGTAGCTAGAAGAGGCGTGGTGTTCCTTATCCCATCCTGGAAAACTGATTTGCATATTTTCCCTTATTGATTGTAGTCAGTCCAGGGTCTGTGTCATCTGAGTGTAACCTCCCAGCACAGGCGCTATACTGCCCAATGCATAGAGGGCTCAGCATGTGTGCACATAGGACCCCCTGTATCATCTATACCACCTCATGTCTCGTGTCTGTCTCCCCTGTCTGTCTCGTGGCTGTCTCCCCTGTCTGTCTCGTGGCTGTCTCCCCTGTCTGTCTCGTGGCTGTCTCCCCTGTCTGTCTCGTGGCTGTCTCCCCTGTCTGTCTCCTGGCTGTCTGTCTCCTGGCTGTCTGTCTCGTGGCTGTCTGTCTCGTGGCTGTCTCCCCTGTCTGTCTCGTGGCTGTCTCCCCTGTCTGTCTCGTGGCTGTCTCCCCTGTCTGTCTCGTGGCTGTCTCCCCTGTCTGTCTCGTGGCTGTCTCCCCTGTCTGTCTCGTGGCTGTCTCCCCTGTCTGTCTCGTGGCTGTCTCCCCTGTCTGTCTCGTGGCTGTCTCCCCTGTCTGTCTCGTGGCTGTCTCCCCTGTCTGTCTCGTGGCTGTCTCCCCTGTCTGTCTCGTGGCTGTCTCCCCTGTCTGTCTCCTGTCTGTCTCCCCTGTCTGTCTCGTGGCTGTCTCCCCTGTCTGTCTCGTGACTTGTAAATTTCCTTTTATTCCTTATTTCAGTTTTTATCTAATTCCTCTTCTCTTGTAAAGGTGAAGCTCAGTGTTTTGTGTGAACAGGATCGAATTCTGCAGGATTTGGAGGACAAGATCCGGGCTCTGAAGGACAATAAGGTCAGAGACTGCTCCGGGAGACTATAGACAGACACATCATCAGTTCATCATTGATTTTTTTTCTTCATTAGTTGGTGAAACTTGTCATTTTAAAAAAATATACGACTGGTTTCCAAACTGGCCTCTGTCTTGACCTGTGACCTGGGCGGGGCCTCTGTCTTGACCTGTGACCTGGGCGGGGCCTCTGTCTTGACCTGTGACCTGGGCGGGGCCTCTGTCTTGACCTGTGACCTGGGCAGAGCCTCTGTTTTAACCGTATACAGGCGGTCCCCTACTTAAGGGACCCAACTTACAGACGACCCCTAGTTACAGACGGACGCCTCTGCCCACTGTGACCTTTGGTGAAACTCTCTGGATGCTTTACTATAGTCCCGGATTGCAATAATCAGCTAAAAATTGTCTGTAATGAAGCTTTATGGATAATCCTTGATCCCATTACAGCAAAAAATTTTGAAACTCCAATTATCACTGGGGAAAAAAAAAATTGTCTGGATCTACAATTATAAAATCTACAGTTTCGACTTACATACAAATTCAACTTAAGAACAAACCTATGGACCCTATCCTGTACATAACCCGGGGGACGGCCTGTAATAAGTTCTACATAGTTCTCTGGATTTGTTCCATGTCGCTCCTTGATCAGGATGTTCTGGTCCTGATCTGTAAGTGGAAATGAGACGGAGGAGGTGATGGTGCGGCCGCTCACGTATCTCATTCTTTTTCCACAGGACAAACTTGAAACGGTCCTGGAGGTTTTACACCGACAGATGGATCAGTACAAAGATCAACCTCAGCACACGGAGAAGATCTCCTACCAGCAGCGGCTCCTACAGGAAGATTTAGTGCAGATCCGAGCCGAGATGTCCAAAGTCTCCACAGTGCGTTTACTATAACCAGAGCTCCCCCTACTGATATAGACCAGCAATAGGGGCGGAGCTGTGACAACCCCTCAGGGATAGACATCTAGGGCTGGGCGTTATAACCTTGTATGTTGTTTTGTGTGTTGCAGGATATGGAGAACTCCTGGAACGAGTATTTGAGGCTGGAGAGTGACGTCAGTCAGCTGCGACAAGTGCTGCAGGAGCAGATGACTCGCTCACCGTCTTCTCAGGTACGGGCTTCTCCCGGGAGGCGTCTGATGATGTGTGACCACCGCTGATCCATCTGACCCATTACTTGTCATTTCCTGGTACAGAACAGAACCCAGCTGCAGAAGGATCTGTGGAGAATCGAAGACGTAACAGCTGGGCTCAGCTCCAACAAACTCAACTTCAAGATGCTGGTGGAATCCTTGAAGAACCCAGGTGACCCTCCAATGGGGGAGAGATATGATGGGGGGGGCGATGGGACTGTCACAGGAAGATTAACCAATCGTGTTTCTTTCAGAAAGGAAAACTGTGCCTTTGGTCACTTCCACATTTGTGCCTTCCGTAACGACAGCGTTCACATCCGTTCGCAGTAAATCAGCGTCGCCCCAGAGTCCACCAGCTCTTGTCAAGCCAACCCTGGAGGTTGGACTGTACCCGCAGCCGTACATCCAGGGCAGATCCCACTCACAGCCGCAGCTGCTGCAGTCACCGACCAGCGCAGCAACCCCACCCAAGACTGTGAGTAGTGAAGTACGAGGCGCAGAGGGGTAAGTGCAGGATATCTATCACATTACTCCATCCTGTCACTAGGAGGAGAGCGCTCCCCCACGTCCACCGCTGCCCGACATGTACAGTCCTGAAGATCCTGCCCCGAATATCCCACCTCCTCCTGCGCTGCCTCCACCACCCAGAGAATCCTCCGTCATCCGACACACATCAGTGCGTGGCCTGAAGAGACAGTCAGATGAGAGGAAGCGAGACCGAGAGCTGGGCCAGGGTGTGAATGGAGACTACAGGGTAAGATCTAATACCGGCAGCTACATATAACGGCCACACGGGGGCGTCTTATAATATATCAGTCTATTCCCTGACAGGTGGAGCTGCGAACATACGTCAGCGATCCAGAACTCGCTAATCTGGGGGATATTAACCCCTCGACCTCTGCCTTCCTGGGCTCGGATTCTGGCTGCCAAACATTGCCCACCAGAGGTAAGGGGGGTCCCCGGTGAGCTCCTGGGTACAGGGACTGGAGCCCCCAGCAGTAGATGTCCGGCACGCTGTGTATATAAGATACTTCCACTGCTCATTTGTTTCCTGCAGGTTTATCAGGATCGACCTCCCGGCTGCCTCAGTCATCGTCTGTCGCATCTTATGTCACATTAAGAAGGGGCCCCGCTGCGGATGCTGCTAAGGTAACGGCGGTGCCCATGTGGGCCTCCCCTGACACCCCGCTCTGCCCTTCTACCCTCTTCAGCTGTTTTCTACTTGTGTACAGGACAGACCAAAAAGTGCCTTTGAGCGCCTCTACACCGGCGACAACCAAAGAGGTAAAATGAGCGCCGAAGAGCAGCTGCAACGCATGAAGCGGCATCAGAAAGCCTTGGTCCGCGAACGCAAGAGAACGCTCAGCCAAGGAGACAAGCAAGGGGCCCCAGGCAGAGCCGCCTCCAGGCCCCTGTCTGCAGACCTCAGCTCAGTATGTTAGCAATGCAATGTAGTCTGTAGAGATAGACGGCACTTTACCCGCATGAGCTTAGGTCTCATCGCTATTAGCTGCAGGGATTCATGGAGGCTCACACACTTTCTACATTTCCAGAGATTTTCTATTTTCTAAGAGATGTGAAATATTTCCACTGTCGCCTCATCTCAGCTTCTAGATTAACAAGCACAAGATCCTGAGGCCACTCTGCACGTTCTAGACTTATCTTATATCTGATAGCGGCTCTCGCTTCAGCACAACCGGAGTAAACAGGTCGCCCCCGGGGGAGAGGGGCAGCTGCAGTCACATAGGGGTCCCAGGCGCCTGTGCGGGACCCGCTGACCATCGCTCCCTCTAACTCATCCCACACCCTGCTCCAGTGTCATTCATCATCCAACGCCTCTCTATTACCTTAACTGAATGTATTTGTGTGCAGCACCCGCTACCCGCCATACTCATCTCTACCAGGCTGTGGCGCTACTCCCCAGCTGTGCACTAATGACATGGCCGCACATCAGCTGCTTCTCATGTACATTCACTGCTGCAACATTACACTGTCTAGTGATGGCGCCGCTGCTCTCTAGTGATGGCACCGCTGCTCTCTAGTGATGGCACCGCTGCTCTCTAGTGATGGATAGGCTGTATTCATAGTGATGGCACCGCTGCTCTCTAGTGATGGATAGGCTGTATTCTCAGTGATGGCACCGCTGCTCTCTAGTGATGGATAGGCTGTACTCTCAGTGACGACACCGCTGCTCTCTAGTGAGGGATAGGCTGTATTCATAGTGATGGCGCCGCTGCTCTCTAGTGATGGATAGGCTGTATTCTCAGTGATGGCGCCGCTGCTCTCTAGTGATGGATAGGCTGTATTCTCAGTGTTGGTACCGCTGCTCTCTAGTGATGGATAGGCTGTATTCTCAGTGATGGCGCCGCTGCTCTCTAGTGATGGATAGGCTGTATTCTCAGTGATGACACCGCTGCTCTCTAGTGATGGATAGGCTGTATTCTCAGTGATGGCACCGCTGCTCTCTAGTGATGGATAGGCTGTATTCTCAGTGATGGCACCGCTGCTCTCTAGTGATGGATAGGCTGTATTCTCAGTGATGTACCGCTGCTCTCTAGTGACGGATAGGCTGTATTCTCAGTGATGGCACCGCTGCTCTCTATTGATGGATAGGCTGTATTCTCAGTGATGACACCGCTGCTCTCTAGTGATGGATAGGCTGTATTCATAGTGATGGCACCGCTGCTCTCTAGTGATGGATAGGCTGTATTCTCAGTGATGGCACCGCTGCTCTCTAGTGATGGATAGGCTGTATTCATAGTGATGGCGCCGCTGCTCTCTAGTGATGGATAGGCTGTATTCTCAGTGATGGCGCCGCTGCTCTCTAGTGATGGATAGGCTGTATTCTCAGTGATGGCGCCGCTGCTCTCTAGTGATGGATAGGCTGTATTCTCAGTGATGGCGCCGCTGCTCTCTAGTGATGGATAGGCTGTATTCTCAGTGATGACACCGCTGCTCTCTAGTGATGGATAGGCTGTATTCTCAGTGATGGCGCCGCTGATCTCTAGTGATGGATAGGCTGTATTCTCAGTGATGGCGCCGCTGCTCTCTAGTGATGGATAGGCTGTATTCTCAGTGATGGCACCGCTGCTCTCTAGTGATGGATAGGCTGTATTCTCAGTGATGGCACCGCTGCTCTCTAGTGAGGGATAGGCTGTATTCTCAGTGATGACACCGCTGCTCTCTAGTGATGGATAGGCTGTATTCTCAGTGATGGCACCGCTGCTCTCTAGTGATGGATAGGCTGTATTCTCAGTGATGGCGCCGCTGCTCTCTAGTGATGGATAGGCTGTATTCTCAGTGATGACGCCGCTGCTCTCTAGTGATGGATAGGCTGTATTCTCAGTGATGTCGCCGCTGCTCTCTAGTGATGGATAGGCTGTATTCTCAGTGATGGCACCGCTGCTCTCTAGTGATGGATAGGCTGTATTCTCAGTGATGACACCGCTGCTCTCTAGTGATGGATAGGCTGTATTCTCAGTGAT
This sequence comes from Engystomops pustulosus, assembly GCF_040894005.1. NCBI lineage: Eukaryota > Metazoa > Chordata > Amphibia > Anura > Leptodactylidae > Engystomops > Engystomops pustulosus. The sequence continues at coordinate 183,519,076 of NC_092417.1, read as the reverse complement.
GACACCGCTGCTCTCTAGTGATGGATAGGCTGTATTCTCAGTGATGGCACCGCTGCTCTCTAGTGATGGATAGGCTGTATTCTCAGTGATGGCACCGCTGCTCTCTAGTGATGGATAGGCTGTATTCTCAGTGATGGCGCCGCTGCTCTCTAGTGATAGATAGGATGTACTCTCAGTGATGGCGCCGCTGCTCTCTAGTGGTGGATAGGCTGTATTCTCAGTGATGGCACCGCTGCTCTCTAGTGATGGATAGGCTGTATTCTCAGTGATGGCACCGCTGCTCTCTAGTGAGGGATAGGCTGTATTCTCAGTGATGGCGCCGCTGCTCTCTAGTGATGGATAGGCTGTATTCTCAGTGATGGCACCGCTGCTCTCTAGTGATGGATAGGCTGTATTCTCAGTGATGACACCGCTGCTCTCTAGTGATGGATAGGCTGTATTCTCAGTGATGGCACCGCTGTTCTCTAGTGATGGATAGGCTGTATTCTCAGTGATGGCACCGCTGCTCTCTAGTGATGGATAGGCTGTATTCTCAGTGATGGCACCGCTGCTCTCTAGTGATGGATAGGCTGTATTCTCAGTGATGGCACCGCTGCTCTCTAGTGATGGATAGGCTGTATTCTCAGTGATGACACCGCTGCTCTCTAGTGATGGATAGGCTGTATTCTCAGTGATGGCACCGCTGCTCTCTAGTGATGGATAGGCTGTATTCTCAGTGATGGCACCGCTGCTCTCTAGTGATGGATAGGCTGTATTCTCAGTGATGGCACCGCTGCTCTCTAGTGATGGATAGGCTGTATTCTCAGTGATGGCACCGCTGCTCTCTAGTGATAGGCTGTATTCTCAGTGATGGCGCCGCTGCTCTCTAGTGATGGATAGGCTGTATTCTCAGTGATGGCACCGCTGCTCTCTAGTGATGGATAGGCTGTATTCTCAGTGATGGCGCCGCTGCTCTCTAGTGATGGATAGGCTGTATTCTCAGTGATGGCACCGCTGCTCTCTAGTGATGGATAGGCTGTATTCTCAGTGATGGCACCGCTGCTCTCTAGTGATGGATAGGCTGTATTCTCAGTGATGGCGCCGCTGCTCTCTAGTGATGGATAGGCTGTATTCTCAGTGATGGCACCACTGCTCTCTAGTGATGGATATGCTGTATGACTCCTGTAGTTGATATGTTTCCCTCTCCTCTTCATAGGAGCAGCATGGCCGTTGTTGCGGCTGAGGATAGAGCAGGCTCTCTCTTTCTTGTGGTGACGTTGTGCTCACAATGCTATAGGCGTCTTTGGGAACGTATATCGGGCTGATAACTCGCGGTCGTATACGTCCACACAACGGCCATCTGAATGAGACCTTATCTGGAGTCAGGTTGGAGTCAGGTTGTCCCTCCTCCTGCGCTGCACATGTTTTGCTCTCTGCAGTTCATCTTCCTTCATATCATCCTCACCCTGAAGCAATAACTCCCATCCTCCTCTCTGTATCGGGGGCAGCTCTTCAGATACTGTAATGTTTTTTTATTCTCCTGTGATTTGCTACTTGTCTTGGACTTTCTCGGATCCTCTGAGGACGATGTTCTGAGCTCGGTGCTTTCTAATGTATCATTGTACCACAAACACAATAAACTGGAGACTTCATGGACGTGTTACAGTCTCATGTGTGGCCTGGTAGAAGGAGTATGGCGGCGGCCGAGGTGACCACAGCCGGGGGGCGCCGATGATCAATGATGGAGGCTAGAAGGGAACAATCACAACAGCCGTGCCTGCCCCCCACCAGCCTGTATGATGTGTGACTGCAGCGGGGACAGATACCGGGTGACAGCCGTGCCTGCCCCCCACCAGCCTGTATGATGTGTGACTGCAGCGAGGACAGATACCGGGTGACAGCCGTGCCTGCCCCCACCAGCCTGTATGATGTGTGACTGCAGCGGGGACAGATACCGGGTGACAGCCGTGCCTGCCCCTCACCAGCCTGTATGATGTGTGACTGCAGCGGGGACAGATACCGGGTGACAGCCCTGCCTGCCCCTCACCAGCCTGTATGATGTGTGACTGCAGCGGGGACAGATACCGGGTGACAGCCGTGCCTGCCCCTCACCAGCCTGTATGATGTGTGACTGCAGCGGGGACAGATACCGGGTGACAGCCGTGCCTGCCCCCACCAGCCTGTATGATGTGTGACTGCAGCGGGGACAGATACCGGGTGACAGCCGTGCCTGCCCCCCACCAGCCTGTATGATGTGTGACTGCAGCGAGGACAGATACCGGGTGACAGCCGTGCCTGCCCCCACCAGCCTGTATGATGTGTGACTGCAGCGGGGACAGATACCGGGTGACAGCCGTGCCTGCCCCTCACCAGGCTGTATGATGTGTGACTGCAGCGGGGACAGATACCGGGTGACAGCCGTGCCTGCCCCCCACCAGCCTGTATGATGTGTGACTGCAGCGAGGACAGATACCGGGTGACAGCCGTGCCTGCCCCTCACCAGCCTGTATGATGTGTGACTGCAGCGGGGACAGATACCGGGTGACAGCCGTGCCTGCCCCTCACCAGCCTGTATGATGTGTGACTGCAGCGGGGACAGATACCGGGTGACAGCCGTGCCTGCCCCTCACCAGCCTGTATGATGTGTGACTGCAGCGAGGACAGATACCGGGTGACAGCCGTGCCTGCCCCTCACCAGGCTGTATGATGTGTGACTGCAGCGGGGACAGATACCGGGTGACAGCCCTGCCTGCCCCTCACCAGCCTGTATGATGTGTGACTGCAGCGGGGACAGATACCGGGTGACAGCCGTGCCTGCCCCCCACCAGCCTGTATGATGTGTGACTGCAGCGAGGACAGATACCGGGTGATAGCCGTGCCTGCCCCTCACCAGCCTGTATGATGTGTGACTGCAGCGGGGACAGATACCGGGTGACAGCCGTGCCTGCCCCTCACCAGCCTGTATGATGTGTGACTGCAGCGAGGACAGATACCGGGTGACAGCCGTGCCTGCCCCCCACCAGCCTGTATGATGTGTGACTGCAGCGGGGACAGATACCGGGTGACAGCCGTGCCTGCCCCTCACCAGCCTGTATGATGTGTGACTGCAGCAGGGACAGATACCGGGTGACAGCCGTGCCTGCCCCTCACCAGCCTGTATGATGTGTGACTGCAGCAGGGACAGATACCGGGTGACAGCCGTGCCTGCCCCTCACCAGCCTGTATGATGTGTGACTGCAGCGAGTACAGATACCGGGTGATAGCCGTGCCTGCCCCCACCAGCCTGTATGATGTGTGACTGCAGCAGGGACAGATACCGGGTGACAGCCGTGCCTGCCCCTCACCAGCCTGTATGATGTGTGACTGCAGCAGGGACAGATACCGGGTGACAGCCGTGCCTGCCCCCCACCAGCCTGTATGATGTGTGACTGCAGCAGGGACAGATACCGGGTGACAGCCGTGCCTGCCCCCCACCAGCCTGTATGATGTGTGACTGCAGCGGGGACAGATACCGGGTGACAGCCGTGCCTGCCCCTCACCAGCCTGTATGATGTGTGACTGCAGCGGGGACAGATACCGGGTGACAGCCGTGCCTGCCCCCCACCAGCCTGTATGATGTGTGACTGCAGCAGGGACAGATACCGGGTGACAGCCGTGCCTGCCCCTCACCAGCCTGTATGATGTGTGACTGCAGCGAGTACAGATACCGGGTGATAGCCGTGCCTAATCGCTCCCACCATATGTTCTGTAGGGATCTCTGTTGCTGCTCAGCTGTACAGGAATACATGGAGCGGAGCTGCGTCACCCGTGGTCACAAGTGGAGATGTTTTGGAAGTAATAAGCACCTCCGTACCTGTACAGCTGCACAGGTGCCCTTTAAGTGCAGTGTGGGAGTGGTTTGTGCCAGCATTGAGTGCAGTGTGGGAGTGGTTTGTGCCAGCATTGAGTGCAGTGTGGGAGGGGCTTCTGCCGGTGATGAGAGACCATGAGGTGCGTGACTTGTGGGGGTCTCGGGGGCGAGCGCCAGGTGCGTGACTTGTGGGGGTCTCGGGGGTCTCGGGGGTGGAGCGCCAGGTGCGTGACTTGTGGGGGTCTCGGGGGGGGGGGGGGAGCTCCGGGTGCGTGACTTGTTGGGGTCTCGGGGGCGAGCGCCAGGTGCATGACTTGTGGGGGTCTCGGGGGCAAGCGCCAGGTGCGTGACTTGTGGGGGTCTCGGGGGGGGGGGGGGAGCGGCACGTGCGTGACTTGTGGGGGTCTCGGGGGGGGGGAGCTCCGGGTGCATGACTTGTGGGGGTCTCGGGGGGGAGCGCCAGGTGCGTGACTTGTGGGGGTCTCGGGGGGGGGGAGCTCCGGGTGCGTGACTTGTGGGGGTCTCGGGGGGGAGCTCCGGGTGCATGACTTGTGGGGGTCTCGGGGGGGAGCGACAGGTGCGTGACTTGTGGGGGTCTCGGGGGGGGGGGAGCTCCGGGTGCGTGACTTGTGGGGGTCTCGGGGGGGGGGGGGGGCCGAGCGGCACGTGCGTGACTTGTGGGGGTCTCGGGGGCTCGTGTCGCTGCAGCGAGATGTTTAATGCCCTTGTGTCTGTTACCAGTGGAGACGAGAGCAGGAGTTTGATTTCCAGCTGCTGGAGAAGGCGGCGAGAGACGTGGAGGAGCGGGAAAAGGAGGATCACGACTGGGTGCACGCTAAGGCCGTACATGTGACCGAGCTGGACCTGGAGCCGCAGGACTACGACCTGGATATCAGCAGAGAGGTGAGGGGCGCCCTCTGCTGGGTGTGGTGCAGTACTGCACATGTGTGATGGATGAGGGGCCCACATCTATTGTGGCTGCACCAGTTCCCTAGAGCGGCTGTTACTGCTTAGTCCGAGTCTGCGCCACATTTACCTCTGCGACTCCACAGAATTGTGTCTCAGGCTGTTCAGTAAAGACGCAGGTGGATCAGCGCAGGCGGCGCCGGATAATGGAGTAACCTGCCGCCCCCTGCACACTCCTGTCCCTCACCATAAATCTGAGCCTCTGGGTGAAGACACACATGGCGTTTTTGGGCCGTTTTTACTAAGTGCGTTTTCAGATCGTTAAAAACGCATCCGTTTTTGTCCATTTTTCCAAAATTGCGCAATGTAAAACGGACAAAAACGCGCGCGTTTTCAAAAAACGCACGCGTTTTTAAAAAACGGATGCGTTTTTAACGATCTGAAAACGCACTTAGTAAAAACGGCCCAAAAACGCCATGTGTGTCTTCACCCTCTGTGTGATGGACGTCTCTCACACTCTGCCCCTTGCAGTTATCCATGCCGGACAAGGTGGAGATTCCCGAGCGATACATAGAGCACGACCCAGAGGAACCGCTCAGCAGAGAGGAGCTGGAGGCCCGATACCGCAGGGTGCAGAAGATCAAGAACATCCTGGCCCGATCCAGGTCAGCACCACCATTTACTTGTATCAGGTCATGATTCTTCCAGGCTGAGGGGTAGGTAGGTAGGTAGGTACTTGTGAGCTGATGGACAATAAAGTGCAGGAGCAAAGTGGAGACAAGATCTGCGATGATTCTCTGTACAGATTCTTCTCCACAATCTCTTTGGTCTATTGCTGCACTGTACAAATCCATCACTAGCTCAGTACAGGCGGTCCCCTACTTAAGAACACTCGACTTACAGACGACCCCTAGTTACAGACGGACCTCTGGATGTTGGTAATTTATTGTACTTTAGCCTGAGGCTACAATAATCAGATATAACAGTTATCACAGGCGTCTGTAATGAAGATTTAGTGTTAATCCTGGTTCTTATGACAATCCAACAAATTTTAAAATCCAATTGTCACAGAGACCAAAAAAATTTTGGCTGGGGCTACAATTATAAAATATACAGTTCCGACTTACATACAAATTCAACTTAAGAACAAACCTACGGGGTGTGGCCTGACCAGCGATGGAGTAAGACACACGGAGTTGAGCTCCTGCACATTATCCTGTTGTACCATCCTGCACATTGGTGACTAGCAGCCCACTTACCCGAGGAAAGAACGGGAGAACGCTCCGGTCAGCCCTATCCAGCCGGTGACCTTACCGGAGAATACAGCGCGCGGCGGAAAGCGGCTTATCCTGTGCAGAGCACAGTCGGGTGCTCCGGCCGCCATCTTGCTGCAGCGGAGACCGAGGGGTGAGGAGAGGCAGCGAGGAGAGAAGGCGCCGGGGGAAGAGAGAGGGACGGCTACACATACTGCCTGGTCCTGCGTATTAGCGCTGCCAGAGTGCGAGCGCTGCCAGATAGTAGACGGAGGCGGCCATATTCTCCTGCCACGTGCTTCTGACAGGGAGACCCAGAGGCGCGCAGAGACAGTGCCAACCCGCGGAGGAGAGAGAGGGTGAGCAGTGAATGCTGCCTGGGTCTCTGAAGCCCTCGGAGCACTTTGCAGAGAACAAGAAGTTGGATACAGTGACAGACGGCTCAGCACCATTCCTGGGGAAGAGCAGGCTGCATCGAGCACAAGGCCGCAACTCGCAGAGCTAAGTCTCCGTCATTACTGCCAGGTATCTGCTGTATATAATTCACATTACTTTTACTGCCTTGCCCAGACCCCTGAACTCTCAGTAAATAGGACAAGGAGTTCCCTACTAGTATTTCTTTGGCCTGTCCTGCCCTCACTCCATTGCGATAATCCTATTTCTGCCTGCCATGTCGCGTTCTGGCGCACGTAAAAAGGAGGGGAAGGATTGCGGCCCTAATACCCCAGCAAAACATCCTAAGGACACCTCAGCTGTGAGGTTTCAGGACGTAGCCGCACGTCTGGAGCGCTTTGCACGGGGGGACACAGGAAAATCTGCCCCAAAAGCTGCAAAGGCAACCTCGTCAGTGGAGTCTGAACCAGCACTTTCTGATGGAGACATGGAGGAGGAAGTGGAAACCCCGCTGCCTCAACGATCAAAAAGGGGTCCTAAGGGGCCACTGCAACCTGGTCCTGCGGCAGATCTAGAAGCCTCTTTGCAAGTCCCGGAGGAGCCTACTATTAAAGATGTATTTTTGGCAGTTGCACACTGTGGCTCAGCACTGTTGGCTATGAATAATCACATTGGAGGCCTGAAAGAGGATGTTAACTTAATCCGGCAAGATCTCCGGAGAGCAAATGAGAGAGTCCATGCGGTGGAGGACAGAGTCAGTGATATTGAAGACCAACTGCCCCCAGTTCACAAAGAATTAAAGCGCTTGTCACACAATGTGTCCCTGCTTATATCAAAATCGGACGATCTTGAAAATCGGTTACGCAGGAATAATCTGAGGATTGTCGGTATTCCTGAGAAAGCTGAAGGCAAAGATCCGGTGGCATTCATAGAATCGTGGTTGAACGAAAAAATGGGGAAGGAGGTCCTGTCCCCGCTGTTCGCAATAGAAAGAGCCCATAGGGTTCCATCTCGACCCTTGCCGCCAGGAGCAGCACCAAGATCCTTCATTCTGAGGGTCTTGCATTATAAGGATCGTGATTCTATCTTGAGAGCAGCAAGGGACCATCCGGATTTAACCATCAATGGGCAGAAAATATCTATTTATCCGGACTTTTCTGCTGAAGTCCAAAAAAGAAGGGTGAAATTTGTGGAGGTAAAACGTCGGTTGAGAGCCCTACAGGTCCCATACTCCATGCTTTACCCAGCAAGATTGAGGGTGGTGGCATTTGATACGACCCATTTCTTCGATCTGGCAACAGAAGCTGCAAAGTGGCTGGACACTAATGAAGGAAGGCTTCGAAGTGCAGACCGGGAGGAGCCGTGAGCAGTACCTTCTGATTATATATTGTACCTTTCTCCTTCTTATAGGGGAAGAAGTCTTTTATTTCCGTTTTCTTTCTAAAAGGGTGTAAAGTTCATACTTTAAAGTTCATATTGTTGCATAAATGCTTGCTAGTATGCTAATGTCAACATTTATTGTGGACAGGAGCTCAGTTTGGGTATTCTAGATCTGCATATTACGGTAAATGACTTATATGCATAAGTTACAATTGTTGGTTTGGTGCCTTCTAAAGGTACGGGAAAGTAAATGTATTGCCCCTATCTCCCATACTTGGGGGAATGTTGTTAATGTGAGTTTATGTGGGGGGATTTTTGGTTTGGGGGGAGGGAAGAGTCAGCTCCTGGGGGTACTTACGGTAGACGAATTTGAGATATATGATGAATCATGCACACATGGCTAAGCAGTATAATGTGATTTTGTGGAACACTAGAGGCTTAGGAGATGCTACTAAACGAATGGCAGTCTTCTCTACAATTCAGCAGCATAAGCCAGCTATAATATGTCTATGTGAAACGCATCTGACCAAAGACAACACGCATTACTTGCAAAAAAGATGGTTATCACATTCATATCATTCTACATACTCGACACACGCTAGAGGGGTTAGTATTTTGGTGCCCCATTCAATTCCATTTGAATGCTTCTCCTCTTTGATAGACACGGATGGGAGATTTGTGTGCCTACATTGTTCTATTCACAAAATACCTCAAATACTGGTAGCATTATATATTCCTCCACCGTTTACATGTGAGGTCATTAAAAAGATACTTACATTTGTTAATGGCTTACCGCAGGTCCCGGTCCTTATGGTGGGGGATTATAACATGGTCCTATCAGCGGCTTGTGATAGATTTGGGGGGGCCCCGCGAGCAGGTCCTGAAAGCGCTACTGTGCTGGCTAGACTATTGGATGAGGTTGGTTGGTATGATTATTGGCGGGTCACACATCCTAATACTAGGCAATATTCATGCTATTCCAGTTCACATAATACTCTCTCTAGGATAGACTTGGCTATAATATCACCACCCATGCATAGATATATTAAGGGAGTGGAATATCTGCCCCGAAGCGTATCAGACCACTCCCCAGTTCTGGTCACCTTAGTTATCCCCTCAGAAGTACCGCGTCAGGTAGGTAGCTGGCCAATAAATCCCTTCTGGATACAATTAGTGGATAAGGGAGACTTGTTTCGTAGGGAAATAGAGGCGTTTTTCCAGGACAATGAGGAGTCAAGCACGGATGGATTGGTGTGGGATGCTATGAAGATGTACATTAGGGGAATTTATAGACAACATATTAACAGACATAAGGCTAGATCGCGGGAACTGACGGTACATTTACAGCAGAGGGTCCTTTCCACTGAACAGGAATATTTGCAGAACCCAGTGCCAGAGACAGAGACTAATTGGAAGGAGGCTCAGACTCTTTTGAAAGAACATACATTGAGAGTAGCGGAGGACAAAAGATTCTTTCTTAAACAAAAATATTTCGTTCAGGGAGAAGCGGTGGGTCACTTACTTGCAACTATAATTTCTGCTCAGAAGGGCACTACACAGGTAAGAGAGATACAGGCTCCGGATACCTCTATAGTGACTAGTGATAAAGAAATACTGGGGGTCTTTCATACATTATACGAAGACTTTTACAAAACCAGGTTAAGTCGTAGTGCACAGGATATAAAGGAATATTTGGAAGCTATAGACCTGCCGCGTCTCTCACGAGAACAAGTTGAGAGTTTGGAAGCCCCCCTATCCCTAGAAGAGCTAGAAGAGGCACTAACGTCCCTTCCTAATGACAAGGCCCCAGGATTAGACGGGTTACCAGGGGAGTTCTTTAAAAAACATCAGGAGCTACTGTTGCCTAAGTTATTGCAAGTGTTTGGAGAATCAGCAGAGCAAGGTACCCTCCCACCATCAATGCGGGAGGCAATAGTGGTGTTGGTGCCAAAGCCAGGAAAGGACCCGAGGAACCCGGACTCATACCGTCCGATATCCTTGCTCCCTGTTGATATTAAATTATTAGCCAAAGCCCTGGCCAATCGTCTTCATAATGTAATCACTTCCCTGGTGCACACGGACCAATCGGGATTTATGCCGGATAGGTCCACGGCGGTCAATATAAGAAGATTATATCTTAATATTCAGGCAGAGGGACATGGCAGGACTGGCAGGGCGGTTCTCTCACTCGACGCTGCCAAAGCCTTTGATAGCGTCGAGTGGGATTTTTTATGGGCCGTTCTTAGTAGAATGGGCTTCGGCCCTAATTTTATTAGAAAGGTTCAGCTGCTATACAATGGTCCAAAAGCAAGAATTAAAGTTAACGGGCTGGTTTCTGATGTCTTTGAACTGGAGAGAGGGACGCGACAGGGCTGTCCGCTCTCTCCGTTTTTGTTTGCGCTCGCAATAGAACCTTTAGCGGCCATACTTAGAAGCACCATAGAAGTGCAGGGATTTGCAGGGGGAGACCGGGAGGAACGTGTTTCCCTTTATGCTGATGACATGCTGATATACCTCGGGGATACAGATAAGTCACTCACAGGAGCAATGGATATAATTAAGACTTTTGGGTCATACTCAGGGTTCAGTATTAACTGGAACAAATCAGTCCTACTCCCTCTTGATCCTATCCCTGGGGACCCCAGTACCGTGGGTTCTCTTCAGGTGGAATCTAAGATTAAGTACTTAGGGGTGATGGTCACTAAACAACCAAAGGACTATATAAAGGACAACCTAGAACCGCTACTTTCTCGTATTATGAGTAAGATCCAGATGTGGTGTAAACTACCTCTCTCCCCGATAGGCAGAGGTAATTTAGTTAAAATGGTCCTTATGCCGCAGCTTTTGTATATCTTACACAACTCTCCGGTCTGGATAGCGCAGTCATATTTCCACAAAATTCAAGGGCTGTTTCGCAAACTGATCTGGAAGGGACAGCAGGCGAGGATCAGTTTAGATACGCTTCAGAGGAGTAAAACAGATGGTGGTCTGGCTATTCCTAGTCCATGGTTATACTTTTTGGCCTCGCAAATTCAGCATTTTGCGGGCTGGGGAAGGAAGGAGGGAGTTTACTCAGCTGGCAGATTGATTATGTCATGGACTGGGTTCCCCACTCCAGCACACGCTCTAGAAGCTAGTTTTGGGGGTGGTCAGTTAAGTAAGAAACCTACTTTGGTATTAATGGAAAAGATATGGACCAAGGTGAAAGCTATTTTGGGAGTCCCCAAATATACCCCCTTTAGTCCTATATGGAGAAACCCTGCTCTACCCGAAATTTTCCGCTTGGAAGGTTTTTCACCGTGGGAAAACAAAGGTGTCATTACTATAGAGGATCTATGCTCTAACGGTATATGTAAAACATTTGAGGAATTGAGTAACACTCATCAATTACCACAGGCATGGTTTTACCAATACCTTCAGTTGAGACACGCATATGACACTCAAAACCGTACAAGTCCAATAATAATAGGTCCTTGTGGAGCCCTTAATAGAGCATTGATGACCAACACAACCAAAGGACTGATCTCTTTTTATAATGTGGTTCTGTTGAACAAATCTTTGGGTGACACGCAACTTAAATGCCGTATTAAGTGGGAAAGAGACATAGGTCCAATATCAGATGAGCAATGGTCAGATTGCCTAGAGATTGTGCCCACCTTATCTCCAAGTGAGGCTCATAGAATGTCCCATCTCTTCATGCTACATAGGGCATATAGATCACCACAGTTGCTACATCAAATAGGGATCCGTGGAGACTCAAATTGCCCTAGGTGTGGGTGTGAGGAAGCGGGTATCCTGCATATGATGTGGGAATGTGGAGAGTTAGGTAACTTTTGGAAAGAAGTGTTGGATATATTGGGCAGGGTGTTCTCGGTCACTATACCTGCTACGCCTCTCTCCTGTTTGTTTGGAATCCTTGATATAGACAACTTATTAGCACTTCAAACCGTGGGGATTCAGAGGTCTCTATATCAAGTAAGAAAATTGATAGCGGCACACTGGATTAGGCCACGGCCTCCATCAGTGAGGGAGTACATAAGTAGAGTTAATAACGTGCTCGCCTTGGAATATGGTTCTTACTTGAAAAGAAATTCTATTGCTAAATTCGAAAAAATTTGGGGGAAGTGGATGGATACGTCAGGTCTGCCTTCGCAACGGTTATTACAAATAAGGTCGAGTATGCAATACCAGCTTTCTCTAGCCACGTAGACTAGTTAGATAACTGGATGTTATGGCAAGATTAGGAGAAGTAACATTCTTGGGCGCATATGCCCTACTCTTGGGAGCTGACTCTGGGGGGGTGGGGGGGGGTTTGTTGCTGCATTTTGTTAGTATATTGTTCCGCATTTGGAAGAAATTCCTTGGATATACTGTATCTTGGACTTGAGTAACAATGTAGGCCATGCTTGGCCAATTATACATATGCAACCTTCTGAAGTCTAAACGACTGATTGTAATGCAAAGGATTTGTTTGTTTGTGTTAAAACTCAAAAAATCAATAAAAACAAGTTTGATTAAAAAAAAAAGAACAAACCTACAGACCCTATCTTGTACGTAACCCGGGGACTGCCTGTATATACTCAGCCCCTGCACAACGTGTGATATATACAATGTACTCCACAGTGTCCATAACCTGCAGCCTGCGGGACCCCCGGAGGACCTGGATCCATCCGACCTCAACATCCAGATGCGTCAGCAGGAGAAGGTGATCACCATGTCATACGCCCTGGCGTCCGAGGCCTCCCAGCGCAGCAAGCAGGTAGCAGGTAAGTGACGCTCATTGTACATACCTGCAGATCCAAACCACATAAAGCCCAGCCTACAAGCCCTACATCGCTATATACCCAGAAATCTGCAGTGTAGCCCAACACCAGGAGGGCAGATGAGTGACTGAGGGACCCCAAAGGAGACTGGGGGGTTTGTCTGACCAAAAACAACCCTTTTAACCCCTTCCTGCCGTGGCCCTTTTTCGATTTTGCGTTTTAATTTTTCACTCCCCACATTCAAAAATCTTTTTTATTTTCCCATGTACAGAGCTGTGGCACGACTTCTGCGTAACAAATTACACTTCATGGAAATGGTATTTAATATTCCATGGCGTGTACTGGGAAGCGGGAAAAAAATTCCAAATGTAGTGAAATTGGTAAAAAAACGCATTTGTGCCGTATTCTTGTGGGCTTGGATCTTACGGATTTCACTGAGCGCCCCAAATGACAGGTCTGCTTTATTCTATGGGTCGGTACGATTAAGGGGATACCAAATTTGTATAGGTTTTATAATGTTTTCATACATTTACAAAAATTAAAATCTCCTGTACAAAATTTTTTGGGGGGATTTTGCCAACTTCTGGCGCTAATAACTTATTCATACTTTGGTGTACTGAGCTGAGGGTGGGGCCATTTTTTGCGGATTTCGATGACGTTTACAATGTTATTTTTAGGACTGTACGACCTTTTGATCACTTTTTATAGAATTTTTTTTAAATGGCAAAAAATGCCATTTTCCGTTACGGGGTTAAACGAGGTGAAAAACCGTTATCATATTTTGATAGATCGGGCATTTTCGGACGCGGCAATACCTAATGTGTTTCTGATTTTTACTGTTTATTTATATCAATTCTAGGGAAAGGGGTGATTTGAATTTTTAGGTTTTTTTATTTTATTTTAACTTTTTTTTTTTTTTTTTTTACTATTTTTCGGACTCCCTAGGTACTTTAACCCTAGGTTGTCTGATCGATCCTACCATATACTGCCATACTGCAGAATACCAGTACATGGGGATTTTACTACTCATACATTACAATGTGCTGACAGCACATTGTAATGAATGGGTTCACCCGAAGTAGCTTCGGGTCTTCGTGAGACCCGACGCTACGATGGCGACGGATCGCCGCTCCTCAATGACGCCACACGTGCGCCGCCGATCGGTCCCGCGAGTCCTCTCCATGTACCGGGACCCGACATGTGACGTACTATTACATCACATGTTGGGAAGGGGTTAATCTCACCCTTTATACTGCCTCTGCCCCTCAACTGGGTGATCAGCGGCGACAGCATGAAGAGGTGCCGAGGCACCGGAAGCTGCCACCAGTGCCGGGCTATCCCCCCCTCCCACTGGATTTTGGTGGTAATGCCTGAGCCGAGTCGCCCTTAGGGTGGTGGTACACGGGGCGTTTTGAACGCGTTCTTGGCCCGTTTTTAAGAAGTCCTTCAAAAAAGGCATATATTATTGACCAGTTTGAATTAAGATAATCGGTCAAACCAGTCAAAAACAGATGCATTTTCAAAAAACGCATGCGATTTTTGATGGTCTGCTTAAAAACGGGCCAAAAACATGTTAAAAACGCCACGTGTGCCATCCCCTGACTGTCCGGCCTTGCGGCCGATGCCTCCCCTGCTCCCCCACTGTTACCACAAACAGAGACGGAGCCCATCGCCACATCAGATGTCACACCTGTAATCTCCCTGCACCTTTGCACCGGGTCCACTGCAGAACTCGGGGGGGTTTGGGTAGCAGGGCTTGCACAGTGAGCTGACCCTGCGCTTTGCCCGGGGGGGTGTACAGGGAGGGGGGTAAAGATGAATCTCACCTCTTCTTGCTGCTTTGGCCTGGTCTTCTTACTCTTCCTCCGGCTGCTCCCCCCAGTGGCTTCCTCTGGGAGTTCATCACCAAAAGAAAAGTTCTCCATGCGCACTGGGGACTCGAGCAGCCGGATCTCTGCCATGAGCGCCCCTCCCTGGCTGCCGGTGTCACTGTCCTCCCCCGAGCGAGGTGTTACTGCTGGCTGTCCTGCAGGGGGCCCACTGCACGAGGCCTGCTGATCTTCCTGCAGGCCGCCAGGTGGGAACTGCTGCTCGTTATCATCATCCTCCTCCTCCACCTGGCTCACAGGCTGCAACCCCTTCAGCCTTTGCTCTCTGGTATCAGCCATTTCTGAAAATCTCTCATCATTTAAAAGTTTTCCCTTAAACGTACCCCACCGCTCTCACATATAAAGGTCTTCCTTTTGTTCAGCCTCGGGGTTTTCCCATTTCATCAAATGAATGTTATTGTTTTTACGATAAAACGTTATAATTATCCTACATACTTTTGTTGGGGTAGGATTAGGGTTTCCTCTTTTAGTGTGTGTTGGCTGTGTTTCTAATCAATAAGCATGCGAAGAATGATGGTGCGTTCACACATTGCAGTTAAAACTGCATGGCAATCAGCTTTGTGGCGGTTTTAGGGGCAGTTTTGTCAATTGAACATGTGAAAGACATGAACTAAATGGGTGAATGACATTTGTGGAGCAGTTTCCCCCTTCAAAATCAAATTCACCCATTCAGTTCATGTCTTTCACCTGTTCAATTGACAAAACTGCCCCTAAGGGTGCAGTCACACGTTGCAGTTAAAACTGCATCGCAATTAGTTTTGGGTTGGTTTTAGGTGGTATTACTTATTTTAACAAGTGAAAGACATCAAATCAACAGGTGAATGACATTTGTGGATCAGCTTTCTCCTTAAAAATCAAATTCACCCATTCAGTTCATGTCTTTCACCTGTTCAATTGACAAAACTGCCCCTAAGGGTGCAGTCACACGTTGCAGTTAAAACTGCATCGCAATTAGTTTTGGGTTGGTTTTAGGTGGTATTACTTATTTTAACAAGTGAAAGACATCAAATCAACAGGTGAATGACATTTGTGGATCAGCTTTCTCCTTAAAAATCAAATTCACCCATTCAGCTCATGTCTTTCACCTGTGAAATTGACAAAACTGCACCTAAAACCACCTCATTACTAATTGCGATGCAGTTTTAACTGCAACGTGTGACTGCACCCTAAAACCACCTCAAAGCTGATTGTGATGCAGTTTTAACTGCAACGTGTGAACGCACCCTGACTCAGACAAATTGCTGATGCTGTGACCCAGGGCAAAAATCAGCGCTGCTTTAATTGGCTTCACAAAACTATATAGAAAAATAGGCAAAAAAGCAGAAGGGGAGGGGCATTCCCGGCTTATGAAGTCTCTTGATTGGAGAACTTCCCTGCTGTCGCACATTAACGTCAGGTCCCCATTCCTTAGCTTCAAAACTTTGAGGTGCGGTCTAAGATCTCGGCGCCATCTTGAGTTCATTGTTTCTATTACAGTACTTTTTAGGAAAATAAGACAAGTAGAAATGACAGGATTTGATCTCCGTGAGCACCCTGCATTATACGTCCAGCCCCGGAAGGACCGCTCTCACCCGCACCGAGACGGACATCCAGCTTCTGGGGTCCCCGCTTCTCAGGGGGAGTAGGAGCCGCATTGCTGCGACTCCTGGTGGAACGTGTCCCCCCTGAGTCCTACATAGTGCTGGCCGGTAGCTGGCTACCCCTGCAACCGGCCCCGCCCCCGCCGGCCTGGCCCGGCCCGGGAAGCGGCTCCCTCCCTGGGTGATTGATGGGTCTCCAGGAGCTCAGGAGCAGCTGCACACTGCCACAGTCTTAGCTTCCGTTTTGCATTTATTTTTTTAAATACTGGCTCCGTCCAGACAAATTATCCATTTTTATCAAATTTACTTTTGAGGGCGCGTTCACACGATGCGTTGCGTCAGGTTTTTTGATGCGTTTTTGCCGCATTCCAAAGGCTTCAGCCTTGATCACAGGGTAACCTCCACTGCATCCACCTCCACTGAGGTTACCTTCCACTGCATCTGCTCAAACACAATGTGACCTCAGCAGGGGATCAAAGATAAAGCCTTTGGAATGCGGCAAAAACGCATCAAAAAACGCAACGCATTGTGTGAACGTGCCCTGAGGTTGATGCCACACCTTGGCTTTTTGATTCAGAATCACAGTGCACCGGGGTGACCTGCGACCGTTCAGCTCCCGGTATTTCACATTTACACAAAACAAGATACTGGGCCACCCCCGGTGCACTGAGATTCCGTTACAAAACTGAATCCAAACCGGAGCCGCTCCTCCTCCTCCGTCACTCCTGGTTTGAATGAGGCGGCCTCAGGACACAAAACCGGCGCAGACCCTTGTGCCCGATGTCTGATCGGAGGAGGAGCCTCCAAATTTGATTTACATATGTAATGAAGATGCCTTTGGCCCAGGTCACACCTCCGTTAGTCCCAGGACAGGGGGGGCCCTGGAAGCTCGGCTCCTGTCCTGTGACTGGTGGGTGATGATGTTGATGCGCCCCCTGGTGTCGTTGCAGTTGGGCTCCTGGTCCGGCAGTGCCGCTCCCCCCGATCTCCCGCTCCACATCTCAGAAATGTGACGTCCTCCACCATTGTCTGACACGTAAGGTGATGTGTAGCATGGAGCATGCAGAGTATCCGCTGTCATTATGGAAATGATGTGGGCGGGGCTTGGCCCAATCGCATTTGCCTTTCCATTGGGATGCATGTTATCGCTAAGTAGCAGCCGCAGCCTCGATCACCAGCTGTTACTTCTATAGGGGCACATTTATCCGGCCTGTACCCCCAAATCTGGTGCCGAAGCCCTGCAATAGACGCACTTCCCAGCATGCACAGCTATTTCCCATTACACCAGCTCCGCGTCACATGGGCGCAGGGGGTGTGGCCAGTGCGGGGTGTTCAGGAGCAGGATAGGGCACAATGGTGAATGTGCCGCAGTCTGTATTCTGCACACCCATGTCCTCCTGCGGTGAGGTACCAGCTAGTGCATGAGGTTCTGGTTCTGCAGTGATGGACCTGGTTGCTGACTTTTCTCTCTCTCTGCAGCTCACGCGGTGTATGATCAGTGACGGCGCCTCGTCTGCCTGTACATATATTTATCCCCTGCGATGCCTCCCCGACCATCCGATTGTAGAAGATCCGCAGAGATTGGACAGAACCCCAAGACTCCGCCCTCCAGACTCCTGGACAAGAAAGTGCCTTAACACACAGAGGGCGCAGGAGCGGCGCAGGATCCACCGCACTAAACACGCGTCATGTCCCTGGTTATAGTCAATAACTGCGGTTTTATAAATCTAAGATTTTGAAGGAAATTTTTAATGACTTTAGATCAAAGTTAAGCAGCGAGGTGGGAAATTCATGAAGAATAATGAGCCCCCGGGGCGTCCGTGTGATGAAGGGATGCGAAGCTCCGCCACCTCATCCGTGATGACATCACTAACACTAGGACCGCACTGTGATGACATCACTAACACTAGGACCGCACTGTGATGACATCACTAACACTAGGACGGCCCTGTGATGACATCACTCACACAAGGAATGGACCCTGATGACATCACTAACACTAGGAATGTTCCCTGATGACATCACTAACACTAGGAATGTTCCCTGATGACATCACTAACACTAGGAATGGACCCTGATGACATCACTAACACTAGGACCGCACTTGACATCACTAACACTAGGAATGTTCCCTGATGACATCACTAACACTAGGACGGCTCTGTGATGACATCACTAACACTAGGACCGCACTGTGATGACATCACTAACACTAGGACCGCACTGTGATGACATCACTAACACTAGGACCGCACTGTGATGACATCACTAACACTAGGACCGCACTGTGATGACATTACTAACACTAGGACCGCACTGTGATGACATCACTAACACTAGGACCGCACTGTGATGACATCACTAACACTAGGACCGCACTGTGATGACATCACTAACACTAGGACCGCACTGTGATGACATCACTAACACTAGGACCGCACTGTGATGACATCACTAACACTAGGACCGCACTGTGATGACATTACTAACACTAGGACCGCACTGTGATGACATCACTAACACTAGGACCGCACTGTGATGACATCACTAACACTAGGACCGCACTGTGATGACATCACTAACACTAGGACCGCACTGTGATGACATCACTATCCATATAATCCATAACCCGCTCTTTAAAGGGAACCTGCCAGCAGAAAGTTCCCTAATAAACCACACCCACCATCCAGATGGGGTTTCTTTTATGGCCCAGGGCGGTGGCATCATCCAGAACTTTGAAGGGCAATATACAATGGTTGTATAAAGTCACAGAGCTGGAGAGGTCAGCACAAGTCCAGCTCTCTTCACCTCAGAACTCCTCCCTCTACTGTGATTGACATCATAGAGAGCCGGATATGATATCCCCGGGAATCAAACTGTCCATTACAGGGAAAGGAGCATTCTGAGGAATAGAGAGCTGGACTTCAGTGCTGAGCTCTCCGCCTCCCTGACCACCGCACTGGGTGATGAGGGAACAACGAAAAACACTCAAACCAGACAAACACATGGAAACATAAAACTGAGCGGGAAGGTGTTAGGATGCCTGACAGTAAACGGGTAGTGGTGCATGAGGACAGCTCCTGCTGACAGCTTAGCCCTCAGGCTTGTGGAGCAGCACATGGAGGTCGTGTTCACACCTAGGATGTCATCACAGCATCTGCAGCTCTTTATAGACTGTATGATGGTTATTTCCAGGACCCCCGTCATCATAGTCACATGACCCTGAGCAGGATGTTATGTGTCTACACCTCCAGCAGGGGACGCCGCCGCTCATTTGCTGTGGTTTTTATGTTTGGCTTTTTTTTTTTTTTATTTTTGGGTTGGATTTTAAATTTTTGATTTTAATGATTATAGATTTTATTTTCTGTATCTGAGAGCGATTTATCCCAGAATCTTTATCTAGAAGTGTCTATTTTTGACTAACCCCCCGCGATCACCTTTATAAGAGTTTTGCCAAATTAGATTCTTTATTTTTGACTTTGTAAAAAAATAAATAAATTTGTTTAATGACGATATTTCTGAGTGTCCAAGTGCGGGGGTCACCCCAGAACCCCGATAATCTCATCCTGTCTCTCACTGCATGGTCCCGGCCCCTCGTCGTGTCTTGTCCCTATGGGGTCCCCAGGACGGGATTCCTAGCCTCTGGGAGCGAGGCGATTGGACAATGACAGGAACAGGAATCACAGAGGATCCCTCAAGCACAAAACCCCTCAAGGTCTGAAAGTTTAGGGGGGAGGGGTTTGTTTTTGGGTTGGGAGAGGGGAACTCGGTGCCGTCATGGAAATCTACAGAAGATCCAACTGTCGAGTCATTGTGGTATTTTCCTGGCCCCTCCTCGGGGAGAGGAGACTACAGCGGATGAACCCGTCCTGCCCCTCGAGTCCTGGATTGGGACCTGCCTCTTCCGGGAGGCTCCTGCACTCGAGGTCACACAGAATGCGGCCCACAAGACCCGACACTGGGGGCTCCCGCTCACCTAAGTCCAAGTCACCAAATAGTTTCACTTTGGTCTGCGTTTTGTCCAGTACATCCCAGTTTTCCATCCAGTGAATTGTAATTCGGATTCCTCTGGTTTTGGTGGATTTTCTTGCTGTGGAGCCTCTGATCTTCCCCAGGAATTGGACCAGGAGGTGACCCAAAGGTGAAATCCGTATGTCAGAGCCCGTCTTCTCCCCTCCCTCCGGGCTGGGATATTCCTCCTCTGGTGATGGCAGAATGACGAGACGACCCGTAGAAGGTGATGGTGACCTCCTCATCACTAACGAGGGGGCGGCTCCTAAGTCTCTAATCTTCTGGGGCTGCGCTCACATGTGGCATCCACCTTGTAAACGCAACGTTAGCAGCAATTAGTCCGATCTCGTCTCCTCATGGGGAGAATGTAACATATAGTCACAGCACCCGATGTCTAGGAGGACACAAAGCTGCTGCATGGCCCGTGGCACTGACCCCCTGATCATCAAATCTTCAATTTGCTGCCAAACTGATGCTCCGCCCCCTTTTCCAGCAGCTTACGAAATGTGATGCCAGGTCACATGACCCATCGAAACCCAGAATAAGGGAAGAAAAAACAGACTGTGCCCCGTGTCTCTCTGCGGCCGCACCCTCCGGGCAGCACCGGCTATGGGCCGGCGCTGGGTCAGGACTAGAATCCACGTTCTCATAAAGGCCTCCGGTTCTTTAGCCATGAGCTGAGGCAAGGTCCTGCGTGCGGTGCCTGCTCCATGTATCTCCACATGGGATAAGGTCCTATTCCTACCTGGGCATCACATGGTTTTCTGGCCCTGGGGATGCAGGGAATCCCTCCAATCACTGTAGAGGTGTCAGGAACTGTAAGACACGAGGATCATGGAGACCAAGGCTTGATGGGACATGGTTGTAGCACGACGCAGCAGATAATCCATTATTAGAAAGACAACCCCCTCCTCAGCACCACCAAGACCCCCATTACATGACCAAAGCCCGAGGTAAGGACTAACAGCAGCAGGTGGGTGGGGGCGCTGTGGACGGGGTGGCAGCCACCCAGGGTAGTAGTGGACAAGGTGATGGGTGGGGACGCTGTGGATGGGGTGACGGCCCCACCTTGGGTAATAGTGGATGAGGTTACGGGATGGGGTGACGTCCCACCCTGGGTAGTAGTGGATGAAGTGACAGGTGGGGGGCGCTGTAGACGGGGTGACAGGAGGGGCACTATGGACGCAGTGACTGCCCCACTGGGTACCAGGGGACGAGTGGGGGTGCTGTGGGCGGGTGCAGCCACCCAGGATAGTTGTGGATAAGATGACAGGTGGAGACAGGGCGACGGGTGGGGGGCGCTGCGGACAAGTGGGGGGCTGTGGACGGGGTGACGGCCACCCTGGTTAGTAGTGGATGAGGTGACAGGTGGGGGACTGCGGACGGGGTGACGGGAGGGGGGGCTGCGGACGGGGTGACGGGAGGGGGGGCTGCGGACGGGGTGACGGGAGGGGGGGCTGCGGACGGGGTGACGGGAGGGGCGCGGCGCTGTGGACGGGGTGACGGGAGGGGGCGCTCAGCCTTGAAGCGGCGGTAATGATTTCTCTTACTTGCATACGAGAAGAAAGCGGCGCCTTCATAGTGTCTGAGTACAAAGGAGCCTGAAAATGAACGCACATCACAGCGGCCGCCATTCTGTTTGAACCGGCATATTGATTGGCTCCGACCCGTTTGCATTTTCTCTCTATTATTCGCATCGCTGAACTAAATCGACTGCGATGAACTTTCCACGGAAACTTCTTCACTTATTTCTTCAGTTCAAAGCCCGGAATGTGGTAAAGGGCATTTTTAATCGTCGCCTGTTGAGGATTCTGTGTGATAACCGCGGCTCCAGGTAGAAAACAAGATGTAAGATAAAGCGCGTGCGAGAGGCGAGACGACGGGGGAGGGGCTCCATACACACAGCGACACCCCCATCACTCAGGGGGGGACCAGAACCCAGAGACACCCCCACATCACTCAGGAAGACCGGTGCCCAGCTAAGGATTTGGTCATGGATGTGTATTATAGATGGATCCACTTGCTGCAGTGTCCGGTACTGACCAGAAATATGCGGAGGGCGATCCGCGACCGTACGGCTCTCCCGACCACGTGACGCTCCCGGCCCCTACACGCAGAAGCATCATCCTCCATCATCACTGCCGACCCAATCTTCCCTGCACAGAGGAGGTGGAAGCTGAAACACTCCCCATTACAGGACACAGAACACAGGAATACATGACATGACTACCACCTGCAGAGGGCAAGCACCCAACTTTCCAGGAATCCCCTAACCTGGGCAGAGGATATTTAACCCCACAGCTCAATGACAATTACCGCAGCTTCTTTCCAGGTTTATTCCACCACAAAAGCAAAAAAAAAACTCCTTTTTTTATAGAATATGTATAAAAAAAGAAATCTGCATAGGTGCCCATCCCCCGATCACCCACTGTAACCCCTTCACTGCCGTGGCGCTGCACAGTGTACTCCGACATCATCCAGGAGTGTGGGGGGATGTGGGTGATAAGTCCTGAGTAGCTCATCCAGTGTACAGCACATTGGGGGCTCAGTCCCGGGAGATGCCCTCTAATGTCTCATACCGGCCCCCCAAAACCGGGGGGTTAGGATCCGCTGGACTTGACAAACTGCATCTTGTAGTTGGCCTTGGCTCTCTTGTCGGAGGCGCGGGGGTCGCTGCTCTCCCTCTTGTCGGAGGCGCGGGGGTCGCTGCTCGCCCTCTTGTCGGAGGAGCGGGGGTCGCTGCCCGCCCTTCTGTCGGAGGAGCGGGGGTCGCTGCCCGCCCTTCTGTCGGAGGAGCGGGGGTCGCTGCCCGCCCTTCTGTCGGAGGAGCGGGGGTCGCTGCCCGCCCTTCTGTCGGAGGAGCGGTGGTCGCTGCCCGCCCTTCTGTCGGAGGCGCGGGGGTCGCTGCCCGCCCTTCTGTCGGAGGCGCGGGGGTCGCTGCCCGCCCTTCTGTCGGAGGCGCGGGGGTCGCTGCCCGCCCTTCTGTCGGAGGCGCGGGGGTCGCTGCCCTCCCTTCCGTCGGAGGCGCTATGATTGCCGCTATCTGCTGTGGGATGGATCTCGGAGTCACTGGAGCCGTCACTGGAGTCTGACTCGCTCTCAGCCCTTTCCAGAGGAGGCGGCTTCTCTTCAGCGATTGTGGGCTACAAAGAGAGAAAAAAAAAAAAGAGAGAAACCTTTATGGGTGCACGGCCCTCGCCATCACTGCCCCTTTATGGGTGCACGGCCCTCGCCATCACTGCCCCTTTATGGGTGCACGGCCCTCGCCATCACTGCCCCTTTATGGGTGCACGGCCCTCGCCATCACTGCCCCTTTATGGGTGCACGGCCCTCGCCATCACTGCCCCTTTATGGGTGCACGGCCCTCGCCATCACTGCCCCTTTATGGGTGCACGGCCCTCGCCATCACTGCCCCTTTATGGGTGCACGGCCCTCGCCATCACTGCCCCTTTATGGGTGCACGGCCCTCGCCATCACTGCCCCTTTATGGGTGCACGGCCCTCGCCATCACTGCCCCTTTATGGGTGCACGGCCCTCGCCATCACTGCCCCTTTATGGGTGCACGGCCCTCGCCATCACTGCCCCTTTATGGGTGCACGGCCCTCGCCATCACTGCCCCTTTATGGGTGTTTAGAACCTGGTATCAACGTTGCTTTATGGGTGCACTTCATCCGTCACATTACGGGTTGTGACACCCGGATGTCTCCAGTATAATTCATACACATTGGGTCGGCACCTCCGGGTCCATCGTCCACCCGCAGCGAGGAAACACCCAGCACTTTACCCTCCCGAGGACGGGCGTTGAGATGAGCCGCCCCAACACATACCTCACTGAATCCGAGGCCGCAGTGGCGCCGGTTCCTCCCAGACGTGCTGCTGTCCATGCTCTGCTGATACTGATGCTCCAAGTCATCGTTCATTTTGCGATCCTCTTCTCCTGTGGAGCAGAAGATGGAAATGATGAGGGGCAGAGACTGACAGCCGGGGGTCCTGGTGGGCAGGGGAGGATGCCGTTACATGACAATTCCATTGGTGCTTTTGTCAGATTTCCGAGCACCGTCTGCGGAGTCCCGGGGGATGCTGTGGTGACGTCACGGATGGGCGGCAGGTAAGAACCAGGAGAAGACCCTGTGCACACAAACATGTGGGGGACCGATATCCGGCGGCACTATTTGCGGGCAGGCATCGGTCCCCATAGACTGAAATATATAGGACATGGGGGAGGTGCAGGAGGCATAAAGACCTCTACTATAGAGAGGGGAGGACAATATTTGGGGTGTCACACAGGCGATCAGACATCCTTACCTGACCGGAAGTGAGATGTAGATTTGTGGTCTCCGATGACGAGGCGCCCTGTGTGTTCTTTCTAAAAATCCAAAGAGTCAAAGGTAATGTGACAATATCTTCATTCCCCCATTCAGATACTGCAGACTCTCTGCCTCCTCCTCTATATGACCCTCATGTTGTGAGAGGGAGGAGGGGGATGCTGCAGACTCTCTGCCTCCTCCTCTATGTGACCCTCATGTTGTGAGAGGGAGGAGGGGGATGCTGCAGACTCTCTGCCTCCTCCTCTATGTGACCCTCATGTTGTGAGAGGGAGGAGGGGGATGCTGCAGACTCTCTGCCTCCCCCTTTATGTGACCCTCATGCTGTGAGAGGGAGGAGGGGGATGCTGCAGACTCTCTGCCTCCTCCTCTTTATGACCCTCATGTTGTGAGAGGGAGGAGGGGGATGCTGCAGACTCTCTGCCTCCTCCTCTATGTGACCCTCATGCTGCAGACTCTCTGCCTCCCCCTCTATGTGACCCTCATGCTGTGAGAGGGAGGAGGGGGATGCAGCACACTCTCTGCCTCCCCCTCTATGTGACCCTCATGCTGTGAGAGGGAGGAGGGGGGTGCTGCAGACTCTCTGCCTCCTCCTCTATGTGACCCTCATGCTGTGAGAGGGAGGAGGGGGATGCTGCAGACTCTCTGCCTCCCCCTCTATGTGACCCTCATGCTGTGAGAGGGAGGAGGGGGATGCTGCAGACTCTCTGCCTCCCCCTCTATGTGACCCTCATGCTGTGAGAGGGAGGAGGGGGATGCTGCAGACTCTCTGCTTCCCCCTCTATGTGACCCTCATGCTGTGAGAGGGAGGAGGGGGATGCTGCAGACTCTCTGCCTCCTCCTCTATGTGACCCTCATGCTGTGAGAGGGAGGAGGGGGATGCTAGAGACTCTCTGCCTCCTCCTCTATATGACCCTCATGCTGTAAGAGGGAGGAGGGGGATGCTGCAGACTCTCTGCCTCCTCCTCTATATGACCCTCATGTTGTGAGAGGGAGGAGGGGGATGCTGCAGACTCTCTGCCTCCCCCTCTATGTGACCCTCATGCTGTGAGAGGGAGGAGGGGGATGCTGCAGACTCTCTGCCTCCTCCTCTATGTGACCCTCATGCTGTGAGAGGGAGGAGGGGGATGCTGCAGACTCTCTGCCTCCCCCTCTATGTGACCCTCATGCTGTGAGAGGGAGGAGGGAGATGCTGCAGACTCTCTGCCTCCCCCTCTATGTGACCCTCATGCTGTGAGAGGAAGGAGGGGGATGCTGCAGACTCTCTGCCTCCTCCTCTATGTGACCCTCATGCTGTGAGAGGGAGGAGGGGGATGCTGCAGACTCTCTGCCTCCCCCTCTATGTGACCCTCATGCTGTGAGAGGGAGGAGGGGGATGCTGCAGACTCTCTGCCTCCCCCTCTATGTGACCCTCATGCTGTGAGAGGGAGGAGGGGGATGCTGCAGACTCTCTGCCTCCTCCTCTATGTGACCCTCATGCTGTGAGAGGGAGGAGGGGGGATGCTGCAGACTCTCTGCCTCCTCCTCTATGTGACCCTCATGCTGTGAGAGGGAGGAGGGGGATGCTAGAGACTCTCTGCCTCCTCCTCTATGTGACCCTCATGCTGTGAGAGGGAGGAGGGGGATGCTGCAGACTCTCTGCCTCCTCCTCTATGTGACCCTCATGCTGTAAGAGGGAGGAGGGGGATGCTGCAGACTCTCTGCCTCCCCCTCTATGTGACCCTCATGCTGTAAGAGGGAGGAGGGGGATGCTGCAGACTCTCTGCCTCCCCCTCTATGTGACCCTCATGCTGTGAGAGGGAGGAGGGGGATGCTGCAGACTCTCTGCCTCCCCCTCTATGTGACCCTCATGCTGTGAGAGGGAGGAGGGGGATGCTGCAGACTCTCTGCCTCCTCCTCTATGTGACCCTCATGCTGTGAGAGGGAGGAGGGGGATGCTGCAGACTCTCTGCCTCCCCCTCTATGTGACCCTCATGCTGTGAGAGGGATGAGGGGGATGCTGCAGACTCTCTGCCTCCCCCTCTATATGACACTCATGTTGTGAGAGGGAGGAGGGGGATGCTGCAGACTCTCTGCCTCCCCCTCTATGTGACCCTCATGCTGTGAGAGGGAGGAGGGGGATGCTGCAGACTCTCTGCCTCCCCCTCTATGTGACCCTCATGCTGTGAGAGGGAGGAGGGGGATGCTGCAGACTCTCTGCCTCCTCCTCTATGTGACCCTCATGCTGTGAGAGGGAGGAGGGGGATGCTGCAGACTCTCTGCCTCCCCCTCTATGTGACCCTCATGCTGTGAGAGGGAGGAGGGGGATGCTAGAGACTCTCTGCCTCCTCCTCTATATGACACTCATGTTGTGAGAGGGAGGAGGGGGATGCTGCAGACTCTCTGCCTCCCCCTCTATGTGACCCTCATGCTGTGAGAGGGAGGAGGGGGATGCTGCAGACTCTCTGCCTCCTCCTCTATGTGACCCTCATGCTGTGAGAGGGAGGAGGGGGATGCTGCAGACGCTCTGCCTCCCCCTCTATGTGACCCTCATGCTGTGAGAGGGATGAGGGGGATGCTGCAGACTCTCTGCCTCCTCCTCTATGTGACCCTCATGCTGCAGACTCTCTGCCTCCCCCTCTATGTGACCCTCATGCTGTGAGAGGGAGGAGGGGGATGCTGCAGACTCTCTGCCTCTTCCTCTATGTGACCCTCATGCTGCAGACTCTCTACCTCCTTCTCTATATGACCCTCATGCTGTGAGAGGGAGGAGGGGGATGCTGTAGACTCTCTGCCTCCTCCTCTATGTGACCCTCATGCTGTGAGAGGGAGGAGGGGGATGCTGCAGACTCTCTGCCTCCCCCTCTATGTGACCCTCTTGCTGTGAGAGGGAGGAGGGGGATGCTGCAGACTCTCTGCCTCCTCCTCTATGTGACCCTCATGCTGTGAGAGGGAGGAGGGGGATGCTGCAGACTCTCTGCCTCCCCCTCTATGTGACCCTCATGCTGTGAGAGGGAGGAGGGAGATGCTGCAGACTCTCTGCCTCCCCCTCTATGTGACCCTCATGCTGTGAGAGGAAGGAGGGGGATGCTGCAGACTCTCTGCCTCCTCCTCTATGTGACCCTCATGCTGTGAGAGGGAGGAGGGGGATGCTGCAGACTCTCTGCCTCCCCCTCTATGTGACCCTCATGCTGTGAGAGGGAGGAGGGGGATGCTGCAGACTCTCTGCCTCCCCCTCTATGTGACCCTCATGCTGTGAGAGGGAGGAGGGGGATGCTGCAGACTCTCTGCCTCCTCCTCTATGTGACCCTCATGCTGTGAGAGGGAGGAGGGGGGATGCTGCAGACTCTCTGCCTCCTCCTCTATGTGACCCTCATGCTGTGAGAGGGAGGAGGGGGATGCTGCAGACTCTCTGCCTCCCCCTCTATGTGACCCTCATGCTGTGAGAGGGAGGAGGGGGATGCTGCAGACTCTCTGCCTCCTCCTCTATGTGACCCTCATGCTGTGAGAGGGAGGAGGGGGATGCTAGAGACTCTCTGCCTCCTCCTCTATATAACCCTCATGCTGTAAGAGGGAGGAGGGGGATGCTGCAGACTCTCTGCCTCCCCCTCTATGTGACCCTCATGCTGTGAGAGGGAGGAGGGGGATGCTGCAGACTCTCTGCCTCCCCCTCTATGTGACCCTCATGCTGTGAGAGGGAGGAGGGGGATGCTGCAGACTCTCTGCCTCCTCCTCTATGTGACCCTCATGCTGTGAGAGGGAGGAGGGGGATGCTGCAGACTCTCTGCCTCCCCCTCTATGTGACCCTCATGCTGTGAGAGGGATGAGGGGGATGCTGCAGACTCTCTGCCTCCCCCTCTATATGACACTCATGTTGTGAGAGGGAGGAGGGGGATGCTGCAGACTCTCTGCCTCCCCCTCTATGTGACCCTCATGCTGTGAGAGGGAGGAGGGGGATGCTGCAGACTCTCTGCCTCCCCCTCTATGTGACCCTCATGCTGTGAGAGGGAGGAGGGGGATGCTGCAGACTCTCTGCCTCCTCCTCTATGTGACCCTCATGCTGTGAGAGGGAGGAGGGGGATGCTGCAGACTCTCTGCCTCCCCCTCTATGTGACCCTCATGCTGTGAGAGGGAGGAGGGGGATGCTAGAGACTCTCTGCCTCCTCCTCTATATGACACTCATGTTGTGAGAGGGAGGAGGGGGATGCTGCAGACTCTCTGCCTCCCCCTCTATGTGACCCTCATGCTGTGAGAGGGAGGAGGGGGATGCTGCAGACTCTCTGCCTCCTCCTCTATGTGACCCTCATGCTGTGAGAGGGAGGAGGGGGATGCTGCAGACTCTCTGCCTCCCCCTCTATGTGACCCTCATGCTGTGAGAGGGATGAGGGGGATGCTGCAGACTCTCTGCCTCCTCCTCTATGTGACCCTCATGCTGCAGACTCTCTGCCTCCCCCTCTATGTGACCCTCATGCTGTGAGAGGGAGGAGGGGGATGCTGCAGACTCTCTGCCTCTTCCTCTATGTGACCCTCATGCTGCAGACTCTCTACCTCCTTCTCTATATGACCCTCATGCTGTGAGAGGGAGGAGGGGGATGCTGTAGACTCTCTGCCT
The DNA here is from genome assembly GCF_040894005.1 of Engystomops pustulosus. Taxonomy (NCBI): domain Eukaryota; kingdom Metazoa; phylum Chordata; class Amphibia; order Anura; family Leptodactylidae; genus Engystomops; species Engystomops pustulosus. Next base: position 183,490,156 of record NC_092417.1, on the reverse strand, counting down.
CCTCCTCTATGTGACCCTCATGCTGTGAGAGGGAGGAGGGGGTTGCTGCAGACTCTCTGCCTCCTCCTCTATGTGACCCTCATGCTGTGAGAGGGAGGATGGGGATGCTGCAGACTCTCTGCCTCCCGCTCTATATGACCCTCAAGCTGTGAGAGGGAGGAGGGGGATGCTGTAGACTCTCTGCCTCCTCCTCTATGTGACCCTCATGCTGTAAAAAGGGAGGAGGGGGATGCTGCAGACTCTCTGCCTCCTCCTCTATGTGACCCTCATGCTGTGAGAGGGAGGAGGGGGGATGCTGCAGACTCTCTGCCTCCTCTATGTGACCCTCATGCTGTGAGAGGGAGGAGGGGGATGCTGCAGACTCTCTGCCTCCTCTATGTGACCCTCATGCTGTGAAAGGGAGGAGGGGGATGCTGCAGACTCTCTGCCTCCTCTATGTGACCCTCATGCTGTGAGAGGGAGGAGGGGGATGCTGCAGACTCTCTGCCTCCTCCTCTATGTGACCCTCATGCTGTGAGAGGGAGGAGGGGGACGCTGCAGACTCTCTGCCTCCCCCTCTATGTAACCCTCATGCTGCAGACTCTCTGCCTCCCCCTCTATGTGATCCTCATGCTGTGACTCTCTGCCTCCTCCTCTATGTGACCCTCATGCTGTGAGAGGGAGGAGGTGGACGCTGCAGACTCTCTGCCTCCTCCTCTATGTGACCCTCATGCTGTGGGAGGGAGGAGGGGGATGCTGCAGACTCTCTGCCTCCTCCTCTATATGACCCTCATGCTGTGAGAGGGAGGAGGGGGATGCTGCAGACTCTCTGCCTCCTCCTCTATGTGACCCTCATGCTGTGAGAGGGAGGAGGGGGGATGCTGCAGACTCTCTGCCTCCCCCTCTATGTGACCCTCATGCTGCAGACTCTCTGCCTCCTCCTCTATGTGACCCTCATGCTGTGAGAGGGAGGAGGGGGGATGCTGCAGACTCTCTGCCTCCCCCTCTATGTGACCCTCATGCTGCAGACTCTCTGCCTCCTCCTCTATGTGACCCTCATGCTGTGAGAGGGAGGAGGGGGGATGCTGCAGACTCTCTGCCTCCTCCTCTATGTGACCCTCATGCTGTGAGAGGGAGGAGGGGGGATGCTGCAGACTCTCTGCCTCCTCCTCTATGTGACCCTCATGCTGTGAGAGGGAGGAGGGGGGATGCTGCAGACTCTCTGCCTCCTCCTCTATGTGACCCTCATGCTGTGACTCTCTGCCTTGCACTGTCATTATAAGAGCTGATCTCCCACAATGATTGGGCCCTGGGCCTCGGCTTTCCCCTTTCTCGCACCTTTCCGGCCCCCATGAGCCTCAGGAATTTCTGCTTCCGCTCATCATTTCCCAGATCCGCCCGATCCCAAGTGCTGCCCCCGACCTGGAAGACAAGAGAACATCACTGAGCGCAGACAGAGGAGACATGACCCGACAACAGGAGAGACAGACAGACAGACAGACAGAGGGAACCTGACCCGACAACAGGAGAGACAGACAGACAGACAGACAGACAGAGGGAACCTGACCCGACAACAGGAGAGACAGACAGACAGAGGGGACCTGACCCGACAACAGGAGAGACAGACAGACAGAGGGGACCTGACCCGACAACAGGAGAGACAGACAGACAGAGGGGACCTGACCCGACAACAGGAGAGACAGACAGACAGAGGGGACCTGACCCGACAACAGGAGAGACAGACAGACAGAGGGGACCTGACCCGACAACAGGAGAGACAGACAGACAGAGGGGACCTGACCCGACAACAGGAGAGACAGACAGACAGAGGGGACCTGACCCGACAACAGGAGAGACAGACAGAGGGGACCTGACCCGACAACAGGAGAGACAGACAGAGGGGACCTGACCCGACAACAGGAGAGACAGACAGAGGGGACCTGACCCGACAACAGGAGAGACAGACAGACAGAGGGGACCTGACCCGACAACAGGAGAGACAGACAGACAGAGGGGACCTGACCCGACAACAGGAGAGACAGACAGACAGAGGGAACCTGACCCGACAACAGGAGAGACAGACAGACAGAGGGGACATGACCCGACAACAGGAGAGACAGACAGACAGACAGAGGGGACATGACCCGACAACAGGAGAGACAGACAGACAGACAGAGGGGACATGACCCGACAACAGGAGAGACAGACAGACAGACAGAGGGGACATGACCCGACAACAGGAGAGACAGACAGAGGGGACATGACCCGACAACAGGAGAGACAGACAGAGGGGGACATGACCCGACAACAGGACAGACAGACAGACAGACAGACAGAGGAGACATGACCCGACAACAGGAGAGACAGACAGACAGACAGAGGGGACATGACCCGACAACAGGAGAGACAGACAGACAGAGGGGACCTGACCCGACAACAGGAGAGACAGACAGACAGAGGGGACCTGACCCGACAACAGGAGAGACAGACAGACAGAGGGGACCTGACCCGACAACAGGAGAGACAGACAGACAGAGGGAACCTGACCCGACAACAGGAGAGACAGACAGACAGAGGGGACATGACCCGACAACAGGAGAGACAGACAGACAGACAGAGGGGACATGACCCGACAACAGGAGAGACAGACAGACAGACAGAGGGGACATGACCCGACAACAGGAGAGACAGACAGACAGACAGAGGGGACATGACCCGACAACAGGAGAGACAGACAGAGGGGACATGACCCGACAACAGGAGAGACAGACAGAGGGGGACATGACCCGACAACAGGACAGACAGACAGACAGACAGACAGAGGAGACATGACCCGACAACAGGAGAGACAGACAGACAGAGGGGACATGACCCGACAACAGGAGAGACAGACAGACAGACAGAGGGGACATGACCCGACAACAGGAGAGACAGACAGACAGAGGGGACATGACCCGACAACAGGAGAGACAGACAGACGGACAGAGGGGACATGACCCGACAACAGGAGAGACAGACAGACGGACAGAGGGGACATGACCCGACAACAGGAGAGACAGACAGACGGACAGAGGGGACATGACCCGACAACAGGAGAGACAGACAGACGGACAGAGGGGACATGACCCGACAACAGGAGAGACAGACAGACGGACAGAGGGGACATGACCCGACAACAGGAGAGACAGACAGACGGACAGAGGGGACATGACCCGACAACAGGAGAGACAGACAGACGGACAGAGGGGACATGACCCGACAACAGGAGAGACAGACAGACGGACAGAGGGGACATGACCCGACAACAGGAGAGACAGACAGACGGACAGAGGGGACATGACCCGACAACAGGAGAGACAGACAGACGGACAGAGGGGACATGACCCGACAACAGGAGAGACAGACAGACAGAGGGGACATGACCCGACAACAGGAGAGACAGACAGACAGACAGAGGGGACATGACCCGACAACAGGAGAGACAGACAGAGGGGACATGACCCGACAACAGGAGAGACAGGCAGAGGGGACATGACCCGACAACAGGAGAGACAGACAGACAGACAGAGGGGACATGACCCGACAACAGGAGAGACAGACAGACAGACAGAGGGGACATGACCCGACAACAGGAGAGACAGACAGACAGAGGGGACCTGACCCGACAACAGGAGAGACAGACAGACAGACAGAGGGAACCTGACCCGACAACAGGAGAGACAGACAGACAGAGGGGACATGACCCGACAACAGGAGAGACAGACAGAGGGGACATGACCCGACAACAGGAGAGACAGGCAGACAGAGGGGACATGACCCGACAACAGGAGAGACAGACAGAGGGGACATGACCCGACAACAGGAGAGACAGGCAGAGGGGACATGACCCGACAACAGGAGAGACAGACAGACAGACAGAGGGGACATGACCCGACAACAGGAGAGACAGACAGACAGACAGAGGGGACATGACCCGACAACAGGAGAGACAGACAGACAGAGGGGACCTGACCCGACAACAGGAGAGACAGACAGACAGACAGAGGGAACCTGACCCGACAACAGGAGAGACAGACAGACAGAGGGGACATGACCCGACAACAGGAGAGACAGACAGAGGGGACATGACCCGACAACAGGAGAGACAGGCAGACAGAGGGGACATGACCCGACAACAGGAGAGACAGGCAGACAGAGGGGACATGACCCGACAACAGAAGAGACAGACAGAGGGGACATGACCCGGCAACAGCAGAGACAGGCAGAGGGGACATGACCCGACAACAGGAGAGACAGACAGACAGACAGAGGGAACCTGACCCGACAACAGGAGAGACAGACAGACAGAGGGGACATGACCCGACAACAGGAGAGACAGACAGACAGAGGGAACCTGACCCGACAACAGGAGAGACAGACAGACAGACAGAGGGGACATGACCCGACAACAGGAGAGACAGACAGAGGGGACATGACCCGACAACAGGAGAGACAGGCAGACAGAGGGGACATGACCCGACAACAGAAGAGACAGACAGAGGGGACATGACCCGGCAACAGCAGAGACAGACAGACAGACAGAGGGGGACGGGGGGTTGTGACAATAGTGGGGGCGGGGCATGAGCGGCCGCTCCTCCCCCTCTCGGGCGCTCCGGGTCACCTCCTCCTCCCGGTTCCGGGCTCCTCTCTTGTGTCCCCGCCTCTCCTCGTCCTCCGTGTAGCGGCTCATCTCGCGCGTCCTTCGGTTCCGCCACCAACGCAAGGAATGCCGGGACAGGAAGGCGGCCAGTGGCGGTCACGTGTTTCCTGTCCCCCGCCGGAACTACATTTCCCATCATTCTGTTCTGCGCGCATGATCAGTGCGTGGATACCTCACTATAGCTCACTCCCCGTATATCCCTCTGCAGGCACTCCCATATCTATATCTCCTCCTATAGACACCCCCATATCTATATCTTCTCCTATAGACGCCCCCATATCTATATCTTCTCCTATAGACACCCCCATATCTATATCTTCTCCTATAGACGCCCCCATATCTATATCTTCTCCTATAGACGCCCCCATATCTATATCTCCTCCTATAGACACCCCCATATCTATATCTTCTCCTATAGACGCCCCCATATCTATATCTCCTCCTATAGACACCCCCATATCTATATCTCCTCTTATAGACACCCCCATATCTATTTCTCCTCCTATAGACGCCCCCATATCTATTTCTCCTCCTATAGACACCCCCATATCTATTTCTCCTCCTATAGACACCCCCATATCTATTTCTCCTCCTACAGACGCCCCCATATCTATATCTTCTCCTATAGACGCCCCCATATCTATATCTCCTCCTATAGACACCACCTTATCTATATCTCCTCCTATAGACACCACCTTATCTATATCTCCTCCTATAGACACCCCCATATCTATTTCTCCTCCTATAGACACCCCCATATCTATTTCTCCTCCTACAGACGCCCCCATATCTATATCTCCTCCTATAGACGCCCCCATATCTATATCTCCTCCTATAGACGCCCCCATATCTATATCTCTTCCTATAGACGCCCCCATATCTATTTCTCCTCCTATAGACGCCCCCATATCTATATCTCCTCCTATAGACACCCCCATATCTATATCTCCTCCTATAGACACCCCCATATCTATTTCTCCTCCTATAGACACCCCCATATCTATTTCTCCTCCTACAGACGCCCCCATATCTATATCTCCTCCTATAGACGCCCCCATATCTATATCTCCTCCTATAGACGCCCCCATATCTATATCTCTTCCTATAGACGCCCCCATATCTATTTCTCCTCCTATAGACACCCCCATATCTATATCTCCTCCTATAGACGCCCCCATATCTATTTCTCCTCCTATAGACGCCCCCATATCTATATCTCCTCCTATAGACGCCTCTGTATCTATATTTCCTCCTATCAGCGCCCCATATCTATATCTCCTCCTATAGACACCCCCATATCTATTTCTCCTCCTATAGACGCCCCCATATCTATATCTTCTCCTATAGACACCCCCATATCTATTTCTCCTTCTATAGACGCCCCCATATCTATATCTTCTCCTATAGACGCCCCCATATCTATATCTCCTCCTATAGACACCCCCATATCTATATCTCCTCCTATAGACGCCCCCATATCTATATCTCCTATAGACACCCCCATATCTATCTCTCCTCCTATAGACACCCCCATATCTATTTCTCCTCCTATAGACGCCCCCATATCTATATCTCCTCCTATAGACACCACCTTATCTATAGCTCCTCCTATAGACACCCCCATATCTATATCTCCTCCTATAGACGCCCCCATATCTATATCTCCTCCTATAGACGCCCCAATATCTATGTCTCCTCCTTTAGACGCCCCTGTATCTATATTTCCTCCTATCAGCGCCCCATATCTATCTACTCCTATAGACACTCCCATATCTATATCTCCTCCTATAGACACCCCATATCTATATCTCCTCCTATAAACACCCCAGTATCTATATCTCCTCCTATAGACACCACCTTATCTATATGTGGCCATGTAGACACCCCTATATCTATATGTGGTCCTGTAGACACCCCTATATCTATATGTGGTCCTGTAGACACCCCTATATCTATATGTGGCCCTGTATACACTCCTATATCTATATGTGGTCCTGTAGACACCCCTATATCTATATGTGGTCCTGTATACACTCCTATATCTATATGTGGTCCTGTAGACACCCCTATGTCTATATGTGGCCCTGTATACACTCCTATATCTATATGTGGTCCTGTAGACACCCCTATATCTATATGTGGTCCTGTATACACTCCTATATCTATATGTGGTCCTGTAGACACCCCTATGTCTATAGGTGGCCCTGTATACACTCCTATATCTATATGTGGTCCTGTAGACACCCCTATATCTATATGTGGTCCTGTAGACACCCCTATATCTATATGTGGTCCTGTAGACACTCCTATATCTATATGTGGTCCTGTAGACACCCCTATGTCTATATGTGGTCCTGTAGACACCCCTATATATATATATATATATGTGGCCCTGTAGACAGCCCTATATCTATATGTGGTCCTGTAGACACCCCTTTATCTATATGTGGTCCTGTAGACAGCCCTATATCTATATGTGGTCCTGTAGACACCCCTATATCTATATGTGGTCCTGTAGACACCCCTATATCTATATTTGGTCCTGTAGACACCCCTTTATCTATATGTGGCCCTGTAGACACCCCTATATCTTTGGTCCTGTAGACACCCCTATATCTATATGTGGTCCTGTAGACACCCCTATATCTATATTTGGTCCTGTAGACACCCCTATATCTATATGTAGTCCTGTAGACACCCCTATATCTATATGTGGTCCTGTAGACACTCCTATATCTATATGTGGTCCTGTAGACACCCCTATGTCTATATGTGGTCCTGTAGACACCCCTATATATATATATATATATATGGCCCTGTAGACAGCCCTATATCTATATGTGGTCCTGTAGACACCCCTTTATCTATATGTGGTCCTGTAGACACCCCTATATCTATATGTGGTCCTGTAGACACCCCTATATCTATATGTGGTCCTGTAGACACCCCTATATCTATATTTGGTCCTGTAGACACCCCTTTATCTATATGTGGCCCTGTAGACACCCCTATATCTTTGGTCCTGTAGACACCCCTATATCTATATGTGGTCCTGTAGACACCCCTATATCTATATTTGGTCCTGTAGACACTCCTATATCTATATGTAGTCCTGTAGACACCCCTATATCTATATGTAGTCCTGTAGACACCCCTATATCTATATGTAGTCCTGTAGACACCCCTATATCTATATATGGTCCTGTAGACACCCCTATGTCTATATGTGGTCCTGTAGACACCCCTTTATCTATATGTGTCCCTGTAGACACCCCTATATCTATATTTGGTCCTGTAGACACCCCTATATCTATATGTGGTCCTGTAGACACCCCTTTATCTATATGTGTCCCTGTAGACACCCCTATATCTATCCAAGTAAAGGAGGAACTGTCCCGGCACTGTCCTTCCAGCATCAATAATTTGCAGGTCACATATGAGAAATGTGCATGGTTTGGTGGTAGTAGTCGTGCTCCTGACAATCCATAAAGATCAATATATGAAGTAAAAAGAGGACAAGCTCCAGACTCCGGGTGGTGACACATGCAAACGCAGACAAAGCCGCGGGCTGATCGCATCGGCTTTTCAATGGAAACGCCTGCAATCTGGAACGGGACGCCGGTGTTATGCGTTAATTTAATGCGGTGGTGGCGGCTCATTCCCGATCACAGGCGTTTCCATAGAAATGCCGATGCAATCAGCCCGCGGTGGGTGCGGCTTTGTTTGCGTTTGCAAATACAGACAAAACGGCACGTCTGCCATCACCCTCAGCGACAACTGAACCTACAACATCCCCCATTGGGGCTTAGCCTTTTCTTGGGGCCTGGAGACAGCCGGGCCAAGAATACCTGAGTGGCTGGCGGTTGCGACCTAGGACTGTGGTCATGGTGCTTGGTATGGGGGACCGGAGGGCTGTCCTACTGCCTGGCAGCTCTCCAGCAGGTGGTGTGTGCAGGAAATATGGAGGGAGAGGCTGATGTACTGGTTCTCCTTGGGGCAACTCCTTAGTGTTTGTAACATAGGTCCCTAGGTAATGGATGGGGAGCTTGTGGTGGTGAAGAAGCCTGATCCAGGGATTACACAGAGAAAACATTGTGAAGATCAACTTACAGTTCTTTATTCAACTCCTAACGGCAGGCAATGGCCAAACATCAACAGCAGGTTCAGCAGGCCGGGTTGCTGGTAAGAGATAGCTGGTCCACAGGAAGGTTGCTCGCAGCCTGGTACTAGCTTCAGGCTGGGGTGGTAGAGACAGAGCCGAGTTCGGACAGTGGACCTCTGCTCGGAAGCTTAGTCTCCTGACTTGCCCGCGGTGTCAGGCCTGAGACACCTCTGCTTCCTGGTATTAGGACCCTGGCTGGTGCAGCACAGGTAGGTGCGCCACACTCTTCTGCTTACTTTACTAACTGAACTGCAGGACTGACCATAAAGTCTGATTGTCTTCTTTGACTGGAACCCTGTGCTCCCACCCACCAGGAGTTTTTATACTCCCCTGGTCAGGTGGCAGCACTCTCCAATCAGCTTCCAGCTACAAACGATCTCATTGGTTATAAACATTTCACCTGTTAACTCTTGCTTTACCGGATAGTGGCTTCAGCTGCTATTACTAAGTTCTCCACTTTTGAAGATCTCCTAGAGAGATGACCAGTCTCCCGAACAGCTCCAAACATGGAGCCTATGCATTGGCAGGGGTGTTGCAAATCCAGGAGAGAAGCCGGACATGTACAGGCCGATGATGCCGCGGATATACATGGATTTTTTCTTCTTTTTACTTAAACACTTTGGGGGGATTTTTTTTGTGCTAGTGCATGATGTAGACTTAAATACTTACAGAACCCACATGATTGAGAGCCTCCGTGAGTATGAGGAAGCCAGTGAGACCAGCAGCAAGAGACCCGGGCCAAGATGGCTACAGTGACCAGGACCAGCAAAGTGGAGCTAGCCGAGATGGTAAAGATGGAGATCACCTCTCATGAGGAAAAGGAAGACCATCATCCTGCAGCACAGCGGCCCCTTCAGAGGGAAATTCAAGAAAGACAACTGGTCCAGGGCCATTGAGCAGGAAAAAACCTAAAGGCTGAGAAGGCACCAGTCACAAATGGATAAGAATGTGGTGGAGGAAGACTGCACCAGAACATCAGCAGTATCCATCTGATAGTCTGCAGCAACATCAGCAGACTCCGTACAGCAGGCCCTCTGCAGAGCAGGTGGCTCTACCATCAGACTCCAGCTCTGCTGGTGAGGGGGAATGTGGAGATGACAGCAGCAGCCAGGGTGGGAGGCTTATGGTGCCGATATACCTACTCCAGTATCCATTCATATGCAACTTTCATTTGTGGATGACCAAGGTCCAGGGATAAAGATAAAGGCCAGAAGATCGAGGCCACAGAGGAGTTCGGTCTATGCTCCCCATTCCCATCGTAATGTCATTGCTCTGGTGTTCAGTTTTGCACCTCAGTGGGAAGGAGGTCGGCTTGGCTCTAGGGCCAGCTGTGAGTGCTCCAGTGGTCCTGGAGGCTGTGACAACTGCTAACCACCGGCTTATGTGTGAAAGGGCAGTTGGAGCAAAGATACTCCTGAAGAAAAAAACTGAAAGCTGGACTGTCGGTAAATGTGACTGTCTCTACGGGGACTGCAATGGGTTGGTCACCTGTCCTAGGGAGATTGTTCTGTCATCTGAGGCAGAGATTGCTGCTGGTCCAGCCAATGTATGTGCAGAGTCTGAGGAAGCCTCTGGTTCTAGTGGTGGCATCTCAGATGCGCAGTTATTGGGCTGCTGGTGTGTATCCCCTTGCACCAAACTTTGGGGATGTCATGTTGCAAAGGTGCCACCTGGAGGCTTTCAGACAGGTGGAGAGAACAATGAATGTAAGGAGGCAGGAGGTTGATTTATCCTTTTGGATAGACAGGTTTGGCTTATCAGCCATCCAGGAGGAAAGAGCGGGAGACACTGTGGTGTCTTCCTACAGCCAGGCCAGTGGGGGCTTGTAAAAATGTGGTTTGTGTTTGCTGGTGGGGCAGTGATGCGTGCCCTCCAAGGGCAAAAGTAGTAGAGCTCCTTCTGAGGATGAACTTCAATGCAATTGACATCTTTGCCTTGATACATACTTACGGCACCTCCATTTTTGACATAAACTGGGTTGTGCAATGAGCCCGGATGGCGGAATCTCACTGTGCAAACCATGTCCCACCAGAATGAGGTCAAGAAGGTGACTGATGCAAGAATATTATGACCTGGCTGAACAGGTATGGCGAAGTGGTGGCAGTTCCGAAAAAGCACTTGGATAAGTTTGGCATCTGGCAAAGGGCCTGGACCTTCATGTTTAATTAAGGAGTTTAAGAGGCACGGTCACCCACATCTCAGCTTTCTTGGGGAGGGACAGAATCCTGGTCTTTTTGCAGCCGCAGCCGAAGGTCTGCCACACTTTAAAGTCAACTGCCATGTGCTGAAGTGTGCATTGTGCGGTGGGACTTATTATCTTTATACAATCTTTGAACAGATCAGGTGTCATCTGTGTGGTGAACTTGGTCACCCATTTAGTCGCTGCCTTCGCTCCTTTGCTAATATAGAGGGAGCCCCAGAAAGGGAGAGCCGAGGGGAGCCCCAGGCTGCTGGGGAGAGCTATAGTCCTGTTCCAGAGACAAGTGCTGCCGCAGCTGAGGCCCTGGGGGAACAGGACTGGGATGAAGAGGTCAGGAGGCTGGAGAGGAAGAGGCCATCACCACTGGTTCCTCGTTTTATGATAGCATGATTGAGGACAGGAAGAAGTGCCTAGAAAATATGTAAAATCTTCAGCAAATATTACTTCAAATGCCAAAGGAAGGCCAAACCACCTCCCCTTTGATTGGTCTTTCTAACCATTTCTAAGCCCTCAACGATAGGACGACTAAGAAGGGTATGTCATGGACATGTCAGTATCCCTTTAATGACAAGGTTGAAGATGAGAAAAAGAAAGCCGAAAACTCAAACGCCGTGGCTGGCAGCGCCCACTCCATTGATGCTGGCGCCAATTAATGTCGCCAGCATTAAGTCTGATGCGGCTAGATTTGTGGCCTTTGATTTTCTCGGCCGTGTTGAAGCCGACATTTTATTTTTGCACGAGACCAGGCTGCCAGATTTGGCGGCCGTGTATAAAGCTAAGAGGGAATGGAGACACGGGCCTTCCTATTGGTCTCTTGCGGCCGAGCCGTATAGCGGAGTGGCGGTACTTTTTACCGCACCGGTAGAATGCTGACGAGTTATTGAGTTAGAAATGGGGAGGTGCCTGATCCTGGATGTCCTCATGAAGGGACAAGAACTGCGCCTAATTAACATCTATGGTCCCCAGTCCAAGTGGGACAGGAAGTGTCTCTTTATGAGGATCTACCTTTTTACAAGTCGGCAGGTGGTCTTTGGAGGGGACTTCAATGCTGTCACGAGGTCCCAGGATAGGGGAGGTTCCAGAGACAAGCTGACTTATGATAGCGTCGCTCTTAATAGCATAGCTAGTGAGGCTCGCCTGGTGGATGTCCACATCCGGCACACCCCAGGCCACGCGGGGTTCACCTATTATAGGGGTAGCTGTAGGTCTAGAATAGACAGGTTTTATTTAAAGGAGGAAGCCATTTCTTCAGCAGTGTCCGTTGTTGAGGTGGAGTTCTCCGACCACTGTCTAATTTTGTTTTCTCTGAATGTTACAGAGACCCTCCGGATGGGAAGAGGCTACTGGAAGCTCAATTCGTCTCTCCTGGAAGAAGCGGAGATCAGACAATCCTTTGAGGACTTTCTTCAGAGCCAGGTACCATTGCTGGGCCTTTGTAGCAGTAAGTCAGAGTGGTGGGAGATGTTCAAGAAAAGGGTGGCGAGATTCTTCCGTCAGCTCTCGAGCCTCAGGAGCCTGGACAGGTACCGCCTGTATCAGGGCCTGAGGAGGAAACTCGAGCATCTCGTCTCGTCTGGAGGTAGTCGTGAGGACATCTCCAGAGTGAAATCCTTGCTGAAGAGGTGTCAGTACGATAGACACGCATCTTTGGTTTTTGAGAGGGATTACGGGAAATACCGCTCTCCCGACCCTTACAGAAACTGCAAGATGTCAGTGAATGGTAAAGTTGTCACGGGACTGGTTGACAGTACGGGATCCCTGAAAAGGTCCAGATCAGGGATCCTGGAGGTCGTCAGATCCTTCTACTCGCACCTCTTGGGCAGGAAGGATCTAGATCGGGATGTGATGTCGGCTTTCCGGGCTGAAACTGTCCCTGAGCCAGGAGTAGACCCCTCTCTCGATGTTTTGACAGAGATGATCAGGGAAGAGGAAGTCAGCCTGGCGATCGAAGGGCTCGCCCTCAAGCAATCGCCGGGTACAGGCTTAACATCTGAGTTTTATAAGACCTTTAAGGACGCCTTGGTTCCCCTATTGACTGAGGTATTCAATGAGTGTCTTTCCTCGGGCGCTCTGCCGAAGTCAATGAGGAGGTCAGTCCTGATCATCCTGTCAAAGGGTAAGGACCGATCTCGTATTGAGAACTGGCGTCCCATAGCGCTTCTCAATACAGACAGAAAGGTTTTGGCAAAGGTGCTGTTTAATCGGCTGGTGCAGTTTGCATCCTGGCTCCTTTCGGGGACCCAGCACTGCTCTGTTCCAGGCCGCAGTACATTTAGTGCTGTGCTTTGTATCCGGGAGGCAATGGAGCAGGGCGGGGCTGGTAACTGGAAGGGGTACTTGCTGTCCTTGGATCAGGCAAAAGCATTTGATCGGGTTAACCACGAGTACCTCTGGTCTGTCCTTCTGAGGTATGGCCTGCCGGGGGAGTTTGTCAATTGGCTGAAAGTTTTGTACGCAGGGGCAGAGAGTTTCCCGCTTGTGAACGGTTGGATTGGCCTCTCTTTTGAGGTCGGGTCTGGTGTTTGCCAGGGTTGTCCTCTGAGCCCACTTTTATACGTGTTCGCGATTGACCCATTCCTTAGGAGGGTTGATCGTGGGCCGTTGGTGGGAGTCGAGATGGATCGGGCGGCACCGGAAACCACTCTAAGGGTGGTAGCGTACGCCGATGATGTCACCGTTTTCGTGTCCTCGGGAGGGGAGGCGCAATGGCTGATGTCGGAGGTTGACCGCTACTCAGAGGCTTCTGGGTCCAAGATCAACCGGGATAAGTAAGAGAGTCTCTGGCTGGGAGAGGGAGGTCCAGGCTTTGATCTCCCGGACACTCTTCCAGGGTCGCAAGACCCTGCCAAAGTTCTTGGCATCGAATTTGGCCAGGGGGATTGCCCCATGCAAAACTGGGACGGCAGGCTTAAGATCGCCGCCCAGAAGGTGGACCAGTGGAAGGGTTGGTCTTTGACCCTCAGGGAAAGGGTTAATCTGATCAAAACTTACCTGCTCCGGTTGCTGATTTATCTGGGCAGTGTGTGTATGTTGCCAGAACCCCTCTGGACTCGGGTCTACAGTCTGTTCTTCCAGCTGTTATGGGGGAATAGACTGAACCTTATCAAGAGGGAGGTTACTTACCGCACGAGGAGACAAGGAGGGTTGTGTATGGTCAACCCTGTGGTGTTCCTAGCGAATACCTTTCTTAAGATCAATGTAGCAAACCTCCGTGGGTATACTCCTGTAGGGGATGGTTTCGGTTTCTTCTAGGAATGTGTTCTAGTGGTCAGGTACTACAAGAGGAACGCACGGTGCTTAGTATCGACGCAGCATAAAATCCTACCGGTGGATGAGGTGGTTAGGAACATTTTGGGTGACCTGGTGAAGGTGCGCTCTCTGGAGTATGGGAGGCTGGGCACGGGGAGGGCCTCTCTCCTTAGTGCCCCTTAGTCTGTCCTCTCCCCTCCTGGTGAAGGTGCGCTCTCTGGAGTATGAGAGGCTGGGCACGGGGAGGGCCTCTCTCCTTAGTGTCCCTTAGTCTGTACTCCCCCTCCTGGGGAAGATGCGCTTTCTGGGGTATGAGAGGCTGGGCACGGAGAGGGCCTCTCTCCTTAGTGCCCCGTAGTCTGTCCTCTCCCCTCCTGGTGAAGGTGCGCTCTCTGGAGTATGAGAGGCTGGGCACGGGGAGGGCCTCTCTCCTTAATGCCCCTTAGTCTGTACTCCCCCTCCTGGGGAAGGTGGGCTCTCTTGAGTATGAGAGGCTGGGCACGGGAAGGACCTCTCTCCTTAGGGTCCCTTAGTCTGTCCTCTCCCCCCTGGTGAAGGTGCGCTCTCTGGAGTATGAGAGACTGGGCACGGGGAGGGGGTTCTCCTTAGTGTCCCTTAGTCTGTCCTCTCCCCTACTGGTAAAGGTGCGCTCTCTGGAGTATGAGAGACTGGGCATGGGGAAAGCCTCTCTCCTTAGTGTCCCGTAGTATGTCCTCTCCCCTCCTGGTGAAGGTGCGCTCTCTGGAGTATGAGAGGCGGGGCACAGGGAGGGCCTCTCTCCTTAGTGTCCCTTAGTCTGTCCGCTCCCCTCCTGGTGAAGGTGCGCTCTCTGGAGTATGAGGGGCTGGGCACGGGGAGGACCTCTCTCCTTAGTGTCCCTTAGTCTGTCCTCTCCCCCCTGGTGAAGGTGCGCTCTCTGGAGTATGAGAGGCTGGGCACGGGGAGGGCCTCTCTCCTTAGTGTCCCTTAGTCTGTCCTCTCCCTCCTGGTGAAGGTGCGCTCTCTAGAGTATGAGAGGCTGGGCACGGGGAGGGCCTCTCTCCTTAGTGTCCCTTAGTCTGTCCTCTCCCCCCCTGGTGAAGATGCGCTCTCTGGAGTATGAGAGGCTGGGCACCGGGAGGGCCTCTCTCCTTAGTGTCCCTTAGTCTGTCCTCTCCCCCCCTGGTGAAGGTGCGCTCTCTGGAGTATGAGAGGCTGGGCACGGGGAGGGCCTCTATCCTTAGTGCCCCTTAGTCTGTCCTCTCCCTCCTGGTGAAGGTGCGCTCTCTGGAGTATGAGCGGCTGGGCACGTGGAGGGTCTCTTTCCTTAGTGTCCCTTAGTCTGTACTCTCCCTCCTGGTGAAGGTGCACTCTCAGGAGTATGAGAGGCTGGGCACGGGGAGGACCTCTCTCCGTAGTGTCCCTTAGTCTGTCCTCTCCCCCCCTGGTGAAGGTGCGCTCTCTGGAGTATGAGGGGCTGGGCATGGGGAGGACCTCTCTCCTTAGTGCCCCTTAGTCTGTCCTCTCCCTCCTGGTGAAGGTGCGCTCTCTGGAGTATGAAAGGCTGGGCACGGGAAGGGCCTCTCTCCTTAGTGTCCCTTAGTCTGTCCTCTCCCCCCTGGTGAAGCTGCGCTCTCTAAAGTATGAGAGGCTGGGCACGGGGAGGACCTCTCTCCTTAGTGCCCCTTAGTCTGTACTCTCCCTTCCTGGTGAAGGTGCGCTCTCTGGAGTATGAGAGGCTGGGCACAGGGAGGGCCTCTCTCCTTAGTGTCCCTTAGTCTGTCCTCTCCCCCCCCTGGTGAAGGTGCACTCTCTGGAGTATGAGAGGCTGGGCTCGGGGAGGGCCTCTCTCCTTAGTGTCCCTTAGTCTGTCCTCTCCCCTCCTGGTGAAGGTGCGCTCTCTGGAGTATGAGAGGCTGGGCACGGGGAGGGCCTCTCTACTTAGTGTCCCTTAGTCTGTCCTCTCCCTCCTGGTAAAGGTGCGCTCTCTGGAGTATGAGGGGCTGGGCACGGGGAGGGACTCTCTCCTTAGTGCCCCTTAGTCTGTCCTCTCCCCTCCTGGTGAAGGTGCGCTCTCTGGATTATGAGAGGCTGGGCACGGGGAGGGCCTCTCTCCATAGTGTCCCTTAGTCTGTCCCCTCCCCTCCTGGTGAAGGTGCGCTCTCTGGAGTATGAGAGGCTGGGCACGGGGAGGGGGTTCTCCTTAGTGTCCCTTAGTCTGTCCTCTCCCTCCTGGTGAAGGTGCGCTCTCTGAAGTACAAGAGGCTGGGCACGGGGAGGGCCTCTCTCCTTAGTGTCCCTTAGTCTGTCCTCTCCCCTCCTGGTGAAGGTGCGCTCTCTGGAGTATGAGAGGCTTGGCACGGGGAGGGGGTTCTCATTAGTGTCCCTTAGTCTGTCCTCTCCCTCCTGGTGAAGGTGCGCTCCCTGGAGTATGAGAGGCTGGGCACAGGGAGGACCTCTCTCCTTAGTGTCCCTTAGTCTGTCCTCTCCCCTCCTGCTGAAGGTGCGCTCTCTGGAGTATGAGGGGCTGGGCACGGGACGAACCTCTCTCCTTAGTGTCCCTTAGTCTGTCCTCTCCCCTCCTGGTGAAAGTGCGCTCTCTGGAGTATGAGAGGCTGGGCACGGGGAGGACCTCTCTCCATAGTGTCCCTTAGTCTGTCCCCTCCCCTCCTGGTGAAGGTGCGCTCTCTGGAGTATGAGAGGCTGGGCACGGGGAGGGGGATCTCCTTAGTGTCCCTTAGTCTGTCCTCTCCCTCCTGGTGAAGGTGCGCTCTCTGAAGTACAAGAGGCTGGGCACGGGGAGGGCCTCTCTCCTTAGTGTCCCTTAGTCTGTCCTCTCCCCTCCTGGTGAAGGTGCGCTCTCTGGAGTATGAGAGGCTGGGCACGGGGAGGGGGTTCTCATTAGTGTCCCTTAGTCTGTCCTCTCCCTCCTGGTGAAGGTGCGCTCCCTGGAGTATGAGAGGCTGGGCACGGGGAGGACCTCTCTCCTTAGTGTCCCTTAGTCTGTCCTCTCCCCTCCTGTTGAAGGTGCGCTCTCTGGAGTATGAGGGGCTGGGCACGGGACGGACCTCTCTCCTTAGTGTCCCTTAGTCTGTCCTCTCACCTCCTGGTGAAAGTGCGCTCTCTGGAGTATGAGAGGCTGGGCACGGGGAGGACCTCTCTCCTTAGTGTCCCTTAGTCTGTCCTCTCCCTCCTGGTGAAGGTGCGCTCTCTGGAGTATGAGAGGCTGGGCACGGGGAGGGCCTCTCTCCTTAGTGTCCCTTAGTCTTTCCTCTCCCCCCCTGGAGAAGGTGCGCTCTCTGGAGTATGAGAGGCTGGGCACAGGGAGGACCTCTCTCCTTAGTGTACTCAGCCTGTCCTCTCCCCTCCTGGTGAAGGTGCGCTCTCTGGAGTATGAGAGGCTGGGCACGGGGAGGACCTTTTTCCTTTGTGTTCCTTAGTCTGTCCTCTCCCCCCTGGTGAAGGTGCGCTCTCTGGAGTATGAGAGGCTGGGCACGGGGAGGGCCTCTCTCCTTAGTGCCCCTTAGTCTGTCCTCTCCCCCCTGGTGAATGTGCGATCTCTGGAGTATGAGAGGCTGGGCACGGGGAGGGCCTCTCTCCTTAGTGCCCCTTAGTCTGTCCTCTCCCCCCCTGGTGAAGGTGCGCTCTCTGGAGTATGAGAGGCTGGCCACGGGGAGGGCCTCTCTCCTTAGTGCCCCTTAGTCTGTCCTCGCCCCCCCTGGTGAAGGTGCGCTCTCTGGAGTATGAGAGGCAGGGCACGGGGAGGGCCTCTCTCCTTAGTGTCCCTTAGTCTGTCCTCTCCCCTCCTGTTGAAGGTGCACTCTCTGGAGTATGAGAGGCTGGGCACGGGGAGGACCTTTTTCCTTTGTGTTCCTTAGTCTGTCCTCTCCCCTCCTGGTGAAGGTGCGCTCTCTGGAGTATGAGAGGCTGGGCACGGGGAGAATCTTTCTCCTTAGTGTCCCTTAGTCTGTCCTCTCCCCCCTGGTGAAGGTGCGCTCTCTGGAGTATGAGTGGCTGGGCACGGGGAGGGCCTCTCTCCTTAGTGTCCCTTAGTCTGTCCGCTCCCTTCCTGGTGAAGGTGCGCTCTCTGGAGTATGAGGGGCTGGGCATGGGAAGGACCTCTCTTCTTAGTGTCCCTTAGTCTGTCCTCTCCCCCCTGGTGAAGTTGCACTCTCTGGAGTATGAGAGGATGGGCACAAGAAGGACCTCTTTCCTTAGTGTCCCTTAGTCTTTCCTCTCCCCCCTGGTGAAGCTGCGCTCTCTGGAGTATGAGAGGCTGGGCACGGGGAGGACCTCTCTCCTTAGTGCCCCTTAGTCTGTCCTCTCCCCCCTGGTGAAGCTGCGCTCTCTGGAGTATGAGTGGCTGGGCACGGGGAGGGCCTCTCTCCTTAGTGCCCCTTAGTCTGTCCTCTCCCCTCCTGGTGAAGGTGCGCTCTCTGGAGTATGAGAGGCTGGGCATGGGGAGGGCCTCTCTCCTTAGTGCCCCTTAGTCTGTCCTCTCCCTCCTGGTGAAGGTGCGTTCTCTGGAGTATGAGAGGCTGGGCACGGGAAGGGCCTCTCTCCTTAGTGCCCCTTAGTCTGTTCTCTCCCTTCCTGGTGAAGGTGCGCTCTCTGAAGTATTAGGGGCTGGGCACGGGGAGGGCCTCTCTCCTTAGTGCCCCTTAGTCTGTCCTCTCCCCTCCTGGTGAAGGTGCGCTCTCTGGAGTATGAGAGGCTGGACACGGGGAGGACCTCTCTCCTTAGTGTCCCTTAGTCTGTCCTCTCCCCCCTGGTGAAGGTGCGCTCTCTAGAATATGAGTGGCTGGGCACGGGGAGGGCCTCTCTCCTTAGTACCCCTTAGTCTGCCCTCTCCCTCCTGGTGAAGGTGCGCTCTCTGGAGTATGAGAGGGTGGGCACGGGGAGGACCTCTCTCCTTAGTGCCCCTTAGTCTGTCCTCTCCCCTCTGGTGAAGGTGCGCTCTCTGGAGTATGAGAGGCTGGGCACGGGAAGGGCCTCTCTCCTTAGTGTCCCTTAGTCTGTCCTCTCCCCCCTGGTGAAGGTGCGCTCTCTGGAGTATGAGAGGCTGGACACAGGGAGGACCTCTCTCCTTAGTGTCCCTTAGCCTGTCCTCTCCCCTCCTGGTGAAGGTGCGCTCTCTGGAGTAAGAGAGGCTGGGCACAGGGAGGACCTCTCTCCTTAGTGTCCCTTAGTCTGTCCTCTCCCCGCCTGGTGAAGGTGTGCTCTCTGCAGTATGAGAGGCTGGGCACGGGGAGGGCCTCTCTCCTTAGTGTCCCTTAGTCTGTCCTCTCCCCCCCTGGTGAAGGTGCGCTCTCTGGAGTATGAGGGGTTGGGCACGGGGAGGACCTCTCTCCTTAGTTCCTTATAGTCTGTCCTCTCCCTCCTGGTGAAGGTGCGTTCTCTGGCGTATGAGAGGCTGGGCACGGGGAGGGCCTCTCTCCTTAGTGCACCTTAGTCTGTCCTCTCCCCTCCTGCTGAAGGTGCGCTCTCTGGAGTATGAGAGGCTGGGCACGGGGAGGGCCTCTCTCCTTAGTGCCCCTTAGTCTGTCCTCTCCCCCTTGGTGAAGGTGCGCTCTCTGGAGTATGAGTGGCTGGGCACGGGGAGGGCCTCTCTCCTTAGTGCCCCTTAGTCTGTCCTCTCCCCTCCTGCTGAAGGTGCGCTCTCTGGAGTATGAGAGGCTGGGCACGGGGAGGGCCTCTCTCCTTAGTGCCCCTTAGTCTGTCCTCTCCCTCATGGTGAAGGTGCGTTCTCTGGAGTATGAGAGGCTGGGCACGGGGAGGGCCTCTCTCCTTAGTGCCCCTTAGTCTGTCCTCTCCCTTCCTGGTGAGGGTGCAATCTCTGGAGTATGAGAGGTTGGCCACGGGGAGGACCTCTCTCCTTAGTGTCCCTTAGTCTGTCCTCTCCCCCCTGGTGAAGCTGCGCTCTCTGGAGTATGAGAGGCTGGGCACAGGGAGGACCTCTCTCCTTAGTGTCCCTGTGTCTGTCCTCTCCCCTCCTGGTGAAGGTGCGCTCTCTGGATTATGAGAGGCTGGGCACGGGGAGGACCTCTCTCCTTAGTGTCCCTTAGTCTGTCCTCCCTCTCCTGGTGAAGGTGCGCTCTCTGGAGTATAAGAGGCTGGGCACGGGGAGGACCTCTCTCCTTAGTGTTCCTTAATCTGTCCTCTCCCTCCTGGTGAAGGTGCGCTCTCTGGAGTATGAGAGGCTGGGCACGGAAAGGACCTCTCTCCCTAGTGTCCCTTAGTCTGTCCTCCCCCCCCCGGTGAAGGTGCGCTCTCTGGAGTATGAGAGGCTGGGTACGGGGAGGACCTCTCGCCTTAGTGTCCCTTAGTCTGTCCTCTCCCCCCTTCCCTGGTGAAGGTGCGCTCTTTGGAGTATGAGGGGCTTGGCACAGGAAGGACCTCTCTCCTTAGTGTCCCTTAGACTGTCCTCTCCCCTCCTGGTGAAGGTGCGCTCTCTGGAGTATGAGGGGCTGGGCACGGAGTGGGCCTCTCTCCTTAGTGTCCCTTAGTCTGTCCTCCCTCTCCTGGTGAAGGTGCGCTCTCTGGAGTATGAGAGGCTGGGCACGGGGAGGACCTCTCCCCTTAGTGTCCCTTAATCTGTCCTCTCCCCTCCTGGTGAAGGCGCGCTCTCTGGAGTATGAGAGGCTGGGCACGGGAAGGACCTCTCTCCTTAGTGTACCTTAGTCTGTCCTCTCCCCCCCGGTGAAGGTGCGCTCTCTGGAGTATGAGAGGCTGGGCACGGGGAGGGCCTCTCTCCTAAATGCCCTTTAGTCTGTCCTCTCCCCTCCTGGTGAAGGTGCGCTCTCTGCAGTATGAGAGACTGGGCACGGGGAGGGCCTCTCTCCTTAGTGTCCCTTAGTCTGTCCTCTCCCTCCTGGTGAAGGTGCGCTCTCTAGAGTATGAGAGGCTGGGCACGGGGAGGGCCTCTCTCCTTAGTGTCCCTTAGTCTGTCCTCTCCCCCCCTGGTGAAGGTGCGCTCTCTGGAGTATGAGAGGCTGGGCACCGGGAGGGCCTCTCTCCTTAGTGTCCCTTAGTTGTCCTTTCCCCCCCTGGTGAAGGTGCGCTCTCTGGAGTATGAGAGGCTGGGCACGGGGAGGGCCTCTATCCTTAGTGCCCCTTAGTCTGTCCTCTCCCTCCTGGTGAAGGTGCGCTCTCTGGAGTATGAGAGGCTGGGCACGGGGAGGGCCTCTTTCCTTAGTGTCCCTTAGTCTGTACTCTCCCTCCTGGTGAAGGTGCACTCTCTGGAGTATGAGAGGCTGGGCACGGGGAGGACCTCTCTCCGTAGTGTCCCTTAGTCTGTCCTCTCCCTCCCTGGTAAAGGTGCGCTCTCTGGAGTATGAGGGGCTGGGCATGGGGAGGACCTCTCTCCTTAGTGCCCCTTAGTCTGTCCTCTCCCTCCTGGTGAAGGTGCGCTCTCTGGAGTATGAAAGGCTGGGCACTGGAAGGGCCTCTCTCCTTAGTGTCCCTTAGTCTGTCCTCTCCCCCCTGGTGAAGCTGCGCTCTCTAAAGTATGAGAGGCTGGGCACGGGGAGGACCTCTCTCCTTAGTGCCCCTTAGTCTGTACTCTCCCTTCCTGGTGAAGGTGCGCTCTCTGGAGTATGAGAGGCTGGGCACAGGGAGGGCCTCTCTCCTTAGTGTCCCTTAGTCTGTCCTCTCCCCCCCTGGTGAAGGTGCACTCTCTGGAGTATGAGCGGCTGGGCTCGGGGAGGGCCTCTCTCCTTAGTGTCCCTTAGTCTGTCATCTCCCCTCCTGGTGAAGGTGCGCTCTCTGGAGTATGAGAGGCTGGGCACGGGGAGGGCCTCTCTCCTTAGTGTCCCTTAGTCTGTCCTCTCCCTCCTGGTGAAGGTGCGCTCTCTGGAGTATGAGGGGCTGGGCACGGGGAGGGACTCTCTCCTTAGTGCCCCTTAGTCTGTCCTCTCCCCTCCTGGTGAAGGTGCGCTCTCTGGATTATGAGAGGCTGGGCACGGGGAGGGCCTCTCTCCATAGTGTCCCTTAGTCTGTCCCCTCCCCTCCTGGTGAAGGTGCGCTCTCTGGAGTATGAGAGGCTGGGCACGGGGAGGGGGTTCTCCTTAGTGTCCCTTAGTCTGTCCTCTCCCTCCTGGTGAAGGTGCGCTCTCTGAAGTACAAGAGGCTGGGCACGGGGAGGGCCTCTCTCCTTAGTGTCCCTTAGTCTGTCCTCTCCCCTCCTGGTGAAGGTGCGCTCTCTGGAGTATGAGAGGCTTGGCACGGGGAGGGGGTTCTCATTAGTGTCCCTTAGTCTGTCCTCTCCCTCCTGATGAAGGTGCGCTCCCTGGAGTATGAGAGGCTGGGCACGGGGAGGACCTCTCTCCTTAGTGTCCCTTAGTCTGTCCTCTCCCCTCCTGTTGAAGGTGCGCTCTCTGGAGTATGAGGGGCTGGGCACGGGACGGACCTCTCTCCTTAGTGTCCCTTAGTCTGTCCTCTCCCCTCCTGGTGAAAGTGCGCTCTCTGGAGTATGAGAGGCTGGGCACGGGGAGGACCTCTCTCCATAGTGTCCCTTAGTCTGTCCCCTCCCCTCCTGGTGAAGGTGCGCTCTCTGGAGTATGAGAGGCTGGGCACGGGGAGGGGGTTCTCCTTAGTGTCCCTTAGTCTGTCCTCTCCCTCCTGGTGAAGTTGCACTCTCTGAAGTACAAGAGGCTGGGCACGGGGAGGGCCTCTCTCCTTAGTGTCCCTTAGTCTGTCCTCTCCCCTCCTGGTGAAGGTGCGCTCTCTGGAGTATGAGAGGCTGGGCACGGGGAGGGGGTTCTCATTAGTGTCCCTTAGTCTTTCCTCTCCCTCCTGGTGAAGGTGCGCTCCCTGGAGTATGAGAGGCTGGGCACGGGGAGGACCTCTCTCCTTAGTGTCCCTTAGTCTGTCCTCTCCCCTCCTGTTGAAGGTGCGCTCTCTGGAGTATGAGGGGCTTGGCACGGGACGGACCTCTCTCCTTAGTGTCCCTTAGTCTGTCCTCTCCCCTCCTGGTGAAAGTGCGCTCTCTGGAGTATGAGAGGCTGGGCACGGGGAGGGCCTCTCTCCTTAGTGTCCCTTAGTCTTTCCTCACCCCCCCTGGAGAAGGTGCGCTCTCTGGAGTATGAGAGGCTGGGCACAGGGAGGACCTCTCTCCTTAGTGTCCCTCAGCCTGTCCTCTCCCCTCCTGGTGAAGGTGCGCTCTCTGGAGTATGAGAGGCTGGGCACGGGGAGGGCCTCTCTCCTTAGTGCCCCTTAGTCTGTCCTCTCCCCCCCTGGTGAATGTGCGATCTCTGGAGTATGAGAGGCTGGGCACGGGGAGGGCCTCTCTCCTTAGTGCCCCTTAGTCTGTCCTCTCCCCCCCTGGTGAAGGTGCGCTCTCTGGAGTATGAGAGGCTGGCCACGGGGAGGGCCTCTCTCCTTAGTGCCCCTTAGTCTGTCCTCGCCCCCCCTGGTGAAGGTGCGCTCTCTGGAGTATGAGAGGCAGGGCACGGGGAGGGCCTCTCTCCTTAGTGTCCCTTAGTCTGTCCTCTCCCCTCCTGTTGAAGGTGCACTCTCTGGAGTATGAGAGGCTGGGCACGGGGAGGACCTTTTTCCTTTGTGTTCCTTAGTCT
Organism: Engystomops pustulosus; assembly: GCF_040894005.1. Lineage (NCBI taxonomy): Eukaryota > Metazoa > Chordata > Amphibia > Anura > Leptodactylidae > Engystomops > Engystomops pustulosus. The sequence goes on along the minus strand of NC_092417.1, from coordinate 183,466,316 downwards.
GTCCTCTCCCCTCCTGGTGAAGGTGCGCTCTCTGGAGTATGAGAGGCTGGGCACGGGGAGAATCTTTCTCCTTAGTGTCCCTTAGTCTGTCCTCTCCCCCCTGGTAAAGGTGCGCTCTCTGGAGTATGAGTGGCTGGGCACGGGGAGGGCCTCTCTCCTTAGTGTCCCTTAGTCTGTCCGCTCCCTTCCTGGTGAAGGTGCGCTCTCTGGAGTATGAGGGGCTGGGCATGGGAAGGACCTCTCTTCTTAGTGTCTCTTAGTCTGTCCTCTCCCCCCTGGTGAAGGTGCACTCTCTGGAGTATGAGAGGATGGGCACGGGAAGGACCTCTTTCCTTAGTATCCCTTAGTCTTTCCTCTCCCCCTGGTGAAGCTGCGCTCTCTGGAGTATGAGAGGCTGGGCACGGGGAGGACCTCTCTCCTTAGTGCCCCTTAGTCTGTCCTCTCCCCCCTGGTGAAGCTGCGCTCTCTGGAGTATGAGTGGCTGGGCACGGGGAGGGCCTCTCTCCTTAGTGCCCCTTAGTCTGTCCTCTCCCCTCCTGGTGAAGGTGCGCTCTCTGGAGTATGAGAGGCTGGGCATGGGGAGGGCCTCTCTCCTTAGTGCCCCTTAGTCTGTCCTCTCCCTCCTGGTGAAGGTGCGTTCTCTGGAGTATGAGAGGCTGGGCACAGGAAGGGCCTCTCTCCTTAGTGCCCCTTAGTCTGTTCTCTCCCTTCCTGGTGAAGGTGCGCTCTCTGAAGTATTAGGGGCTGGGCACGGGGAGGGCCTCTCTCCTTAGTGCCCCTTAGTCTGTCCTCTCCCCTCCTGGTGAAGGTGCGCTCTCTGGAGTATGAGAGAATGGACACGGGGAGGACCTCTCTCCTTAGTGTCCCTTAGTCTGTCCTCTCCCCCCTGGTGAAGGTGCGCTCTCTAGAGTATGAGTGGTTGGGCACGGGGAGGGCCTCTCTCCTTAGTACCCCTTAGTCTGCCCTCTCCCTCCTGGTGAAGGTGCGCTCTCTGGAGTATGAGAGGGTGGGCACGGGGAGGACCTCTCTCCTTAGTGCCCCTTAGTCTGTCCTCTCCCCTCTGGTGAAGGTGCGCTCTCTGGAGTATGAGAGGCTGGGCACGGGAAGGGCCTCTCTCCTTAGTGTCCCTTAGTCTGTCCTCTCCCCCCTGGTGAAGGTGCGCTCTCTGGAGTATGAGAGGCTGGGCACAGGGAGGACCTCTCTCCTTAGTGTCCCTTAGCCTGTCCTCTCCCCTCCTGGTGAAGGTGCGCTCTCTGGAGTATGAGAGGCTGGGCACGGGAAGGGCCTCTCTCCTTAGTGTCCCTTAGTCTGTCCTCTCCCCGCCTGGTGAAGGTGCGCTCTCTGCAGTATGAGAGGCTGGGCACGGGGAGGGCCTCTCTCCTTAGTGTCCCTTAGTCTGTCCTCTCCCCCCCTGGTGAAGGTGCGCTCTCTGGAGTATAAGGGGTTGGGCACGGGGAGGACCTCTCTCCTTTTTTCCTTATAGTCTGTCCTCTCCCTCCTGGTGAAGGTGCGTTCTCTGGAGTATGAGAGGCTGGGCACGGGGAGGGCCTCTCTCCTTAGTGCCCCTTAGTCTGTCCTCTCCCCCTTGGTGAAGGTGCGCTCTCTGGAGTATGAGTGGCTGGGCACGGGGAGGGCCTCTCTCCTTAGTGCCCCTTAGTCTGTCCTCTCCCCTCCTGCTGAAGGTGCGCTCTCTGGAGTATGAGAGGCTGGGCACGGGGAGGGCCTCTCTCCTTAGTGCCCCTTAGTCTGTCCTCTCCCTCATGGTGAAGGTGCGATCTCTGGAGTATGAGAGGCTGGGCACAGGGAGGGCCTCTCTCCTTAGTGCCCCTTAGTCTGTCCTCTCCCTTCCTGGTGAGGGTGCACTCTCTGGAGTATGAGAGGTTGGCCACGGGGAGGACCTCTCTCCTTAGTGTCCCTTAGTCTGTCCTCTCCCCCCTGGTGAAGCTGCGCTCTCTAGAGTATGAGAGGCTGGGCTCAGGGAGGACTTCTCTCCTTAGTGCCCCTTAGTCTGTCCTCTCCCCCCTGGTGAAGGTGCGCTCTCTTGAGTATGAGAGGCTGGGCACAGGGAGGACCTCTCTCCTTAGTGTCCCTTAGTCTGTCCTCTCCCCTCCTGGTGAAGGTGCGCTCTCTGGATTATGAGAGGCTGGGCTCGGGGAGGACCTCTCTCCTTAGTGTCCCTTAGTCTGTCCTCCCTCTCCTGGTGAAGGTGCGCTCTCTGGAGTATAAGAGGCTGGGCACGGGGAGGACCTCTCTCCTTAGTGTCCCTTAATCTGTCCTCTCCCTCCTGGTGAAGGTGCGCTCTCTGGAGTATGAGAGGCTGGGCACGGAAAGGACCTCTCTCCTTAGTGTCCCTTAGTCTGTCCTCTCCCCCCCGGTGAAGGTGCGCTCTCTGGAGTATGAGAGGCTGGGTACGGGGAGGACCTCTCGCCTTAGTGTCCCTTAGTCTGTCCTCTCCCCCCTTCCCTGGTGAAGGTGCGCTCTTTGGAGTATGAGGGGCTTGGCACAGGAAGGACCTCTCTCCTTAGTGTCCCTTAGTCCTTTCTCTCCCCTCCTGGTGAAGGTGCGCTCTCTGGAGTATGAGGGGCTGGGCACGGAGTGGGCCTCTCTCCTTAGTGTCCCTTAGTATGTCCTCTCCCCTCCTGGTGAAGTTGCGCTCTCTGGAGTATGAGAGGCAGGGCACGGGGAGGGCCTCTCTCCTTAGTGTCCCTTAGTCTGTCCTCCCTCTCCTTGTGAAGGTGCGCTCTCTGGAGTATGAGAGGCTGGGCACGGGGAGGACCTCTCCCCTTAGTGTCCCTTAATCTGACCTCTCCCCTCCTGGTGAAGGAGCGCTCTCTGGAGTATGAGAGGCTGGGCACGGGAAGGACCTCTCTCCTTAGTGTACCTTAGTCTGTCCTCTCCCCCCCGGTGAAGGTGCGCTCTCTGGAGTATGAGAGGCTGGGCACGGGGAGGGCCTCTCTCCTAAATGCCCTTTAGTCTGTCCTCTCCCCTCCTGGTGAGGCTGCACTCTCTGGAGTATGAGAGGCTGGGCACGGGGAGGACCTCTCTCCTTAGTGTCCCTTAGTCTGTCTTCTCCCCTCCTGGTGAAGGTGCGCTCTCTGGAGTATGAGAGGCTGGGCACGGGGAGGACCTTTCTCCTTAGTGCCCCTTAGTCTGTCCATTCCCCACTGGTGAAGGTGCGCTCTCTGGAGTATGAGAGGCTGGGCACGGGGAGGGCCTCTCTCCTTAATGTCCCTTAGTCTGTCCTCTCCCCCTTTGGTAAAGGTGCGCTCTCTGGAGTATGAGAGGCTGGGCACAGGGAGGACATCTCTTCTTAGTGTCCCTCAGCTTGTCCTCTCCACTCCTGGTGAAGGTGCGCTCTCTGGAGTATGAGAGGCTGGGCACGGGGAGGCCCTTTTTCCTTTGTGTCCCTTAGTCTGTCCTCTCCACACCCTGGTGAAGGTGCGCTCTCTGGAGTATGAGGGGCTGGGCAGGGGGGGGGCCTCTCTCCTTAGTGTCCCTTAGTCTGTCTTCTCCCTCCTGGTGAAGGTGCGCTCTCTGGAGTATGAGAGGCTGGGCACGGGGAGGGCCTCTCTCCTTAGTACCCCTTAGTCTGTCCTCTCACCTCCTGGTGAAGGTGCACTCTCTGGAGTATGAAGGGCTACGCACGGGGAGGGCCTCTCTCCTTAGTGCCCCTTAGACTGTCCTCTCCCTTCCTGGTGAAGATGCGCTCTCTGGAGTATGAGAGGCTGGGCACGGGGATGTCCTCTCTCCTTAGTGTCCCTTAGTCTGTCCTCTCCCCCCTCCTGGTGAAGGTGCGCTCTCTGGAGTTTGATAGGCTGGGCACGGGGAGGGCCTCTCTCCTTAGTGCCCCTTAGTCTATCCTCTCCCTCCTGGTGAAGGTGCGCTCTCTGGAGTATGAGGAGCTGGGCATGGGGAGGGCCTCTCTCCTTAGTGCCCCTTAGTCTGTCCTCTCCCCTCCTGGTGAAGGTGCGCTCTCTAGAGTATGAGAAGCTGGGCACGGGGAGGGCCTCTCTCCTTAGTGCCCCTTAGTCTGTCCTCTCCCCTTTTGGTGAAGGTGGGCTCTCTGGAGAATGAGAGGCTGGGCACGGGGAGGGCCAATCTCCTTAGTGTCCCTTAGTCTGTCCTCTCCCCCCTGGTGAAGGTGCGCTCTCTGGAGTATGAGAGGCTGGGCACGGGGAGGGCCTCTCTCCTTAATGCCCCTTAGTCTGTCCTCTCCCCTCCTGGTGAAGGTGGGCTCTCTGGATTATGAGAGGCTGGGCACAGGGAGGACCTCTCTCCTTAGTGCCCCTTAGTCTGTCCTCTCCCCTTTTGGTGAAGGTGGGCTCTCTGGAGAATGAGAGGCTGGGCACGGGGAGGGCCTCTCTCCTTAGTGTCCCTTAGACTGTCTTCTCCCCTCCTGGTGAAGGTGCGCTCTCTGGAGTAGGAGAGACTGGGCATGGGGAGGACCTCTCTCCTTAGTGTCCCTTAGTCTGTCTTCTCCCCTCCTGGTGAAGGTGCGCTCTCTGAAGTATGAGAGGCTGGGCACGGGGAGGACCTCTCTCCTTAGTGCCCCTTAGTCTGTCCTCTCCCCCCTGGTGAAGGTGCGCTCTCTGGAGTATGAGAGGCTGGGCACGGGGAGGGCCTCTCTCCTTAGTGTCCCTTAGTCTGTCCTCTCCCCCCCTGGTGAAGGTGCGCTCTCTGGAGTATGAGAGGCTGGGCACGGGGAGGGCCTCTCTCCTTAGTGTCCCTTAGTCTGTCCTCTCCCCCCCTGGTGAAGGTGCGCTCTCTGGAGTATGAGAGGCTGGGCACAGGGAGGACCTCTCTCCTTAGTGTCCCTCAGCCTGTCCTCTCCCTTCCTGGTGAAGGTGCGCTCTCTGGAGTATGAGGGGCTGGGCACGGGGAGGACCTCTCTCCTTAGTGTCCCTTAGTCTGTCCTCTCCCTCCTGGTGAAGGTGCGCTCTCTGGAGTAGGAGAGGCTGGACACGGGGAGGACATCTCTCCTTAGTGTCCCTGAGTCTGTCCTCTCCCCCCCTGGTGAAGGTGCGCTCTCTGGAGTATGAGGGGCTGGGCACGGGGAGGACCTCTCTCCTTATTGTCCCTTAGTCTGTCCTCTCGCTCCTCGTGAAGGTGCGCTCTCTGGAGTATGAGAGGCTGGGCACGGGGAGGACCTCTCTCCTTAGTGTCCCTGAGTCTGTCCTCTCCCCCCCTGGTGAAGGTGCGCTCTCTGTCGTATAAGGGGCTGGGCACGGGGAGGACCTCTCTCCTTAGTGTCCCTTAGTCTGTCCTCTCGCTCCTCGTGAAGGTGCGCTCTCTGGAGTATGATAGGCTGGGCACGGGGAGGGCCTCTCTCCTTAGTGCCCCTTAGTCTGTCCTCTCCCCTCCTGGTGAATGTGCACTCTCTGGATTATGAGAGGCTGGGCACGGGGAGGGCCTCTCTCCTTAGTGTCCCTTAGTCTGTACTCTCCCCCCTCCTGGTGAAGGTGCGCTCTCTGGAGTATGAGAGGCTGGGCACGGGGAGGGCCTCTCTCCTTAGTGTCCCTTAGTCTGTCCTCTCCCCCCTCCTGGTGAAGGTGCGCTCTCTGGAGTATGAGGGGCTGGGCACGGGGAGGGACTCTCTCCTTAGTGCCCCTTAGTCTGTCCTCTCCCCTCCTGGTGAAGGTGCGCTCTCTGGATTATGAGAGGCTGGGCACGGGGAGGGCCTCTCTCCATAGTGTCCCTTAGTCTGTCCCCTCCCCTCCTGGTGAAGGTGCGCTCTCTGGAGTATGAGAGGCTGGGCACGGGGAGGGGGTTCTCCTTAGTGTCCCTTAGTCTGTCCTCTCCCTCCTGGTGAAGGTGCGCTCTCTGAAGTACAAGAGGCTGGGCACGGGGAGGGCCTCTCTCCTTAGTGTCCCTTAGTCTGTCCTCTCCCCTCCTGGTGAAGGTGCGCTCTCTGGAGTATGAGAGGCTTGGCACGGGGAGGGGGTTTTCATTAGTGTCCCTTAGTCTGTCCTCTCCCTCCTGGTGAAGGTGCGCTCCCTGGAGTATGAGAGGCTGGGCACGGGGAGGACCTCTCTCCTTAGTGTCCCTTAGTCTGTCCTCTCCCCTCCTGGTGAAGGTGCGCTCTCTGGAGTATGAGAGGCTGGGCACGGGGAGGACCTCTCTCCTTAGTGTCCCTTAGTCTGTCCTCTCCCCTCCTGGTGAAGGTGCGCTCTCTGGAGTATGAGGGGCTGGGCACGGGACGGACCTCTCTCCTTAGTGTCCCTTAGTCTGTCCTCTCCCCTCCTGGTGAAAGTGCGCTCTCTGGAGTATGAGAGGCTGGGCACGGGGAGGACCTCTCTCCATAGTGTCCCTTAGTCTGTCCCCTCCCCTCCTGGTGAAGGTGCGCTCTCTGGAGTATGAGAGGCTGGGCACGGGGAGGGGGTTCTCCTTAGTGTCCCTTAGTCTGTCCTCTCCCTCCTGGTGAAGTTGCGCTCTCTGAAGTACAAGAGGCTGGGCACGGGGAGGGCCTCTCTCCTTAGTGTCCCTTAGTCTGTCCTCTCCCCTCCTGGTGAAGGTGCGCTCTCTGGAGTATGAGAGGCTGGGCACGGGGAGGGGGTTCTCATTAGTGTCCCTTAGTCTGTGTCCCTGAGTCTGTCCTCTCCCCTCCTGTTGAAGGTGCGCTCTCTGGAGTATAAGGGGCTTGGCACGGGACGGACCTCTCTCCTTAGTGTCCCTTAGTCTGTCCTCTCCCCTCCTGGTGAAAGTGCGCTCTCTGGAGTATGAGAGGCTGGGCACGGGGAGGACCTCTCTCCTTAGTGTCCCTTAGTCTGTCCTCTCCCTCCTGGTGAAGGTGCGCTCTCTGGAGTATGAGAGGCTGGGCACGGGGAGGGCCTCTCTCCTTAGTGTCCCTCAGCCTGTCCTCTCCCCTCCTGGTGAAGGTGCGCTCTCTGGAGTATGAGAGGTTGGGCACGGGGAGGACCTCTCTCCTTAGTGTCCCTTAGTCTTTCCTCTCCCCCCCTGGAGAAGGTGCGCTCTCTGGAGTATGAGAGGCTGGGCACAGGGAGGACCTCTCTCCTTAGTGTCCCTCAGCCTGTCCTCTCCCCTCCTGGTGAAGGTGCGCTCTCTGGAGTATGAGAGGTTGGGCACGGGGAGGACCTTTTTCCTTTGTGTTCCTTAGTCTGTCCTCTCCCCCCTCCTGGTGAAGGTGCGCTCTCTGGAGTATGAGGGGCTGGGCACGGGGAGGGACTCTCTCCTTAGTGCCCCTTAGTCTGTCCTCTCCCCTCCTGGTGAAGGTGCGCTCTCTGGAGTATGAGAGGCTGGGCACGGGGAGGGCCTCTCTCCATAGTGTCCCTTAGTCTGTCCCCTCCCCTCCTGGTGAAGGTGCGCTCTCTGGAGTATGAGAGGCTGGGCACGGGGAGGGGGTTCTCCTTAGTGTCCCTTAGTCTGTCCTCGCCCTCCTGGTGAAGGTGCGCTCTCTGAAGTACAAGAGGCTGGGCACGGGGAGGGCCTCTCTCCTTAGTGTCCCTTACTCTGTCCTCTCCCCTCCTGTTGAAGGTGCACTCTCTGGAGTATGAGAGGCTGGGCACGGGGAGGACCTTTTTCCTTTGTGTTCCTTAGTCTGTCCTCTCCCCTCCTGGTGAAGGTGCGCTCTCTGGAGTATGAGAGGCTGGGCACGGGGAGAATCTTTCTCCTTAGTGTCCCTTAGTCTGTCCTCTCCCCCCTGGTAAAGGTGCGCTCTCTGGAGTATGAGTGGCTGGGCACGGGGAGGGCCTCTCTCCTTAGTGTCCCTTAGTCTGTCCGCTCCCTTCCTGGTGAAGGTGCGCTCTCTGGAGTATGAGGGGCTGGGCATGGGAAGGACCTCTCTTCTTAGTGTCTCTTAGTCTGTCCTCTCCCCCCTGGTGAAGGTGCACTCTCTGGAGTATGAGAGGATGGGCACGGGAAGGACCTCTTTCCTTAGTGTCCCTTAGTCTTTCCTCTCCCCCCTGGTGAAGCTGCGCTCTCTGGAGTATGAGAGGCTGGGCACGGGGAGGACCTCTCTCCTTAGTGCCCCTTAGTCTGTCCTCTCCCCCCTGGTGAAGCTGCGCTCTCTGGAGTATGAGTGGCTGGGCACGGGGAGGGCCTCTCTCCTTAGTGCCCCTTAGTCTGTCCTCTCCCCTCCTGGTGAAGGTGCGCTCTCTGGAGTATGAGGGGCTTGGCACGGGACGGACCTCTCTCCTTTGTGTCCCTTAGTCTGTCCTCTCCCCTCCTGGTGAAAGTGCGCTCTCTGGAGTATGAGAGGCTGGGCACGGGGAGGACCTCTCTCCTTAGTGTCCCTTAGTCTGTCCTCTCCCTCCTGGTGAAGGTGCGCTCTCTGGAGTATGAGAGGCTGGGCACGGGGAGGGCCTCTCTCCTTAGTGTCCCTTAGTCTATCCTCTCCCCCCCTGGTGAAGGTGCGCTCTCTGGAGTATGAGAGGCAGGGCACAGGGAGGACCTCTCTCCTTAGTGTCCCTCAGCCTGTCCTCTCCCTTCCTGGTGAAGGTGCGCTCTCTGGAGTATGAGGGGCTGGGCACGGGGAGGACCTCTCTCCTTAGTGTCCCTTAGTCTGTCCTCTCCCTCCTGGTGAAGGTGCGCTCTCTGGAGTAGGAGAGGCTGGACACGGGGAGGACATCTCTCCTTAGTGTCCCTGAGTCTGTCCTCTCCCCCCCTGGTGAAGGTGCGCTCTCTGGAGTATGAGGGGCTGGGCACGGGGAGGACCTCTCTCCTTATTGTCCCTTAGTCTGTCCTCTCCCTCCTGGTGAAGGTGCGCTCTCTGAAGTACAAGAGGCTGGGCACGGGGAGGGCCTCTCTCCTTAGTGTCCCTTAGTCTGTCCTCTCCCCTCCTGGTGAAGGTGCGCTCTCTGGAGTATGAGAGGCTTGGCACGGGGAGGGGGTTCTCATTAGTGTCCCTTAGTCTGTCCTCTCCCTCCTGGTGAAGGTGCGCTCCCTGGAGTATGAGAGGCTGGGCACGGGGAGGACCTCTCTCCTTAGTGTCCCTTAGTCTGTCCTCTCCCCTCCTGGTGAAGGTGCGCTCTCTGGAGTATGAGAGGCTGGGCACGGGGAGGACCTCTCTCCTTAGTGTCCCTTAGTCTGTCCTCTCCCCTCCTGGTGAAGGTGCGCTCTCTGGAGTATGAGGGGCTGGGCACGGGACGGACCTCTCTCCTTAGTGTCCCTTAGTCTGTCCTCTCCCCTCCTGGTGAAAGTGCGCTCTCTGGAGTATGAGAGGCTGGGCACGGGGAGGACCTCTCTCCATAGTGTCCCTTAGTCTGTCCCCTCCCCTCCTGGTGAAGGTGCGCTCTCTGGAGTATGAGAGGCTGGGCACGGGGAGGGGGTTCTCCTTAGTGTCCCTTAGTCTGTCCTCTCCCTCCTGGTGAAGTTGCGCTCTCTGAAGTACAAGAGGCTGGGCACGGGGAGGGCCTCTCTCCTTAGTGTCCCTTAGTCTGTCCTCTCCCCTCCTGGTGAAGGTGCGCTCTCTGGAGTATGAGAGGCTGGGCACGGGGAGGGGGTTCTCATTAGTGTCCCTTAGTCTGTGTCCCTGAGTCTGTCCTCTCCCCTCCTGTTGAAGGTGCGCTCTCTGGAGTATGAGGGGCTTGGCACGGGACGGACCTCTCTCCTTAGTGTCCCTTAGTCTGTCCTCTCCCCTCCTGGTGAAAGTGCGCTCTCTGGAGTATGAGAGGCTGGGCACGGGGAGGACCTCTCTCCTTAGTGTCCCTTAGTCTGTCCTCTCCCTCCTGGTGAAGGTGCGCTCTCTGGAGTATGAGAGGCTGGGCACGGGGAGGGCCTCTCTCCTTAGTGTCCCTCAGCCTGTCCTCTCCCCTCCTGGTGAAGGTGCGCTCTCTGGAGTATGAGAGGTTGGGCACGGGGAGGACCTCTCTCCTTAGTGTCCCTTAGTCTTTCCTCTCCCCCCCTGGAGAAGGTGCGCTCTCTGGAGTATGAGAGGCTGGGCACAGGAAGGACCTCTCTCCTTAGTGTCCCTCAGCCTGTCCTCTCCCCTCCTGGTGAAGGTGCGCTCTCTGGAGTATGAGAGGTTGGGCACGGGGAGGACCTTTTTCCGTTGTGTTCCTTAGCCTGTCCTCTCCCCCCTCCTGGTGAAGGTGCGCTCTCTGGAGTATGAGGGGCTGGGCACGGGGAGGGACTCTCTCCTTAGTGCCCCTTAGTCTGTCCTCTCCCCTCCTGGTGAAGGTGCGCTCTCTGGATTATGAGAGGCAGGGCACGGGGAGGGCCTCTCTCCATAGTGTCCCTTAGTCTGTCCCCTCCCCTCCTGGTGAAGGTGCGCTCTCTGGAGTATGAGAGGCTGGGCACGGGGAGGGGGTTCTCCTTAGTGTCCCTTAGTCTGTCCTCTCCCTCCTGGTGAAGGTGCGCTCTCTGAAGTACAAGAGGCTGGGCACGGGGAGGGCCTCTCTCCTTAGTGTCCCTTACTCTGTCCTCTCCTCTCCTGTTGAAGGTGCACTCTCTGGAGTATGAGAGGCTGGGCACGGGGAGGACCTTTTTCCTTTGTGTTCCTTAGTCTGTCCTCTCCCCTCCTGGTGAAGGTGCGCTCTCTGGAGTATGAGAGGCTGGGCACGGGGAGAATCTTTCTCCTTAGTGTCCCTTAGTCTGTCCTCTCCCCCCTGGTAAAGGTGCGCTCTCTGGAGTATGAGTGGCTGGGCACGGGGAGGGCCTGTCTCCTTAGTGTCCCTTAGTCTGTCCGCTCCCTTCCTGGTGAAGGTGCGCTCTCTGGAGTATGAGGGGCTGGGCATGGGAAGGACCTCTCTTCTTAGTGTCTCTTAGTCTGTCCTCTCCCCCCTGGTGAAGGTGCACTCTCTGGAGTATGAGAGGATTGGCACGGGAAGGACCTCTTTCCTTAGTGTCCCTTAGTCTTTCCTCTCCCCCCTGGTGAAGCTGCGCTCTCTGGAGTATGAGAGGCTGGGCACGGGGAGGACCTCTCTCCATAGTGCCCCTTAGTCTGTCCTCTCCCCCCTGGTGAAGCTGCGCTCTCTGGAGTATGAGTGGCTGGGCACGGGGAGGGCCTCTCTCCTTAGTGCCCCTTAGTCTGTCCTCTCCCCTCCTGGTGAAGGTGCGCTCTCTGGAGTATGAGGGGCTTGGCACGGGACGGACCTCTGTCCTTAGTGTCCCTTAGTCTGTCCTCTCCCCTCCTGGTGAAAGTGCGCTCTCTGGAGTATGAGAGGCTGGGCACGGGGAGGACCTCTCTCCTTAGTGTCCCTTAGTCTGTCCTCTCCCTCCTGGTGAAGGTGCGCTCTCTGGAGTATGAGAGGCTGGGCACGGGCAGGGCCTCTCTCCTTAGTGTCCCTTAGTCTTTCCTCTCCCCCCCTGGAGAAGGTGCGCTCTCTGGAGTATGAGAGGCTGGGCACAGGGAGGACCTCTCTCCTTAGTGTCCCTCAGCCTGTCCTCTCCCCTCCTGGTGAAGGTGCGCTCTCTGGAGTATGAGAGGTTGGGCACGGGGAGGACCTTTTTCCTTTGTGTTCCTTAGTCTGTCCTCTCCCCCCTGGTGAAGGTGCGCTCTCTGGAGTATGAGAGGCTGGGCACGGGGAGGGCCTCTCTCCTTAGTGCCCCTTAGTCTGTCCTCTCCCCCCCTGGTGAATGTGCGATCTCTGGAGTATGAGAGGCTGGGCACGGGGAGGGCCTCTCTCCTTAGTGCCCCTTAGTCTGTCCTCTCCCCCCCTGGTGAAGGTGCGCTCTCTGGAGTATGAGAGGCTGGCCACGGGGAGGGCCTCTCTCCTTAGTGCCCCTTAGTCTGTCCTCGCCCCCCCTGGTGAAGGTGCGCTCTCTGGAGTATGAGAGGCAGGGCACGGCGAGGGCCTCTCTCCTTAGTGTCCCTTAGTCTGTCCTCTCCCCTCCTGTTGAAGGTGCACTCTCTGGAGTATGAGAGGCTGGGCACGGGGAGGACCTTTTTCCTTTGTGTTCCTTAGTCTGTCGTCTCCCCTCCTGGTGAAGGTGCGCTCTCTGGAGTATGAGAGGCTGGGCACGGGGAGAATCTTTCTCCTTAGTGTCCCTTAGTCTGTCCTCTCCCCCCTGGTAAAGGTGCGCTCTCTGGAGTATGAGTGGCTGGGCACGGGGAGGGCCTCTCTCCTTAGTGTCCCTTAGTCTGTCCGCTCCCTTCCTGGTGAAGGTGCGCTCTCTGGAGTATGAGGGGCTGGGCATGGGAAGGACCTCTCTTCTTAGTGTCTCTTAGTCTGTCCTCTCCCCCCTGGTGAAGGTGCACTCTCTGGAGTATGAGAGGATGGGCACGGGAAGGACCTCTTTCCTTTGTGTCCCTTAGTCTTTCCTCTCCCCCCTGGTGAAGCTGCGCTCTCTGGAGTATGAGAGGCTGGGCACGGGGAGGACCTCTCTCCTTAGTGCCCCTTAATCTGTCCTCTCCCCCCTGGTGAAGCTGCGCTCTCTGGAGTATGAGTGGCTGGGCACGGGGAGGGCCTCTCTCCTTAGTGCCCCTTAGTCTGTCCTCTCCCCTCCTGGTGAAGGTGCGCTCTCTGGAGTATGAGAGGCTGGGCATGGGGAGGGCCTCTCTCCTTAGTGCCCCTTAGTCTGTCCTCTCCCTCCTGGTGAAGGTGCGTTCTCTGGAGTATGAGAGGCTGGGCACGGGAAGGGCCTCTCTCCTTAGTGCCCCTTAGTCTGTTCTCTCCCTTCCTGGTGAAGGTGCGCTCTCTGAAGTATTAGGGGCTGGGCACGGGGAGGGCCTCTCTCCTTAGTGCCCCTTAGTCTGTCCTCTCCCCTCCTGGTGAAGGTGCGCTCTCTGGAGTATGAGAGGCTGGACACGGGGAGGACCTCTCTCCTTAGTGTCCCTTAGTCTGTCCTCTCCCCCCTGGTGAAGGTGCGCTCTCTAGAGTATGAGTGGTTGGGCACGGGGAGGGCCTCTCTCCTTAGTACCCCTTAGTCTGCCCTCTCCCTCCTGGTGAAGGTGCGCTCTCTGGAGTATGAGAGGGTGGGCACGGGGAGGACCTCTCTCCTTAGTGCCCCTTAGTCTGTCCTCTCCCCTCTGGTGAAGGTGCGCTCTCTGGAGTATGAGAGGCTGGGCACGGGAAGGGCCTCTCTCCTTAGTGTCCCTTAGTCTGTCCTCTCCCCCCTGGTGAAGGTGCGCTCTCTGGAGTATGAGAGGCTGGGCACAGGGAGGACCTCTCTCCTTAGTGTCCCTTAGCCTGTCCTCTCCCCTCCTGGTGAAGGTGCGCTCTCTTGAGTAAGAGAGGCTGGGCACAGGGAGGACCTCTCTCCTTAGTGTCCCTTAGTCTGTCCTCTCCCCGCCTGGTGAAGGTGCGCTCTCTGCAGTATGAGAGGCTGGGCACGGGGAGGGCCTCTCTCCTTAGTGTCCCTTAGTCTGTCCTCTCCCCTCCTGGTGAAGGTGCGCTCTCTGGAGTATGAGAGGCTGGACACGGGGAGGACCTCTCTCCTTAGTGTCCCTTAGTCTGTCCTCTCCCCCCTGGTGAAGGTGCGCTCTCTAGAGTATGAGTGGTTGGGCACGGGGAGGGCCTCTCTCCTTAGTACCCCTTAGTCTGCCCTCTCCCTCCTGGTGAAGGTGCGCTCTCTGGAGTATGAGAGGGTGGGCACGGGGAGGACCTCTCTCCTTAGTGCCCCTTAGTCTGTCCTCTCCCCTCTGGTGAAGGTGCGCTCTCTGGAGTATGAGAGGCTGGGCACGGGAAGGGCCTCTCTCCTTAGTGTCCCTTAGTCTGTCCTCTCCCCCCTGGTGAAGGTGCGCTCTCTGGAGTATGAGAGGCTGGGCACAGGGAGGACCTCTCTCCTTAGTGTCCCTTAGCCTGTCCTCTCCCCTCCTGGTGAAGGTGCGCTCTCTTGAGTAAGAGAGGCTGGGCACAGGGAGGACCTCTCTCCTTAGTGTCCCTTAGTCTGTCCTCTCCCCGCCTGGTGAAGGTGCGCTCTCTGCAGTATGAGAGGCTGGGCACGGGGAGGGCCTCTCTCCTTAGTGTCCCTTAGTCTGTCCTCCCCCCCCCTGGTGAAGGTGCGCTCTCTGGAGTATAAGGGGTTGGGCACGGGGAGGACCTCTCTCCTTTTTTCCTTATAGTCTGCCCTCTCCCTCCTGGTGAAGGTGCGTTCTCTGGAGTATGAGAGGCTGGGCACGGGGAGGGCCTCTCTCCTTAGTGCCCCTTAGTCTGTCCTCTCCCCCTTGGTGAAGGTGCGCTCTCTGGAGTATGAGTGGCTGGGCACGGGGAGGGCCTCTCTCCTTAGTGCCCCTTAGTCTGTCCTCTCCCCTCCTGCTGAAGGTGCGCTCTCTGGAGTATGAGAGGCTGGGCACGGGGAGGGCCTCTCTCCTTAGTGCCCCTTAGTCTGTCCTCTCCCTCATGGTGAAGGTGCGATCTCTGGAGTATGAGAGGCTGGGCACGGGGAGGACTTCTCTCCTTAGTGCCCCTTAGTCTGTCCTCTCCCCCCTGGTGAAGCTGCGCTCTCTAGAGTATGAGAGGCTGGGCACAGGGAGGACTTCTCTCCTTAGTGCCCCTTAGTCTGTCCTCTCCCCCCTGGTGAAGGTGCGCTCTCTGGAGTATGAGAGGCTGGGCACAGGGAGGACCTCTCTCCTTAGTGTCCCTTAGTCTGTCCTCTCCCCTCCTGGTGAAGGTGCGCTCTCTGGATTATGAGAGGCTGGGCTTGGGGAGGACCTCTCTCCTTAGTGTCCCTTAGTCTGTCCTCCCTCTCCTGGTGAAGGTGCGCTCTCTGGAGTATAAGAGGCTGGGCACAGGGAGGGCCTCTCTCCTTAGTGCCCCTTAGTCTGTCCTCTCCCTTCCTGGTGAGGGTGCACTCTCTGGAGTATGAGAGGTTGGCCACGGGGAGGACCTCTCTCCTTAGTGTCCCTTAGTCTGTCCTCTCCCCCCTGGTGAAGCTGCGCTCTCTAGAGTATGAGAGGCTGGGCACAGGGAGGACTTCTCTCCTTAGTGCCCCTTAGTCTGTCCTCTCCCCCCTGGTGAAGGTGCGCTCTCTGGAGTATGAGAGGCTGGGCACAGGGAGGACCTCTCTCCTTAGTGTCCCTTAGTCTGTCCTCTCCCCTCCTGGTGAAGGTGCGCTCTCTGGATTATGAGAGGCTGGGCACGGGGAGGACCTCTCTCCTTAGTGTCCCTTAGTCTGTCCTCCCTCTCCTGGTGAAGGTGCGCTCTCTGGAGTATAAGAGGCTGGGCACGGGGAGGACCTCTCTCCTTAGTGTCCCTTAATCTGTCCTCTCCCTCCTGGTGAAGGTGCGCTCTCTGGAGTATGAGAGGCTGGGCACGTAAAGGACCTCTCTCCTTAGTGTCCCTTAGTCTGTCCTCTCCCCCCCGGTGAAGGTGCGCTCTCTGGAGTATGAGAGGCTGGGTACGGGGAGGACCTCTCGCCTTAGTGTCCCTTAGTCTGTCCTCTCCCCCCTTCCCTGGTGAAGGTGCGCTCTTTGGAGTATGAGGGGCTTGGCACAGGAAGGACCTCTCTCCTTAGTGTCCCTTAGTCTGTTCTCTCCCCTCCTGGTGAAGGTGCGCTCTCTGGAGTATGAGGGGCTGGGCACGGAGTGGGCCTCTCTCCTTAGTGTCCCTTAGTATGTCCTCTCCCCTCCTGGTGAAGTTGCGCTCTCTGGAGTATGAGAGGCAGGGCACGGGGAGGGCCTCTCTCCTTAGTGTCCCTTAGTCTGTCCTCCCTCTCCTTGTGAAGGTGCGCTCTCTGGAGTATGAGAGGCTGGGCACGGGGAGGACCTCTCCCCTTAGTGTCCCTTAATCTGTCCTCTCCCCTCCTGGTGAAGGCGCGCTCTCTGGAGTATGAGAGGCTGGGCACGGGAAGGACCTCTCTCCTTAGTGTACCTTAGTCTGTCCTCTCCCCCCCGGTGAAGGTGCGCTCTCTGGAGTATGAGAGGCTGGGCACGGGGAGGGCCTCTCTCCTAAATGCCCTTTAGTCTGTCCTCTCCCCTTCTGGTGAGGCTGCACTCTCTGGAGTATGAGAGGCTGGGCACGGGGAGGACCTCTCTCCTTAGTGTCCCTTAGTCTGTCTTCTCCCCTCCTGGTGAAGGTGCGCTCTCTGGAGTATGAGAGGCTGGGCACGGGGAGGGCCTCTCTCCTTAATGTCCCTTAGTCTGTCCTTTCCCTTTTTGGTAAAGGTGCGCTCTCTGGAGTATGAGAGGCTGGGCACAGGGAGGACATCTCTTCTCAGTGTCCCTCAGCTTGTCCTCTCCCCTCCTGGTGAAGGTGCGCTCTCTGGAGTATGAGAGGCTGGGCACGGGGAGGCCCTTTTTCCTTTGTGTCCCTTAGTCTGTCCTCTCCACACCCTGGTGAAGGTGCGCTCTCTGGAGTATGAGGGGCTGGGCACGGGGAGGACCTCTCTCCTTAGTGTCCCTTAGTCTGTCTTCTCCCTCCTGGTGAAGGTGCGCTCTCTGGAGTATGAGAGGCTGGGCATGGGGAGGGCCTCTCTCCTTAGTACCCCTTAGTCTGTCCTCTCACCTCCTGGTGAAGGTGCACTCTCTGGAGTATGAAGGGCTACGCACGGGGAGGGCCTCTCTCCTTAGTGCCCCTTAGACTGTCCTCTCCCCTCCTGGTGAAGGTGCGCTCTCTGGAGTATGAGAGGCTGGGCACGGGGATGGCCTCTCTCCTTAGTGTCCCTTAGTCTGTCCTCTCCCCCCTCCTGGTGAAGGTGCGCTCTCTGGAGTTTGATAGGCTGGGCACGGGGAGGGCCTCTCTCCTTAGTGCCCCTTAGTCTATCCTCTCCCTCCTGGTGAAGGTGCGCTCTCTGGAGTATGAGGAGCTGGGCATGGGGAGGGCCTCTCTCCTTAGTGCCCCTTAGTCTGTCCTCTCCCCTCCTGGTGAAGGTGCGCTCTCTAGAGTATGAGAAGCTGGGCACAGGGAGGGCCTCTCTCCTTAGTGCCCCTTAGTCTGTCCTCTCCCCTTTTGGTGAAGGTGGGCTCTCTGGAGAATGAGAGGCTGGGCACGGGGAGGGCCAATCTCCTTAGTGTCCCTTAGTCTGTCCTCTCCCCCCTGGTGAATGTGCGCTCTCTGGAGTATGAGAGGCTGGGCACGGGGAGGGCCTCTCTCCTTAATGCCCCTTAGTCTGTCCTCTCCCCTCCTGGTGAAGGTGGGCTCTCTGGATTATGAGAGGCTGGGCACGGGGAGGACCTCTCTCCTTAGTGCCCCTTAGTCTGTCCTCTCCCCTTTTGGTGAAGGTGGGCTCTCTGGAGAATGAGAGGCGGGGCACGGGGAGGGCCTCTCTCCTTAGTGTCCCTTAGTCTGTCTTCTCCCCTCCTGGTGAAGGTGCGCTCTCTGGAGTAGGAGAGACTGGGCATGGGGAGGACCTCTCTCCTTAGTGTCCCTTAGTCTGTCTTCTCCCCTCCTGGTGAAGGTGCGCTCTCTGAAGTATGAGAGGCTGGGCACGGGGAGGACCTCTCTCCTTAGTGCCCCTTAGTCTGTCCTCTCCCCCCTGGTGAAGGTGCGCTCTCTGGAGTATGAGAGGCTGGGCACGGGGAGGGCCTCTCTCCTTAGTGTCCCTTAGTCTGTCCTCTCCCCCCCTGGTGAAGGTGCGCTCTCTGGAGTATGAGAGGCTGGGCACGGGGAGGGCCTCTCTCCTTAGTGTCCCTTAGTCTGTCCTCTCCCCCCCTGGTGAAGGTGCGCTCTCTGGAGTATGAGAGGCTGGGCATAGGGAGGACCTCTCTCCTTAGTGTCCCTCAGCCTGTCCTCTCCCTTCCTGGTGAAGGTGCGCGCTCTGGAGTATGAGGGGCTGGGCACGGGGAGGACCTCTCTCCTTAGTGTCCCTTAGTCTGTCCTCTCCCTCCTGGTGAAGGTGCGCTCTCTGGAGTAGGAGAGGCTGGGCACGGGGAGGACATCTCTCCTTAGTGTCCCTGAGTCTGTCCTCTCCCCCCCTGGTGAAGGTGCGCTCTCTGGAGTATGAGAGGCTGGGCACGGGGAGGGCCTCTCTCCTTAGTGTCCCTTAGTCTGTCCTCTCCCCCCCTGGTGAAGGTGCGCTCTCTGGAGTATGAGAGGCTGGGCACCGGGAGGGCCTCTCTCCTTAGTGTCCCTTAGTCTGTCCTCTCCCCCCCTGGTGAAGGTGCGCTCTCTGGAGTATGAGAGGCTGGGCACGGGGAGGGCCTCTATCCTTAGTGCCCCTTAGTCTGTCCTCTCCCTCCTGGTGAAGGTGCGCTCTCTGGAGTATGAGAGGCTGGGCACGGGGAGGGCCTCTTTCCTTAGTGTCCCTTAGTCTGTACTCTCCCTCCTGGTGAAGGTGCACTCTCTGGAGTATGAGAGGCTGGGCACGGGGAGGACCTCTCTCCGTAGTGTCCCTTAGTCTGTCCTCTCCCCCCCTGGTGAAGGTGCGCTCTCTGGAGTATGAGGGGCTGGGCATGGGGAGGACCTCTCTCCTTAGTGCCCCTTAGTCTGTCCTCTCCCTCCTGGTGAAGGTGCGCTCTCTGGAGTATGAAAGGCTGGGCACGGGAAGGGCCTCTCCTTAGTGTCCCTTAGTCTGTCCTCTCCCCCCTGGTGAAGCTGCGCTCTCTAAAGTATGAGAGGCTGGGCACGGGGAGGACCTCTCTCCTTAGTGCCTTTTAGTCTGTCCTCTCCCTTCCTGGTGAAAGTGCGCTCTCTGGAGTATGAGAGGCTGGGCACAGGAAGGGCCTCTCTCCTTAGTGTCCCTTAGTATGTCCTCTCCCCTCCTGGTGAAGGTGCGCTCTCTGGAGTATGAGAGGCTGGGCACGGGGAGGGCCTCTCTCCTTAGTGTCCCTTAGTCTGTCCTCTCCCCTCCTGGTAAAGGTGCGCTCTCTGGAGTATGAGAGGCTGGGCACGGGGAGGGCCTCTCTCCTTAGTGTCCCTTAGTTTGTCCTCTCCCTCCTGGTGAAGGTGCGCTCTCTGGAGTATGAGAGGCTGGGCACGGGGAGGGACTCTCTCCTTAGTGCCCCTTAGTCTGTCCTCTCCCCTCCTGGTGAAGGTGCGCTCTCTGGATTATGAGAGGCTGGGCACGGGGAGGGCCTCTCTCCATAGTGTCCCTTAGTCTGTCCCCTCCCCTCCTGGTGAAGGTGCGCTCTCTGGAGTATGAGAGGCTGGGCACGGAGAGGGCCTCTTTCCTTAGTGTCCCTTAGTCTGTACTCTCCCTCCTGGTGAAGGTGCACTCTCTGGAGTATGAGAGGCTGGGCACGGGGAGGACCTCTCTCCGTAGTGTCCCTTAGTCTGTCCTCTCCCCCCCTGTTGAAGGTGCGCTCTCTGGAGTATGAGGGGCTGGGCATGGGGAGGACCTCTCTCCTTAGTGCCCCTTAGTCTGTCCTCTCCCTCCTGGTGAAGCTGCGCTCTCTAAAGTATGAGAGGCTGGGCACGGGGAGGACCTCTCTCCTTAGTGCCCCTTAGTCTGTACTCTCCCTTCCTGGTGAAGGTGCGCTCTCTGGAGTATGAGAGGCTGGGCACAGGGAGGGCCTCTCTCCTTAGTGTCCCTTAGTATGTCCTCTCCCCTCCTGGTGAAGGTGCGCTCTCTGGAGCATGAGAGGCTGGGCACGGGGAGGGCCTCTCTCCTTAGTGTCCCTTAGTCTGTCCTCTCCCCTCCTGGTGAAGGTGCGCTCTCTGGAGTATGAGAGGCTGGGCACGGGGAGGGCCTCTCTCCTTAGTGTCCCTTAGTCTGTCCTCTCCCTCCTGGTGAAGGTGCGCTCTCTGGATTATGAGAGGCTGGGCACGGGGAGGGTCTCTCTCCATATTGTCCCTTAGTCTGTCCCCTCCCCTCCTGGTGAAGGTGCGCTTTCTGGAGTATGAGAGGCTGGGCACGGGGAGGGGGTTCTCCTTAGTGTCCCTTGGTCTGTCCTCTCCCTCCTGGTGAAGGTGCGCTCTCTGAAGTACAAGAGGCTGGGCACGGGGAGGGCCTCTCTCCTTAGTGTCCCTTAGTCTGTCCTCTCCCCTCCTGGTGAAGGTGCGCTCTCTGGAGTATGAGAGGCTGGGCACGGGGAGGGGGTTCTCATTAGTGTCCCTTAGTCTGTCCTCTCCCTCCTGGTGAAGGTGCGCTCTCTGGAGTATGAGAGGCTGGGCACGGGGAGGGCCTCTCTCCTTAGTGTCCCTCAGCCGGTCCTCTCCCCTCCTGGTGAAGGTGCGCTCTCTGGAGTATGAGAGGCTGGGCACGGGGAGGACCTTTTTCCTTTGTGTTCCTTAGTCTGTCCTCTCCCCCCCTGGTGAATGTGCGATCTCTGGAGTATGAGAGGCTGGGCACGGGGAGGGCCTCTCTCCTTAGTGCCCCTTAGTCTGTCCTCTCCCCCCCTGGTGAAGGTGCGCTCTCTGGAGTATGAGAGGATGGCCACGGGGAGGGCCTCTCTCCTTAGTGCCCCTTAGTCTGTCCTCGCCCCCCCTGGTGAAGGTGCGCTCTCTGGAGTATGAGAGGCAGGGCACGGGGAGGGCCTCTCTCCTTAGTGTCCCTTAGTCTGTCCTCTCCCCTCCTGTTGAAGGTGCACTCTCTGGAGTATGAGAGGCTGGGCACGGGGAGGACCTTTTTCCTTTGTGTTCCTTAGTCTGTCGTCTCCCCTCCTGGTGAAGGTGCGCTCTCTGGAGTATGAGTGGCTGGGCACGGGGAGGGCCTCTCTCCTTAGTGTCCCTTAGTCTGTCCTCTCCCCTCATGGTGAAGGTGCGCTCTCTGGAGTATGAGTGGCTGGGCACGGGGAGGGCCTCTCTCCTTAGTGTCCCTTAGTCTGTCCGCTCCCTTCCTGGTGAAGGTGCGCTCTCTGGAGTATGAGGGGCTGGGCATGGGAAGGACCTCTCTTCTTAGTGTCCTTTAGTCTGTCCTCTCCCTCCTGGTGAAGGTGCGCTCTCTGAAGTACAAGAGGCTGGGCACGGGGAGGGCCTCTCTCCTTAGTGTCCCTTAGTCTGTCCTCTCCCCTCCTGGTGAAGGTGCGCTCTCTGGAGTATGAGAGGCTGGGCACGGGGAGGGGGTTCTCATTAGTGTCCCTTAGTCTGTCCTCTCCCTCCTGGTGAAGGTGCGCTCCCTGGAGTATGAGAGGCTGGGCACGGGGAGGACCTCTCTCCTTAGTGTCCCTTAGTCTGTCCTCTCCCCTCCATTTGAAGGTGCGCTCTCTGGAGTATGAGGGGCTGGGCACGGGACGGACCTCTCTCCTTAGTGTCCCTTAGTCTGTCCTCTCCCTCCTGGTGAAGGTGCGCTCTCTGGAGTATGAGAGGCTGGGCACGGGGAGGGCCTCTCTCCTTAGTGTCCCTTAGTCTTTCCTCTCCCTCCCTGGAGAAGGTGCGCTCTCTGGAGTATGAGAGGCTGGGCACAGGGAGGACCTCTCTCCTTAGTGTCCCTCAGCCTGTCCTCTCCCCTCCTGGTGAAGGTGCGCTCTCTGGAGTATGAGAGGCTGGGCACGGGGAGGACCTTTTTCCTTTGTGTTCCTTAGTCTGTCCTCTCCCCCCTGGTGAAGGTGCGCTCTCTGGAGTATGAGAGGATGGCCACGGGGAGGGCCTCTCTCCTTAGTGCCCCTTAGTCTGTCCTCGCCCCCCCCTGGTGAAGGTGCGCTCTCTGGAGTATGAGAGGCAGGGCACGGGGAGGGCCTCTCTCCTTAGTGTCCCTTAGTCTGTCCTCTCCCCTCCTGTTGAAGGTGCACTCTCTGGAGTATGAGAGGCTGGGCACGGGGAGGACCTTTTTCCTTTGTGTTCCTTAGTCTGTCCTCTCCCCTCCTGGTGAAGGTGCGCTCTCTGGAGTATGAGAGGCTGGGCACGGGGAGAATCTTTCTCCTTAGTGTCCCTTAGTCTGTCCTCTCCCCTCTGGTGAAGGTGCGCTCTCTGGAGTATGAGTGGCTGGGCATGGGGTGGGCCTCTCTCCTTAGTGTCCCTTAGTCTGTCCTCTCCCCTCCTGGTGAAGGTGCGCTCTCTGGAGTATGAGAGGCGGGGCACAGGGAGGGCCTCTCTCCTTAGTGTCCCTTAGTCTGTCCGCTCCCTTCCTGGTGAAGGTGCGCTCTCTGGAGTATGAGGGGCTGGGCATGGGAAGGACCTCTCTTCTTAGTGTCTCTTAGTCTGTCCTCTCCCCCCTGGTGAAGGTGCAATCTCTGGAGTATGAGAGGATGGGCACGGGAAGGACCTCTTTCCTTAGTGTCCCTTAGTCTTTCCTCTCCCCCCTGGTGAAGCTGCGCTCTCTGGAGTATGAGAGGCTGGGCACGGGGAGGACCTCTCTCCTTAGTGCCCCTTAGTCTGTCCTCTCCCCCCTGGTGAAGCTGCGCTCTCTGGAGTATGAGTGGCTGGGCACGGGGAGGGCCTCTCTCCTTAGTGCCCCTTAGTCTGTCCTCTCCCCTCCTAGTGAAGGTGCGCTCTCTGGAGTATGAGAGGCTGGGCATGGGGAGGGCCTCTCTCCTTAGTGCCCCTTAGTCTGTCCTCTCCCTCCTGGTGAAGGTGCGTTCTCTGGAGTATGAGAGGCTGGGCATGGGAAGGGCCTCTCTCCTTAGTGCCCCTTAGTCTGTTCTCTCCCTTCCTGGTGAAGGTGCGCTCTCTGAAGTATTAGGGGCTTGGCACGGGGAGGGCCTCTCTCCTTAGTGCCCCTTAGTCTGTCCTCTCCCCTCCTGGTGAAGGTGCGCTCTCTGGAGTATGAGAGGCTGGACACGGGGAGGACCTCTCTCCTTAGTGTCCCTTAGTCTGTCCTCTCCCCCCTGGTGAAGGTGCGCTCTCTAGAGTATGAGTGGCTGGGCACAGGGAGGGCCCCTCTCCTTCGTACCCCTTAGTCTGCCCTCTCCCTCCTGGTGAAGGTGCGCTCTCTGGAGTATGAGAGGGTGGGCACGGGGAGGACCTCTCTCCTTAGTGCCCCTTAGTCTGTCCTCTCCCCTCTGGTGAAGGTGACCTCTCTGGAGTATGAGAGGCTGGGCACGGGAAGGGCCTCTCTCCTTAGTGTCCCTTAGTCTGTCCTCTCCCCCCTGGTGAAGGTGCGCTCTCTGGAGTATGAGAGGCTGGGCACAGGGAGGACCTCTCTCCTTAGTGTCCCTTAGCCTGTCCTCTCCCCTCCTGGTGAAGGTGCGCTCTCTGGAGTAAGAGAGGCTGGGCACAGGGAGGACCTCTCTCCTTAGTGTCCCTTAGTCTGTCCTTTCCCCGCCTGGTGAAGGTGCGCTCTCTGCAGTATGAGAGGCTGGGCACGGGGAGGGCCTCTCTCCTTAGTGTCCCTTATTCTGTCCTCTCCCCCCCTGGTGAAGGTGCGCTCTCTGGAGAATGAGGTGTTGGGCACGGGGAGGACCTCTCTCCTTAGCTCCTTATAGTCTGTCCTCTCCCTCCTGGTGAAGGTGCGTTCTCTGGAGTAAGAGAGGCTGGGCACAGGGAGGGCCTCTCTCCTTAGTGCCCCTTAGTCTGTCCTCTCCCTCATGGTGAAGGTGCTTTCTCTGGAGTATGAGAGGCTGGGCACGGGGAGGGCCTCTCTCCTTAGTGCCCCTTAGTCTGTCCTCTCCCTTCCTGGTTAGGGTGCACTCTCTGGAGTATGAGAGGTTGGCCACGGGGAGGACCTCTCTCCTTAGTGTCCCTTAGTCTGTCCTCTCCCCCGTGGTGAAGCTGCGCTCTCTAGAGTATGAGAGGCTGGGCACAGGGAGGACTTCTCTCCTTAGTGCCCCTTAGTCTGTCCTCTCCCCCCTGGTGAAGGTGCGCTCTCTGGAGTATGAGAGGCTGGGCACAGGGAGGACCTCTCTCCTTAGTGTCCCTTAGTCTGTCCTCTCCCCTCCTGGTGAAGGTGCGCTCTCTGGATTATGAGAGGCTGGGCACGGGGAGGACCTCTCTCCTTAGTGTCCCTTAGTCTGTCCTCCCTCTCCTGGTGAAGGTGCGCTCTCTGGAGTATAAGAGGCTGGGCACGGGGAGGACCTCTCTCCTTAGTGTCCCTTAATCTGTCCTCTCCCTCCTGGTGAAGGTGCGCTCTCTGGAGTATGAGAGGCTGGGCACGGAAAGGACCTCTCTCCTTAGTGTCCCTTAGTCTGTCCTCTCCCCCCCGGTGAAGGTGCGCTCTCTGGAGTATGAGAGGCTGGGTACGGGGAGGACCTCTCGCCTTAGTGTCCCTTAGTCTGTCCTCTCCCCCCTTCCCTGGTGAAGGTGCGCTCTTTGGAGTATGAGGGGCTTGGCACAGGAAGGACCTCTCTCCTTAGTGTCCCTTAGTCTGTCCTCTCCCCTCCTGGTGAAGGTGCGCTCTCTGGAGTATGAGGGGCTGGGCACGGAGTGGGCCTCTCTCCTTAGTGTCCCTTAGTATGTCCTCTCCCCTCCTGGTGAAGTTGCGCTCTCTGGAGTATGAGAGGCAGGGCACGGGGAGGGCCTCTCTCCTTAGTGTCCCTTAGTCTGTCCTCCCTCTCCTGGTGAAGGTGCGCTCTCTGGAGTATGAGAGGCTGGGCACGGGGAGGACCTCTCTCCTTAGTGTCCCTTAATCTGTCCTCTCCCCTCCTGGTGAAGGCGCGCTCTCTGGAGTATGAGAGGCTGGGCACGGGAAGGACCTCTCTCCTTAGTGTACCTTAGTCTGTCCTCTCCCCCCCGGTGAAGGTGCGCTCTCTGGAGTATGAGAGGCTGGGCACGGGGAGGGCCTCTCTCCTAAATGCCCTTTAGTCTGTCCTCTCCCCTCCTGGTGAAGGTGCGCTCTCTGCAGTATGAGAGGCTGGGCACGGGGAGGGCCTCTCTCCTTAGTGTCCCTTAGTCTGTCTTCTCCCCTCCTGGTGAAGGTGCGCTCTCTGGAGTATGAGAGGCTGGGCACGGGGAGGACCTTTCTCCTTAGTGCCCCTTAGTCTGTCCATTCCCCACTGGTGAAGGTGCGCTCTCTGGAGTATGAGAGGCTGGGCACGGGAAGGGCCTCTCTCCTTAATGTCCCTTAGTCTGTCCTCTCCCCCCCTGGTAAAGGTGCGCTCTCTGGAGTATGAGAGGCTGGGCACAGGGAGAACATCTCTTCTTAGTGTCCCTCAGCTTGTCCTCTCCCCTCCTGGTGAAGGTGCGCTCTCTGGAGTATGAGAGGCTGGGCACGGGGAGGCCCTTTTTCCTTTGTGTCCCTTAGTCTGTCCTCTCCACCCCCTGGTGAAGGTGCGCTCTCTGGAGTATGAGGGGCTGGGCACGGGGAGGACCTCTCTCCTTAGTGTCCCTTAGTCTGTCTTCTCCCTCCTGGTGAAGGTGCGCTCTCTGGAGTATGAGAGGCTGGGCACGGGGAGGGCCTCTCTCCTTAGTACCCCTTAGTCTGTCCTCTCACCTCCTGGTGAAGGTGCACTCTCTGGAGTATGAAGGGCTACGCAAGGGGAGGGCCTCTCTCCTTAGTGCCCCTTAGACTGTCCTCTCCCCTCCTGGTGAAGGTGCGCTCTCTGGAGTATGAAAGGCTGGGCACGGGGAGGGCCTCTCTCCTTAGTGTCCCTTAGTCTGTCCTCTCCCCCCTCCTGGTGAAGGTGCGCTCTCTGGAGTTTGATAGGCTGGGCACGGGGAGGGCCTCTCTCCTTAGTGCCCCTTAGTCTATCCTCTCCCTCCTGGTGAAGGTGCGCTCTCTGGAGTATGAGGAGCTGGGCATAGGGAGGGCCTTTCTCCTTAGTGCCCCTTAGTCTGTCCTCTCCCCTCCTGGTGAAGGTGCGCTCTCTAGAGTATGAGAAGCTGGGCACGGGGAGGGCCTCTCTCCTTAGGGCCCCTTAGTCTGTCCTCTCCCCTTTTGGTGAAGGTGGGCTCTCTGGAGAATGAGAGGCTGGGCACGGGGAGGGCCAATCTCCTTAGTGTCCCTTAGTCTGTCCTCTCCCCCCTGGTGAAGGTGCGCTCTCTGGAGTATGAGAGGCTGGGAACGGGGAGGGCCTCTCTCCTTAATGCCCCTTAGTCTGTCCTCTCCCCTCCTGGTGAAGGTGGGCTCTCTGGATTATGAGAGGCTGGGCACGGGGAGGACCTCTCTCCTTAGTGCCCCTTAGTCTGTCCTCTCCCCTTTTGGTGAAGGTGGGCTCTCTGGAGAATGAGAGGCTGGGCACGGGGAGGGCCTCTCTCCTTAGTGTCCCTTAGTCTGTCTTCTCCCCTCCTGGTGAAGGTGCGCTCTCTGGAGTAGGAGAGACTGGGCATGGGGAGGACCTCTCTCCTTAGTGCCCCTTAGTCTGTCCTCACCCCCCCCTGGTGAAGGTGCGCTCTCTGGAGTATGAGAGGCAGGGCACGGGGAGGGCCTCTCTCCTTAGTGTCCCTTAGTCTGTCCTCTCTCCTCCTGGTGAAGTTGCGCTCTCTGGAGTATGAGAGGCTGGGCACGGGGAGGACCTTTTTCCTTTGTGTTCCTTAGTCTGTCGTCTCCCCTCCTGGTGAAGGTGCGCTCTCTGGAGTATGAGTGGCTGGGCACGGGGAGGGCCTCTCTCCTTAGTGTCCCTTAGTCTGTCCTCTCCCCTCCTGGTGAAGGTGCGCTCTCTGGAGTATGAGTGGCTGGGCACGGGGAGGGCCTCTCTCCTTAGTGTCCCTTAGTCTGTCCGCTCCCTTCCTGGTGAAGGTGCGCTCTCTGGAGTATGAGGGGCTGGGCATGGGAAGGACCTCTCTTCTTAGTGTCCCTTAGTCTGTCCTCTCCCTCCTGGTGAAGGTGCGCTCTCTGAAGTACAAGAGGCTGGGCACGGGGAGGGCCTCTCTCCTTAGTGTCCCTTAGTCTGTCCTCTCCCCTCCTGGTGAAGGTGCGCTCTCTAAAGTATGAGAGGCTGGGCACGGGGAGGGGGTTCTCATTAGTGTCCCTTAGTCTGTCCTCTCCCTCCTGGTGAAGGTGCGCTCCCTGGAGTATGAGAGGCTGGGCACGGGGAGGACCTCTCTCCTTAGTGTCCCTTAGTCTGTCCTCTCCCCTCCTGTTGAAGGTGCGCTCTCTGGAGTATGAGGGGCTGGGCACGGGACGGACCTCTCTCCTTAGTGTCCCTTAGTCTGTCCTCTCCCTCCTGGTGAAGGTGCGCTCTCTGGAGTATGAGAGGCTGGGCACGGGGAGGGCCTCTCTCCTTAGTGTCCCTTAGTCTTTCCTCTCCCCCCCTGGAGAAGGTGCGCTCTCTGGAGTATGAGAGGCTGGGCACAGGGAGGACCTCTCTCCTTAGTGTCCCTCAGCCTGTCCTCTCCCCTCCTGGTGAAGGTGCGCTCTCTGGAGTATGAGAGGCTGGGCACGGGGAGGACCTTTTTCCTTTGTGTTCCTTAGTCTGTCCTCTCCCCCCTGGTGAAGGTGCGCTCTCTGGAGTATGAGAGGATGGCCACGGGGAGGGCCTCTCTCCTTAGTGCCCCTTAGTCTGTCCTCGCCCCCCCCTGGTGAAGGTGCGCTCTCTGGAGTATGAGAGGCAGGGCACGGGGAGGGCCTCTCTCCTTAGTGTCCCTTAGTCTGTCCTCTCCCCTCCTGTTGAAGGTGCACTCTCTGGAGTATGAGAGGCTGGGCACGGGGAGGACCTTTTTCCTTTGTGTTCCTTAGTCTGTCCTCTCCCCTCCTGGTGAAGGTGCGCTCTCTGGAGTATGAGAGGCTGGGCACGGGGAGAATCTTTCTCCTTAGTGTCCCTTAGTCTGTCCTCTCCCCCCTGGTGAAGGTGCGCTCTCTGGAGTATGAGTGGCTGGGCATGGGGAGGGCCTCTCTCCTTAGTGTCCCTTAGTCTGTCCTCTCCCCTCCTGGTGAAGGTGCGCTCTCTGGAGTATGAGAGGCTGGGCACGGGGAGGGCCTCTCTCCTTAGTGTCTCTTAGTCTGTCCTCTCCCCTCCTGGTGAAGGTGCGCTCTCTGGAGTATGAGAGGCTGGGCACGGGGAGGGCCTCTCTCCTTAGTGCCCCTTAGTCTGTCCTCTCTCCTCCTGGTGAAGGTGCGCTCTCTGGAGTATGAGAGGCGGGGCACAGGGAGGGCCTCTCTCCTTAGTGTCCCTTAGTCTGTCCGCTCCCTTCCTGGTGAAGGTGCGCTCTCTGGAGTATGAGGGGCTGGGCATGGGAAGGACCTCTCTTCTTAGTGTCTCTTAGTCTGTCCTCTCCCCCCTGGTGAAGGTGCAATCTCTGGAGTATGAGAGGATGGGCACGGGAAGGACCTCTTTCCTTAGTGTCCCTTAGTCTTTCCTCTCCCCCCTGGTGAAGCTGCGCTCTCTGGAGTATGAGAGGCTGGGCACGGGGAGGACCTCTCTCCTTAGTGCCCCTTAGTCTGTCCTCTCCCCCCTGGTGAAGCTGTGCTCTCTGGAGTATGAGTGGCTGGGCACGGGGAGGGCCTCTCTCCTTAGTGCCCCTTAGTCTGTCCTCTCCCCTCCTAGTGAAGGTGCGTTCTCTGGAGTATGAGAGGCTGGGCATGGGGAGGGCCTCTCTCCTTAGTGCCCCTTAGTCTGTCCTCTCCCTCCTGGTGAAGGTGCGTTCTCTGGAGTATGAGAGGCTGGGCACGGGAAGGGCCTCTCTCCTTAGTGCCCCTTAGTCTGTTCTCTCCCTTCCTGGTGAAGGTGCGCTCTCTGAAGTATTAGGGGCTGGGCACGGGGAGGGCCTCTCTCCTTAGTGCCCCTTAGTCTGTCCTCTCCCCTCCTGGTGAAGGTGCGCTCTCTGGAGTATGAGAGGCTGGACACGGGGAGGACCTCTCTCCTTAGTGTCCCTTAGTCTGTCCTCTCCCCCCTGGTGAAGGTGCGCTCTCTAGAGTATGAGTGGCTGGGCACGGGGAGGGCCTCTCTCCTTAGTACCCCTTAGTCTGCCCTCTCCCTCCTGGTGAAGGTGCGCTCTCTGGAGTATGAGAGGGTGGGCACGGGGAGGACCTCTCTCCTTAGTGCCCCTTAGTCTGTCCTCTCCCCTCTGGTGAAGGTGCGCTCTCTGGAGTATGAGAGGCTGGGCACGGGAAGGGCCTCTCTCCTTAGTGTCCCTTAGTCTGTCCTCTCCCCCCTGGTGAAGGTGCGCTCTCTGGAGTATGAGAGGCTGGGCACAGGGAGGACCTCTCTCCTTAGTGTCCCTTAGCCTGTCCTCTCCCCTCCTGGTGAAGGTGCGCTCTCTGGAGTAAGAGAGGCTGGGCACAGGGAGGACCTCTCTCCTTAGTGTCCCTTAGTCTGTCCTCTCCCCGCCTGGTGAAGGTGCGCTCTCTGCAGTATGAGAGGCTGGGCACGGGGAGGGCCTCTCTCCTTAGTGTCCCTTAGTCTGTCCTCTCCCCCCCTGGTGAAGGTGCGCTCTCTGGAGTATGAGGGGTTGGGCACGGGGAGGACCTCTCTCCTTAGTTCCTTATAGTCTGTCCTCTCCCTCCTGGTGAAGGTGCGTTCTCCGGAGTATGAGAGGCTGGGCACGGGGAGGGCCTCTCTCCTTAGTGCCCCTTAGTCTGTCCTCTCCCCATTGGTGAAGGTGCGCTCTCTGGAGTATGAGTGGCTGGGCACGGGGAGGGCCTCTCTCCTTAGTGCCCCTTAGTCTGTCCTCTCCCCTCCTGCTGAAGGTGCGCTCTCTGGAGTATGAGAGGCTGGGCACGGGGAGGGCCTCTCTCCTTAGTGCCCCTTAGTCTGTCCTCTCCCTCATGGTGAAGGTGCGTTCTCTGGAGTATGAGAGGCTGGGCACGGGGAGGGCCTCTCTCCTTAGTGCCCCTTAGTCTGTCCTCTCCCTTCCTGGTTAGGGTGCACTCTCTGGAGTATGAGAGGTTGGCCACGGGGAGGACCTCTCTCCTTAGTGTCCCTTAGTCTGTCCTCTCCCCCCTGGTGAAGCTGCGCTCTCTAGAGTATGAGAGGCTGGGCACAGGGAGGACTTCTCTCCTTAGTGCCCCTTAGTCTGTCCTCTCCCCCCTGGTGAAGGTGCGCTCTCTGGAGTATGAGAGGCTGGGCACAGGGAGGACCTCTCTCCTTAGTGTCCCTTAGTCTGTCCTCTCCCCTCCTGGTGAAGGTGCGCTCTCTGGATTATGAGAGGCTGGGCACGGGGAGGACCTCTCTCCTTAGTGTCCCTTAGTCTGTCCTCCCTCTCCTGGTGAAGCTGCGCTCTCTGGAGTATAAGAGGCTGGGCACGGGGAGGACCTCTCTCCTTAGTGTCCCTTAATCTGTCCTCTCCCTCCTGGTGAAGGTGCGCTCTCTGGAGTATGAGAGGCTGGGCACGGAAAGGACCTCTCTCCTTAGTGTCCCTTAGTCTGTCCTCTCCCCCCCGGTGAAGGTGCGCTCTCTGGAGTATGAGAGGCTGGGTACGGGGAGGACCTCTCGCCTTAGTGTCCCTTAGTCTGTCCTTTCCCCTCCTGGTGAAGGTGCGCTCTCTGGAGTATGAGGGGCTGGGCACGGAGTGGGCCTCTCTCCTTAGTGTCCCTTAGTATGTCCTCTCCCCTCCTGGTGAAGTTGCGCTCTCTGGAGTATGAGAGGCAGGGCACGGGGAGGGCCTCTCTCCTTAGTGTCCCTTAGTCTGTCCTCTCCCCTCCTGGTGAAGGCGCGCTCTCTGGAGTATGAGAGGCTGGGCACGGGAAGGACCTCTCTCCTTAGTGTACCTTAGTCTGTCCTCTCCCCCCCGGTGAAAGTGCGCTCTCTGGAGTATGAGAGGCTGGGCACGGGGAGGGCCTCTCTCCTAAATGCCCTTTAGTCTGTCCTCTCCCCTCCTGGTGAAGGTGCGCTCTCTGCAGTATGAGAGGCTGGGCACGGGGAGGGCCTCTCTCCTTAGTGTCCCTTAGTCTGTCTTCTCCCCTCCTGGTGAAGGTGCGCTCTCTGGAGTATGAGAGGCTGGGCACGGGGAGGACCTTTCTCCTTAGTGCCCCTTAGTCTGTCCATTCCCCACTGGTGAAGGTGCGCTCTCTGGAGTATGAGAGGCTGGGCACGGGAAGGGCCTCTCTCCTTAATGTCCCTTAGTCTGTCCTCTCCCCCCCTGGTAAAGGTGCGCTCTCTGGAGTATGAGAGGCTGGGCACAGGGAGAACATCTCTTCTTAGTGTCCCTCAGCTTGTCCTCTCCCCTCCTGGTGAAGGTGCGCTCTCTGGAGTATGAGAGGCTGGGCACGGGGAGGCCCTTTTTCCTTTGTGTCCCTTAGTCTGTCCTCTCCACCCCCTGGTGAAGGTGCGCTCTCTGGAGTATGAGGGGCTGGGCACGGGGAGGACCTCTCTCCTTAGTGTCCCTTAGTCTGTCTTCTCCCTCCTGGTGAAGGTGCGCTCTCTGGAGTATGAGAGGCTGGGCACGGGGAGGGCCTCTCTCCTTAGTACCCCTTAGTCTGTCCTCTCACCTCCTGGTGAAGGTGCACTCTCTGGAGTATGAAGGGCTACGCACGGGGAGGGCCTCTCTCCTTAGTGCCCCTTAGACTGTCCTCTCCCCTCCTGGTGAAGGTGCGCTCTCTGGAGTATGAAAGGCTGGGCACGGGGAGGGCCTCTCTCCTTAGTGTCCCTTAGTCTGTCCTCTCCCCCCTCCTGGTGAAGGTGCGCTCTCTGGAGTTTGATAGGCTGGGCACGGGGAGGGCCTCTCTCCTTAGTGCCCCTTAGTCTATCCTCTCCCTCCTGGTGAAGGTGCGCTCTCTGGAGTATGAGGAGCTGGGCATGGGGAGGGCCTTTCTCCTTAGTGCCCCTTAGTCTGTCCTCTCCCCTCCTGGTGAAGGTGCGCTCTCTAGAGTATGAGAAGCTGGGCACGGGGAGGGCCTCTCTCCTTAGGGCCCCTTAGTCTGTCCTCTCCCCTTTTGGTGAAGGTGGGCTCTCTGGAGAATGAGAGGCTGGGCACGGGGAGGGCCAATCTCCTTAGTGTCCCTTAGTCTGTCCTCTCCCCCCTGGTGAAGGTGCGCTCTCTGGAGTATGAGAGGCTGGGAACGGGGAGGGCCTCTCTCCTTAATGCCCCTTAGTCTGTCCTCTCCCCTCCTGGTGAAGGTGGGCTCTCTGGATTATGAGAGGCTGGGCACGGGGAGGACCTCTCTCCTTAGTGCCCCTTAGTCTGTCCTCTCCCCTTTTGGTGAAGGTGGGCTCTCTGGAGAATGAGAGGCTGGGCACGGGGAGGGCCTCTCTCCTTAGTGTCCCTTAGTCTGTCTTCTCCCCTCCTGGTGAAGGTGCGCTCTCTGGAGTAGGAGAGACTGGGCATGGGGAGGACCTCTCTCCTTAGTGCCCCTTAGTCTGTCCTCGCCCCCCCTGGTGAAGGTGCGCTCTCTGGAGTATGAGAGGCAGGGCACGGGGAGGGCCTCTCTCCTTAGTGTCCCTTAGTCTGTCCTCTCTCCTCCTGGTGTAGTTGCGCTCTCTGGAGTATGAGAGGCTGGGCACGGGGAGGACCTTTTTCCTTTGTGTTCCTTAGTCTGTCGTCTCCCCTCCTGGTGAAGGTGCGCTCTCTGGAGTATGAGTGGCTGGGCACGGGGAGGGCCTCTCTCCTTAGTGTCCCTTAGTCTGTCCTCTCCCCTCCTGGTGAAGGTGCGCTCTCTGGAGTATGAGTGGCTGGGCACGGGGAGGGCCTCTCTCCTTAGTGTCCCTTAGTCTGTCCGCTCCCTTCCTGGTGAAGGTGCGCTCTCTGGAGTATGAGGGGCTGGGCATGGGAAGGACCTCTCTTCTTAGTGTCCCTTAGTCTGTCCTCTCCCTCCTGGTGAAGGTGCGCTCTCTGAAGTACAAGAGGCTGGGCACGGGGAGGGCCTCTCTCCTTAGTGTCCCTTAGTCTGTCCTCTCCCCTCCTGGTGAAGGTGCGCTCTCTGGAGTATGAGAGGCTGGGCACGGGGAGGGGGTTCTCATTAGTGTCCCTTAGTCTGTCCTCTCCCTCCTGGTGAAGGTGCGCTCCCTGGAGTATGAGAGGCTGGGCACGGGGAGGACCTCTCTCCTTTGTGTCCCTTAGTCTGTCCTCTCCCCTCCTGTTGAAGGTGCGCTCTCTGGAGTATGAGGGGCTGGGCACGGGACGGACCTCTCTCCTTAGTGTCCCTTAGTCTGTCCTCTCCCTCCTGGTGAAGGTGCGCTCTCTGGAGTATGAGAGGCTGGGCACGGGGAGGGCCTCTCTCCTTAGTGTCCCTTAGTCTTTCCTCTCCCCCCCTGGAGAAGGTGCGCTCTCTGGAGTATGAGAGGCTGGGCACAGGGAGGACCTCTCTCCTTAGTGTCCCTCAGCCTGTCCTCTCCCCTCCTGGTGAAGGTGCGCTCTCTGGAGTATGAGAGGCTGGGCACGGGGAGGACCTTTTTCCTTTGTGTTCCTTAGTCTGTCCTCTCCCCCCTGGTGAAGGTGCGCTCTCTGGAGTATGAGAGGATGGCCACGGGGAGGGCCTCTCTCCTTAGTGCCCCTTAGTCTGTCCTCGCCCCCCCCTGGTGAAGGTGCGCTCTCTGGAGTATGAGAGGCAGGGCACGGGGAGGGCCTCTCTCCTTAGTGTCCCTTAGTTTGTCCTCTCCCCTCCTGTTGAAGGTGCACTCTCTGGAGTATGAGAGGCTGGGCACGGGGAGGACCTTTTTCCTTTGTGTTCCTTAGTCTGTCCTCTCCCCTCCTGGTGAAGGTGCGCTCTCTGGAGTATGAGAGGCTGGGCACGGGGAGAATCTTTCTCCTTAGTGTCCCTTAGTCTGTCCTCTCCCCCCTGGTGAAGGTGCGCTCTCTGGAGTATGAGTGGCTGGGCATGGGGAGGGCCTCTCTCCTTAGTGTCCCTTAGTCTGTCCTCTCCCCTCCTGGTGAAGGTGCGCTCTCTGGAGTATGAGAGGCTGGGCACGGGGAGGGCCTCTCTCCTTAGTGTCTCTTAGTCTGTCCTCTCCCCTCCTGGTGAAGGTGCGCTCTCTGGAGTATGAGAGGCTGGGCACGGGGAGGGCCTCTCTCCTTAGTGCCCCTTAGTCTGTCCTCTCTCCTCCTGGTGAAGGTGCGCTCTCTGGAGTATGAGAGGCGGGGCACAGGGAGGGCCTCTCTCCTTAGTGTCCCTTAGTCTGTCCGCTCCCTTCCTGGTGAAGGTGCGCTCTCTGGAGTATGAGGGGCTGGGCATGGGAAGGACCTCTCTTCTTAGTGTCTCTTAGTCTGTCCTCTCCCCCCTGGTGAAGGTGCAATCTCTGGAGTATGAGAGGATGGGCACGGGAAGGACCTCTTTCCTTAGTGTCCCTTAGTCTTTCCTCTCCCCCCTGGTGAAGCTGCGCTCTCTGGAGTATGAGAGGCTGGGCACGGGGAGGACCTCTCTCCTTAGTGCCCCTTAGTCTGTCCTCTCCCCCCTGGTGAAGCTGTGCTCTCTGGAGTATGAGTGGCTGGGCACGGGGAGGGCCTCTCTCCTTAGTGCCCCTTAGTCTGTCCTCTCCCCTCCTAGTGAAGGTGCGCTCTCTGGAGTATGAGAGGCTGGGCATGGGGAGGGCCTCTCTCCTTAGTGCCCCTTAGTCTGTCCTCTCCCTCCTGGTGAAGGTGCGTTCTCTGGAGTATGAGAGGCTGGGCACGGGAAGGGCCTCTCTCCTTAGTGCCCCTTAGTCTGTTCTCTCCCTTCCTGGTGAAGGTGCGCTCTCTGAAGTATTAGGGGCTGGGCACGGGGAGGGCCTCTCTCCTTAGTGCCCCTTAGTCTGTCCTCTCCCCTCCTGGTGAAGGTGCGCTCTCTGGAGTATGAGAGGCTGGACACGGGGAGGACCTCTCTCCTTAGTGTCCCTTAGTCTGTCCTCTCCCCCCTGGTGAAGCTGCGCTCTCTAGAGTATGAGAGGCTGGGCACAGGGAGGACTTCTCTCCTTAGTGCCCCTTAGTCTGTCCTCTCCCCCCTGGTGAAGGTGCGCTCTCTGGAGTATGAGAGGCTGGGCACAGGGAGGACCTCTCTCCTTAGTGTCCCTTAGTCTGTCCTCTCCCCTCCTGGTGAAGGTGCGCTCTCTGGATTATGAGAGGCTGGGCACGGGGAGGACCTCTCTCCTTAGTGTCCCTTAGTCTGTCCTCCCTCTCCTGGTGAAGCTGCGCTCTCTGGAGTATAAGAGGCTGGGCACGGGGAGGACCTCTCTCCTTAGTGTCCCTTAATCTGTCCTCTCCCTCCTGGTGAAGGTGCGCTCTCTGGAGTATGAGAGGCTGGGCACGGAAAGGACCTCTCTCCTTAGTGTCCCTTAGTCTGTCCTCTCCCCCCCGGTGAAGGTGCGCTCTCTGGAGTATGAGAGGCTGGGTACGGGGAGGACCTCTCGCCTTAGTGTCCCTTAGTCTGTCCTTTCCCCTCCTGGTGAAGGTGCGCTCTCTGGAGTATGAGGGGCTGGGCACGGAGTGGGCCTCTCTCCTTAGTGTCCCTTAGTATGTCCTCTCCCCTCCTGGTGAAGTTGCGCTCTCTGGAGTATGAGAGGCAGGGCACGGGGAGGGCCTCTCTCCTTAGTGTCCCTTAGTCAGTCCTCCCTCTCCTGGTGAAGGTGCGCTCTCTGGAGTATGAGAGGCTGGGCACGGGGAGGACCTCTCTCCTTAGTGTCCCTTAATCTGTCCTCTCCCCTCCTGGTGAAGGCGCGCTCTCTGGAGTATGAGAGGCTGGGCACGGGAAGGACCTCTCTCCTTAGTGTACCTTAGTCTGTCCTCTCCCCCCCGGTGAAAGTGCGCTCTCTGGAGTATGAGAGGCTGGGCACGGGGAGGGCCTCTCTCCTAAATGCCCTTTAGTCTGTCCTCTCCCCTCCTGGTGAAGGTGCGCTCTCTGCAGTATGAGAGGCTGGGCACGGGGAGGGCCTCTCTCCTTAGTGTCCCTTAGTCTGTCCTCTCCCCTCCTGGTGAAGCTGCACTCTCTGGAGTATGAGAGGCTGGGCACGGGGAGGACCTCTCTCCTTAGTGTCCCTTAGTCTGTCTTCTCCCCTCCTGGTGAAGGTGCGCTCTCTGGAGTATGAGAGGCTGGGCACGGGGAGGACCTTTCTCCTTAGTGCCCCTTAGTCTGTCCATTCCCCACTGGTGAAGGTGCGCTCTCTGGAGTATGAGAGGCTGGGCACGGGAAGGGCCTCTCTCCTTAATGTCCCTTAGTCTGTCCTCTCCCCCCCTGGTAAAGGTGCGCTCTCTGGAGTATGAGAGGCTGGGCACAGGGAGAACATCTCTTCTTAGTGTCCCTCAGCTTGTCCTCTCCCCTCCTGGTGAAGGTGCGCTCTCTGGAGTATGAGAGGCTGGGCACGGGGAGGCCCTTTTTCCTTTGTGTCCCTTAGTCTGTCCTCTCCACCCCCTGGTGAAGGTGCGCTCTCTGGAGTATGAGGGGCTGGGCACGGGGAGGACCTCTCTCCTTAGTGTCCCTTAGTCTGTCTTCTCCCTCCTGGTGAAGGTGCGCTCTCTGGAGTATGAGAGGCTGGGCACGGGGAGGGCCTCTCTCCTTAGTACCCCTTAGTCTGTCCTCTCACCTCCTGGTGAAGGTGCACTCTCTGGAGTATGAAGGGCTACGCACGGGGAGGGCCTCTCTCCTTAGTGCCCCTTAGACTGTCCTCTCCCCTCCTGGTGAAGGTGCGCTCTCTGGAGTATGAGAGGCTGGGCACGGGGAGGACCTTTCTCCTTAGTGCCCCTTAGTCTGTCCATTCCCCACTGGTGAAGGTGCGCTCTCTGGAGTATGAGAGGCTGGGCACGGGAAGGGCCTCTCTCCTTAATGTCCCTTAGTCTGTCCTCTCCCCCCCTGGTAAAGGTGCGCTCTCTGGAGTATGAGAGGCTGGGCACAGGGAGAACATCTCTTCTTAGTGTCCCTCAGCTTGTCCTCTCCCCTCCTGGTGAAGGTGCGCTCTCTGGAGTATGAGAGGCTGGGCACGGGGAGGCCCTTTTTCCTTTGTGTCCCTTAGTCTGTCCTGTCCACCCCCTGGTGAAGGTGCGCTCTCTGGAGTATGAGGGGCTGGGCACGGGGAGGACCTCTCTCCTTAGTGTCCCTTAGTCTGTCTTCTCCCTCCTGGTGAAGGTGCGCTCTCTGGAGTATGAGAGGCTGGGCACGGGGAGGGCCTCTCTCCTTAGTACCCCTTAGTCTGTCCTCTCACCTCCTGGTGAAGGTGCACTCTCTGGAGTATGAAGGGCTACGCAAGGGGAGGGCCTCTCTCCTTAGTGCCCCTTAGACTGTCCTCTCCCCTCCTGGTGAAGGTGCGCTCTCTGGAGTATGAGAGGCTGGGCACGGGGAGGGCCTCTCTCCTTAGTGTCCCTTAGTCTGTCCTCTCCCCCCTCCTGGTGAAGGTGCGCTCTCTGGAGTTTGAGAGGCTGGGCACGGGGAGGGCCTCTCTCCTTAGTGCCCCTTAGTCTATCCTCTCCCTCCTGGTGAAGGTGCGCTCTCTGGAGTATGAGGAGCTGGGCATGGGGAGGGCCTCTCTCCTTAGTGCCCCTTAGTCTGTCCTCTCCCCTCCTGGTGAAGGTGCGCTCTCTAGAGTATGAGAAGCTGGGCACGGGGAGGGCCTCTCTCCTTAGTGCCCCTTAGTCTGTCCTCTCCCATTTTGGTGAAGGTGGGCTCTCTGGAGAATGAGAGGCTGGGCACGGGGAGGGCCAATCTCCTTAGTGTCCCTTAGTCTGTCCTCTCCCCCCTGGTGAAGGTGCGCTCTCTGGAGTATGAGAGGCTGGGAACGGGGAGGGCCTCTCTCCTTAATGCCCCTTAGTCTGTCCTCTCCCCTCCTGGTGAAGGTGGGCTCTCTGGATTATGAGAGGCTGGGCACGGGGAGGACCTCTCTCCTTAGTGCCCCTTAGTCTGTCCTCTCCCCTTTTGGTGAAGGTGGGCTCTCTGGAGAATGAGAGGCTGGGCACGGGGAGGGCCTCTCTCCTTAGTGTCCCTTAGTCTGTCTTCTCCCCTCCTGGTGAAGGTGCGCTCTCTGGAGTATGAGAGACTGGGCATGGGGAGGACCTCTCTCCTTAGTGTCCCTTAGTCTGTCTTCTCCCCTCCTGGTGAAGGTGCGCTCTCTGAAGTATGAGAGGCTGGGCACGGGGAGGGCCTCTCTCCTTACTGCCCCTTAGTCTGTCCTCTCCCCCCTGGTGAAGGTGCGCTCTCTGGAGTATGAGAGGCTGGGCACGGGGAGGGCCTCACTCCTTAGTGTCCCTTAGTCTGTCCTCTCCCCCCCTGGTGAAGGTGCGCTCTCTGGAGTATGAGAGGCTGGGCACAGGGAGGACCTCTCTCCTTAGTGTCCCTCAGCCTGTCCTCTCCCCTCCTGGTGAAGGTGCGCTCTCTGGAGTATGAGGGGCTGGGCACGGGGAGGACCTCTCTCCTTAGTGTCCCTTAGTCTGTCCTCTCCCTCCTGGTGAAGGTGCGCTCTCTGGAGTAGGAGAGGCTGGGCACGGGAAGGGCCTCTCTCCTTAGTGTCCCTGAGTCTGTGCTCTCCCCCCCTGGTGAAGGTGCGCTCTCTGGAGTATGAGGGGCTGGGCACGGGGAGGACCTCTCTCCTTATTGTCCCTTAGTCTGTCCTCTCGCTCCTCGTGAAGGTGCGCTCTCTGGAGTATGAGAGGCTGGGCACGGGGAGGACCTCTCTCCTTAGTGTCCCTGAGTCTGTCCTCTCCCCCCCTGGTGAAGGTGCGCTCTCTGTTGTATAAGGGGCTGGGCACGGGGAGGACCTCTCTCCTTAGTGTCCCTTAGTCTGTCCTCTTGCTCCTCGTGAAGGTGCGCTCTCTGGAGTATGAGAGGCTGGGCACGGGGAGAGCCTCTCTCCTTAGTGCCCCTTAGTCTGTCCTCTCCCCTCCTGGTGAATGTGCACTCTCTGGAGTATGAGAGGCTGGGCACGGGGAGGGCCTCTCTGCTTAGTGTCCCTTAGTCTGTCCTCTCCCCCCTCCTGGTGAAGGTGCGCTCTCTGGAGTATGAGAGGCTGGGCACGGGGAGGGCCTCTCTCCTTAGTGCCCCTTAGTCTGTCCTCTCCCTCCTGGTGAAGGTGCGCTCTCTGGAGTATGAGGGGCTGGGCAAGGGGAGGACCTCTCTCCTTAGTGTCCCTTAGTCTGTCCTCTCCCCCCTCCTGGTGAAGGTGCGCTCTCTGGAGTATGAGAGGCTGGGCTCGGGGAGGGCCTCTCTCCTTAGTGCCCCTTAGTCTGTCCTCTCCCCTCTGGTGAAGGTGCGCTCTCTGGAGTATGAGAGGCTGGGCACGGGGAGGGCCTCTCTCCTTAGTGCCCCTTAGTCTGTCCTCTCCCCTCCTGGTGAAGGTGGGCTCTCTGGAGTGTGAGAGGCTGGGCACGGGGAGGGCCTCTCTCCTTAGTGTCCCTTAGTCTGTCCTCTCCCCTCCGGGTGAAGCTGCGC
This sequence comes from Engystomops pustulosus, assembly GCF_040894005.1. NCBI lineage: Eukaryota > Metazoa > Chordata > Amphibia > Anura > Leptodactylidae > Engystomops > Engystomops pustulosus. The sequence continues at coordinate 183,427,595 of NC_092417.1, read as the reverse complement.
TCTCTGGAGTATGAGAGGCTGGGCACGGGGAGGGCCTCTCTCCTTAGTGCCCCTTAGTCTGTCCTCTCCCTACTGTGCACTGTATATATATATATACAGGAGAAGTAGTACTGTGCACTGTATATATACAGGAGAAGTAGTACTGTGCACTGTATATATACAGGAGAAGTAGTACTGTGCACTGTATATATACAGGAGAAGTAGTACTGTGCACTGTATATATATATATACAGGAGAAGTAGTACTGTGCACTGTATATATATACAGGAGAAGTAGTACTGTGCACTGTGTATATATACAGGAGAAGTAGTACTGTACACTGTATATATATACAGGAGAAGTAGTACTGTGCACTGTATATATACAGGAGAAGTAGTACTGTGCACTGTATATATATACAGGAGAAGTAGTACTGTGCACTGTATATATACAGGAGAAGTAGTACTGTGCACTGTATATATATATACAGGAGAAGTAGTGCTGTGCACTGTATATATATATATATATATATACAGGAGAAGTAGTACTGTGCACTCTATATATATACAGGAGAAGTAGTACTGTGCACTGTATATATACAGGAGAAGTAGTACTGTGCACTATATATATATACAGGAGAAGTAGTACTGTGCACTGTATATATATACAGGAGAAGTAGTACTGTGCACTGTATATATATACAGGAGAAGTAGTACTGTGCACTGTATACATACAGGAGAAGTAGTACTGTGCACTGTATATATACAGGAGAAGTAGTACTGTGCACTGTATATATACAGGAGAAGTAGTACTGAGCACTGTATATATACAGGAGAAGTAGTACTGTGCACTGTATATATACAGGAGAAGTAGTACTGTGCACTGTATATATATACAGGAGAAGTAGTACTGTGCACTGTATATATATACAGGAGAAGTAGTACTGTGCACTATATATATATACAGGAGAAGTAGTACTGTGCAGTGTATATATACAGGAGAAGTAGTACCGTGCACTGTATATATATACAGGAGAAGTAGTACTGTGCACTGTATATATACAGGAGAAGTAGTACTGTGCACTGTATATATACAGGAGAAGTAGTACTGTGCACTGTATATACATACAGGAGAAGTAGTACTGTGCACTGTATATACAGGAGAAGTAGTACTGTGCACTGTATATATAGGAGAAGTAGTACTGTGCACTGTATATACAGGAGAAGTAGTACTGTGCACTGTATATATAGGAGAAGTAGTACTGTGCACTGTATATATACAGGAGAAGTAGTACTGTGCACTGTATATATAGGAGAAGTAGTACTGTGCACTGTATATATACAGGAGAAGTAGTACTGTGCACTGTATATATACAGGAGAAGTAGTACTGTGCACTGTATATATACAGGAGAAGTAGTACTGTGCACTGTATATATACAGAAGAAGTAGTACTGTGCACTGTATATATACAGGAGAAGTAGTACTGTGCACTGTATATATACAGGAGAAGTAGCACTGTGCACTGTATATACACAGGAGAAGTAGTACTGTGCACTGTATATATAGGAGAAGTAGTACTGTGCACTGTATATATACAGGAGAAGTAGTACTGTGCACTGTATATATACACAGGAGAAGTAGTACTGTGCACTGTATATATATATACAGGAGAAGTAGTACTGTGCACTGTATATATATATACAGGAGAAGTAGTACTGTGCACTGTATATATATATACAGGAGAAGTAGTACTGTGCACTGTATATATACAGGAGAAGTAGTACTGTGCACTGTATATATATACAGGAGAAGTAGTTCTGTGCACTGTATATATACAGGAGAAGTAGTACTGTGCACTGTATATATATATACAGGAGAAGTAGTACTGTGCACTGCCTGTATATACAGGGGTAGTAGTACTGTGCACTGTATATATATACAGGAGAAGTAGTACTGTGCACTGTATATATACAGGAGAAGTAGTACTGTGCACTGTATATATACAGGAGAAGTAGTACTGTGCACTGTATATATACAGGAGAAGTAGCACTGTGCACTGTATATACACAGGAGAAGTAGTACTGTGCACTGTATATATAGGAGAAGTAGTACTGTGCACTGTATATACATACAGGAGAAGTAGTACTGTGCAGTGTATATATACAGGAGAAGTAGTACTGTGCACTGTATATATACAGGAGAAGTAGTACTGTGCACTGTATATATATACAGGAGAAGTGGTACTGTGCACTGCCTGTATATACAGGAGAAGTAGTACTGTGCACTGTATATATACAGGAGAAGTAGTACTGTGCACTGTATATATATATACAGGAGAAGTAGTACTGTGCACTGTACATATATACAGGAGAAGTAGTACTGTGCACTGTATATATATACAGGAGAAGTAGTACTGTGCACTGTATATATAGTTGAAGTAGTACTGTGCACTGTATATACATACAGGAGAAGTAGTACTGTGCACTGTATATATACAGGAGAAGTAGTACTGTGCACTGTATATATACAGGAGAAGTAGCACTGTGCACTGTATATACACAGGAGAAGTAGTACTGTGCACTGTATATATAGGAGAAGTAGTACTGTGCACTGTATATACATACAGGAGAAGTAGTACTGTGCACTGTATATATACAGGAGAAGTAGTACTGTGCACTGTCCATATATACAGGAGAAGTAGTACTGTGCACTGTATATATACAGGAGAAGTAGTACTGTGCACTGTCCATATATACAGGAGAAGTAGTACTGTGCACTGTATATACACAGGAGAAGTAGTACTGTGCACTGTATATATATATATATACACAGGAGAAGTAGTACTGTGCACTGTATATATATACAGGAGAAGTAGTACTGTGCACTGTATATATACAGGAGAAGTAGTACTGTGCACTGTATATATATATACAGGAGAAGTAGTACTGTGCACTGTATATATATACAGGAGAAGTAGTACTGTGCACTGTATATATACAGGAGAAGTAGTCCTGTGCACTGTATATACACAGGAGAAGTAGTACTGTGCACTGTATATATAGGAGAAGTAGTACTGTGCACTGTATATACATACAGGAGAAGTAGTACTGTGCACTGTATATATACAGGAGAAGTAGTACTGTGCAGTGTATATATACAGGAGAAGTAGTACTGTGCACTGTCCATATATACAGGAGAAGTAGTACTGTGCACTGTATATATACAGGAGAAGTAGTACTGTGCAGTGTATATATACAGGAGAAGTAGTACTGTGCACTGTATATATACAGGAGAAGTAGTACTGTGCACTGTATATATACAGGAGAAGTAGTACTGTGCACTGTATATATACAGGAGAAGTAGTACTGTGCACTGTATATATACAGGAGAAGTAGTACTGTGCACTGTATATATACAGGAGAAGTAGTACTGTGCACTGTATATATATATAGGAGAAGTAGTACTGTGCACTGTATATATAGGAGAAGTAGTACTGTGCACTGTCTAGTATTATGATTATTTGCCTATGAGCATCTGATAATCCGGAATATTTTCTTATCCAGCACGTGTCAGGTGTTATTGCTTTACATTTATATGATATTTGGGATATAATATGTGGAGAATTGGTGGTATAATCCGTGGCTCTGGGTCTGTCCGTCCCCCTGTGGACGCGGCTGAGTAACCTTTGGATTTTCTGGGAGATTGTGGAGACCCTGCTCTGCCCGCAGCTTTTCCTCCCAGGAATGTGTCTCTGGAAAGTTGCCCCCGGATAATTTTGTTTTCCACCTCTCGTCTTTGTTTATCGGCTCTCAGACGCTGCTCGCTCCTTTTCCGGAGAACAGTCGTGTACAAGCGACTCCTGAAAAGACCTTAGAAGAGCCAACGAGCCAAAAGCGAAGAATAGTGCAGTGAATTCACCTCTGGGGCCGCCCCAAATAAAGAGGCGTCTGTGCCGGGGCCCCTGGAGCAGAATATTTACCTCTATAAATCATTAGAGGAGACTAAGGCACAATTATTCCGGGAGAGCGCACCCGCAGCGCGCCGTGATTTATGTGGTCGGGCGCCTGCGCCGCCTGTTTGGACTTTTACGCCTGTTTGTCTTCTTTGGCGCTGACTTTGGGTCTATAAAGTAATGCGGCCGCTTGTCCCACATTCCTCATTGGAGGGTTTGGTTTTTCTCGTTGGATCCAGAGCGGAGATTTGCGTTGTATCTGATCGGACGAGGCGCTCCCTGGAGACTCGCAGAGCGTTATCCGTGGCTCAGGGTGTGGGCAGCCGGTGTGCATTGTGCTGCAGGAACGCCACGGCCGAGCCGCATGGGGGGGAGCGAGGAAGGAAGGGGCCACATGCTGCACCGGCACCTGGACACAGCGCTGCCTGCAATGTGCACAGCCGCTCCATAGATGGCAGTGTGCTCCACGCTATGCACACATCATCCTCCTCATATAGAGCATCCGGGGCAGTCACACACAGAGATGGGAAGAATTCACATAAAACATAAGAAGAATTATATACAGAACACATGTCCATAATACTGCACAGCCACAGGGGGCGCAATCCTCCAGGGCAGTTACAGGACGAGGAACAATCAGTCTGCGCTGCTCCATAGGAAACCCGAGTGCAAAAGGAAAATACAGCAGCCACCGCTTCATGGAGACATCTGTTATATGTATAGCATTCATACCCCACACATATATTACATTACAAGAGGGAGGGGCCTGATCACAAGAGCTCACAATCTATGGGGATGAGGGGGGATAAAAGAGCTTACAGACTATGAGGATGAGGGGGACACAAGAGCTTACAGTCTATGAGGATGAGGGGGTGACACAAGAGCTTACAGTCTATGAGGATGAGGGGGAGACACAAGAGCTTACAGTCTATGAGGATGAGGGGGTGACACAAGAGCTTACAGTCTATGAGGATGAGGGGAGGACACAAGAGCTTACAGACTATGAGGATGAGGGGGACACAAGAGCTTACAGTCTATGAGGATGAGGGGTGACACAAGAGCTTACAGTCTATGAGGATGAGGGGGACACAAGAGCTTACAGGCTATGAGGATGAGGGGGTGACACAAGAGCTTACAGTCTATGAGGATGAGGGGTGACACAAGAGCTTACAGTCTATGAGGATGAGGGGGTGACACAAGAGCTTACAGTCTATGAGGATGAGGAGGGACACAAGAGCTTACAGTCTATGAGGATGAGGGGTGACACAAGAGCTTACAGTCTATGAGGATGAGGGGGTGACACAAGAGCTTACAGTCTATGAGGATGAGGGGGTGACACAAGAGCTTACAGTCTATGAGGATGAGGAGGACACAAGAGCTTACAGTCTATGAGGATGAGGGGGACACAAGAGCTTACAGGCTATGAGGATGAGGGGGTGACACAAGAGCTTACAGTCTATGAGGATGAGGAGGACACAAGAGCTTACAGCCTATGAGGATGAGGAGGGGACACAAGAGCTTACAGTCTATGAGGATGAGGGGGTGACACAAGAGCTTACAGTCTATGAGGATGAGGGGGACACAAGAGCTTACAGGCTATGAGGATGAGGGGGTGACACAAGAGCTTACAGTCTATGAGGATGAGGAGGACACAAGAGCTTACAGCCTATGAGGATGAGGAGGGGACACAAGAGCTTACAGTCTATGAGGAGGAGGGGGTGACACAAGAGCTTACAGTCTATGAGGATGAGGAGGACACAAGAGCTTACAGTCTATGAGGATGAGGGGGGACAAAAGAGCTTACAGTCTATGAGGATGAGGGGGTGACACAAGAGCTTACAGTCTATGAGGATGAGGAGGTGACACAGGAGCTTACAGTCTATGAGGATGAGGAGGACACAAGAGCTTACAGTCTATGAGGATGAGGAGGACACAAGAGCTTACAGTCTATGAGGATGAGGAGGACACAAGAGCTTACAGTCTATGAGGATGAGGGGGGACAAAAGAGCTTACAGTCTATGAGGATGAGGGGGTGACACAAGAGCTTACAGTCTATGAGGATGAGGAGGTGACACAGGAGCTTACAGTCTATGAGGATGAGGACACAAGAGCTTACAGTCTATGAGGATGAGGAGGACACAAGAGCTTACAGTCTATGAGGATGAGGGGTGACACAAGAGCTTACAGTCTATGAGGATGAGGGGGGACAAAAGAGCTTACAGTCCATGAGGATGAGGGGAGGACACAAGAGCTTACAGTCTATGAGGATGAGGAGGACACAAGAGCTTACAGTCTATGAGGATGAGGGAGGACACAAGAGCTTACAGTCTATGAGGATGAGGGAGGACACAAGAGCTTACAGTCTATGAGGATGAGGGGGTGACACAAGAGCTTACAGTCTATGAGGATGAGGGGGTGACACAAGAGCTTACAGTCTATGAGGATGAGGGGGTGACACAAGAGCCTACAGACTATGAGGATGAGGGGGTGACCCAAGAGCTTACAGTCTATGAGGATGAGGGGGTGACACAAGAGCTTACAGTCTATGAGGATGAGGGGGTGACACAAGAGCTTACAGTCTATGAGGATGAGGGGGAGACACAAGAGCTTACAGTCTATGAGGATGAGGAGGACACAAGAGCTTACAGTCTATGAGGATGAGGGGGTGACACAAGAGCTTACAGTCTATGAGGATGAGGGGGGTGACAGAAGAGCTTACAGTCTATGAGGATGAGGGAATGACACAAGAGCTTACAGTCTATGAGGATGAGGGAATGACACAAGAGCTTACAGTCTATGAGGATGAGGGGAGGACACAAGAGCTTACAGTCTATGAGGATGAGGGTGTGACACAAGAGCTTACAGTCTATGAGGATGAGGGGGGGGGACAAAAGAGCTTACAGTCTATGAGGAAGAGGGGGAGACACAAGAGCTTACAGTCTATGAGGATGAGGGGGTGACACAAGAGCTTACAGTCTATGAGGATGAGGGGGAGACACAAGAGCTTACAGTCTATGAGGATGAGGAGGACACAAGAGCTTACAGTCTATGAGGATGAGGGAATGACACAATAGCTTACAGTCTATGAGGATGAGGGTTGACACAAGAGCTTACAGTCTAGGAGGATGAGGGGGACACAATAGCTTACAATCTATGAGGATGAGGGGGTGACACAAGAGTTTACAGTCTATGAGGAAGAGGGGAGGACACAAGAGCTTACAGTCTATGAGGATGAGGGGAGGACACAAGAGCTTACAGTCTATGAGGATGAGGGGGAGACACAAGAGCTTACAGTCTATGAGGATGAGGGGGTGACACAAGAGCTTACAGTCTATGAGGATGAGGGGGAGACACAAGAGCTTACAGTCTATGAGGATGAGGGGGAGACACAAGAGCTTACAGTCTATGAGGATGAGGAGGACACAAGAGCTTACAGTCTATGAGGATGAGGGAATGACACAAGAGCTTACAGTCTATGAGGATGAGGGTGTGACACAAGAGCTTACAGTCTATGAGGATGAGGGGGGGGGGACACAAGAGCTTACAGTCTATGAGGATGAGGGGGAGACACAAGAGCTTACAGTCTATGAGGATGAGGGGGTGACACAAGAGCTTACAGTCTATGAGGATGAGGGGGAGACTCAAGAGCTTACAGTCTATGAGGATGAGGAGGACACAAGAGCTTACAGTCTATGAGGATGAGGGAATGACACAAGAGCTTACAGTCTATGAGGATGAGGGGGGGACACAAGAGCTTACAGTCTATGAGGATGAGGGGGTGACACAAGAGCTTACAGTCTATGAGGATGAGGGGGGGACACAAGAGCTTACAGTCTATGAGGATGAGGGGGAGAAACAAGAGCTTACAGTCTATGAGGATGAGGGGGTGACACAAGAGCTTACAGTCTATGAGGATGAGGGGGAGACACAAGAGCTTACAGTCTATGAGGATGAGGGAATGACACAAGAGCTTACAGTCTATGAGGATGAGGGTTGACACAAGAGCTTACAGTCTAGGAGGATGAGGGGGACACAATAGCTTACAGTCTATGAGGATGAGGGGAGGACACAAGAGCTTACAGTCTATGAGGATGAGGGTGTGACACAAGAGCTTACAGTCTATGAGGATGACGGGGGGGGACACAAGAGCTTACTGTCTATGAGGATGAGGGGGAGACACAAGAACTTACAGTCTATGAGGATGAGGAGGACACAAGAGCTTACAGTCTATGAGGATGAGGGAATGACACAAGAGCTTACAGTCTATGAGGATGAGGGGGGGACACAAGAGCTTACAGTCTATGAGGATGAGGGGAGGACACAAGAGCTTACAGTCTATGAGGATGAGGGGAGGACACAAGAGCTTACAGTCTATGAGGATGAGGGTGTGACACAAGAGCTTACTGTCTATGAGGATGACGGGGGGGGGGACACAAGAGCTTACTGTCTATGAGGATGAGGGGGAGACACAAGAGCTTACAGTCTATGAGGATGAGGGGAGGACACAAGAGCTTACAGTCTATGAGGATGAGGGTGTGACACAAGAGCTTACAGTCTATGAGGATGACGGGGGGGGGACACAAGAGCTTACTGTCTATGAGGATGAGGGGGAGACACAAGAGCTTACAGTCTATGAGGATGAGGAGGACACAAGAGCTTACAGTCTATGAGGATGAGGGAATGACACAAGAGCTTACAGTCTATGAGGATAAGGAGGACACAAGAGCTTACAGTCTATGAGGATGAGGGAATGACACAAGAGCTTACAGTCTATGAGGATGAGGGGGGGACACAAGAGCTTACAGTCTATGAGGATGAGGGGGTGACACAAGAGCTTACAGTCTATGAGGATGAGGGGGGGACACAAGAGCTTACAGTCTATGAGGATGAGGGGGAGACACAAGAGCTTACAGTCTATGAGGATTAGGGGGTGACACAAGAGCTTACAGTCTATGAGGATGAGGGGGAGACACAAGAGCTTACAGTCTATGAGGATGAGGAGGACACAAGAGCTTACAGTCTATGAGGATGAGGGAATGACACAAGAGCTTACAGTCTATGAGGATGAGGAGGACACAAGAGCTTACAGTCTATGAGGATGAGGAGGACACAAGAGCTTACAGTCTATGAGGATGAGGGGGACACAAGAGCTTACAGTCTATGAGGATGAGGGGTGACACAAGAGCTTACAGTCTATGAGGATGAGGGGGTGACACAAGAGCTTACAGTCTATGAGGATGAGGAGGGACACAAGAGCTTACAGTCTATGAGGATGAGGGGTGACACAAGAGCTTACAGTCTATGAGGATGAGGGGGTGACACAAGAGCTTACAGTCTATGAGGATGAGGGGGTGACACAAGAGCTTACAGTCTATGAGGATGAGGAGGACACAAGAGCTTACAGTCTATGAGGATGAGGGGGACACAAGAGCTTACAGGCTATGAGGATGAGGGGGTGACACAAGAGCTTACAGTCTATGAGGATGAGGAGGACACAAGAGCTTACAGCCTATGAGGATGAGGAGGACACAAGAGCTTACAGTCTATGAGGATGAGGAGGACACAAGAGCTTACAGTCTATGAGGATGAGGGGGGACAAAAGAGCTTACAGTCTATGAGGATGAGGGGGTGACACAAGAGCTTACAGTCTATGAGGATGAGGAGGTGACACAGGAGCTTACAGTCTATGAGGATGAGGAGGACACAAGAGCTTACAGTCTATGAGGATGAGGAGGACACAAGAGCTTACAGTCTATGAGGATGAGGAGGACACAAGAGCTTACAGTCTATGAGGATGAGGGGGGACAAAAGAGCTTACAGTCTATGAGGATGAGGGGGTGACACAAGAGCTTACAGTCTATGAGGATGAGGAGGTGACACAGGAGCTTACAGTCTATGAGGATGAGGAGGACACAAGAGCTTACAGTCTATGAGGATGAGGAGGACACAAGAGCTTACAGTCTATGAGGATGAGGGGTGACACAAGAGCTTACAGTCTATGAGGATGAGGGGGGACAAAAGAGCTTACAGTCCATGAGGATGAGGGGAGGACACAAGAGCTTACAGTCTATGAGGATGAGGAGGACACAAGAGCTTACAGTCTATGAGGATGAGGGAGGACACAAGAGCTTATAGTCTATGAGGATGAGGGAGGACACAAGAGCTTACAGTCTATGAGGATGAGGGGGTGACACAAGAGCTTACAGTCTATGAGGATGAGGGGGTGACACAAGAGCTTACAGTCTATGAGGATGAGGGGGTGACACAAGAGCCTACAGACTATGAGGATGAGGGGGTGACCCAAGAGCTTACAGTCTATGAGGATGAGGGGGTGACACAAGAGCTTACAGTCTATGAGGATGAGGGGGTGACACAAGAGCTTACAGTCTATGAGGATGAGGGGGAGACACAAGAGCTTACAGTCTATGAGGATGAGGAGGACACAAGAGCTTACAGTCTATGAGGATGAGGGGGTGACACAAGAGCTTACAGTCTATGAGGATGAGGGGGGTGACAGAAGAGCTTACAGTCTATGAGGATGAGGGAATGACACAAGAGCTTACAGTCTATGAGGATGAGGGAATGACACAAGAGCTTACAGTCTATGAGGATGAGGGGAGGACACAAGAGCTTACAGTCTATGAGGATGAGGGTGTGACACAAGAGCTTACAGTCTATGAGGATGAGGGGGGGGGACACAAGAGCTTACAGTCTATGAGGAAGAGGGGGAGACACAAGAGCTTACAGTCTATGAGGATGAGGGGGTGACACAAGAGCTTACAGTCTATGAGGATGAGGGGGAGACACAAGAGCTTACAGTCTATGAGGATGAGGAGGACACAAGAGCTTACAGTCTATGAGGATGAGGGAATGACACAATAGCTTACAGTCTATGAGGATGAGGGTTGACACAAGAGCTTACAGTCTAGGAGGATGAGGGGGACACAATAGCTTACAATCTATGAGGATGAGGGGGTGACACAAGAGTTTACAGTCTATGAGGAAGAGGGGAGGACACAAGAGCTTACAGTCTATGAGGATGAGGGGAGGACACAAGAGCTTACAGTCTATGAGGATGAGGGGGAGACACAAGAGCTTACAGTCTATGAGGATGAGGGGGTGACACAAGAGCTTACAGTCTATGAGGATGAGGGGGAGACACAAGAGCTTACAGTCTATGAGGATGAGGGGGAGACACAAGAGCTTACAGTCTATGAGGATGAGGAGGACACAAGAGCTTACAGTCTATGAGGATGAGGGAATGACACAAGAGCTTACAGTCTATGAGGATGAGGGTGTGACACAAGAGCTTACAGTCTATGAGGATGAGGGGGGGGGGACACAAGAGCTTACAGTCTATGAGGATGAGGGGGAGACACAAGAGCTTACAGTCTATGAGGATGAGGGGGTGACACAAGAGCTTACAGTCTATGAGGATGAGGGGGAGACTCAAGAGCTTACAGTCTATGAGGATGAGGAGGACACAAGAGCTTACAGTCTATGAGGATGAGGGAATGACACAAGAGCTTACAGTCTATGAGGATGAGGGGGGGACACAAGAGCTTACAGTCTATGAGGATGAGGGGGTGACACAAGAGCTTACAGTCTATGAGGATGAGGGGGGGACACAAGAGCTTACAGTCTATGAGGATGAGGGGGAGAAACAAGAGCTTACAGTCTATGAGGATGAGGGGGTGACACAAGAGCTTACAGTCTATGAGGATGAGGGGGAGACACAAGAGCTTACAGTCTATGAGGATGAGGGAATGACACAAGAGCTTACAGTCTATGAGGATGAGGGTTGACACAAGAGCTTACAGTCTAGGAGGATGAGGGGGACACAATAGCTTACAGTCTATGAGGATGAGGGGAGGACACAAGAGCTTACAGTCTATGAGGATGAGGGTGTGACACAAGAGCTTACAGTCTATGAGGATGACGGGGGGGGACACAAGAGCTTACTGTCTATGAGGATGAGGGGGAGACACAAGAACTTACAGTCTATGAGGATGAGGAGGACACAAGAGCTTACAGTCTATGAGGATGAGGGAATGACACAAGAGCTTACAGTCTATGAGGATGAGGGGGGGACACAAGAGCTTACAGTCTATGAGGATGAGGGGAGGACACAAGAGCTTACAGTCTATGAGGATGAGGGGAGGACACAAGAGCTTACAGTCTATGAGGATGAGGGTGTGACACAAGAGCTTACTGTCTATGAGGATGACGGGGGGGGGACACAAGAGCTTACTGTCTATGAGGATGAGGGGGAGACACAAGAGCTTACAGTCTATGAGGATGAGGGGAGGACACAAGAGCTTACAGTCTATGAGGATGAGGGTGTGACACAAGAGCTTACAGTCTATGAGGATGACGGGGGGGGGACACAAGAGCTTACTGTCTATGAGGATGAGGGGGAGACACAAGAGCTTACAGTCTATGAGGATGAGGAGGACACAAGAGCTTACAGTCTATGAGGATGAGGGAATGACACAAGAGCTTACAGTCTATGAGGATAAGGAGGACACAAGAGCTTACAGTCTATGAGGATGAGGGAATGACACAAGAGCTTACAGTCTATGAGGATGAGGGGGGGACACAAGAGCTTACAGTCTATGAGGATGAGGGGGTGACACAAGAGCTTACAGTCTATGAGGATGAGGGGGGGACACAAGAGCTTACAGTCTATGAGGATGAGGGGGAGACACAAGAGCTTACAGTCTATGAGGATTAGGGGGTGACACAAGAGCTTACAGTCTATGAGGATGAGGGGGAGACACAAGAGCTTACAGTCTATGAGGATGAGGAGGACACAAGAGCTTACAGTCTATGAGGATGAGGGAATGACACAAGAGCTTACAGTCTATGAGGATGAGGAGGACACAAGAGCTTACAGTCTATGAGGATGAGGGAATGACACAAGAGCGCACAGTCTATGAGGATGAGGGGGGGACACAAGAGCTTACAGTCTATGAGGATGAGGGAGTGACACAAGAGCTTACAGTCTATGAGGATGAGGGGAGGACACAAGAGCTTACAGTCTATGAGGATGAGGGGGTGACAAAAGAGCTTACAGTCTATGAGGATGAGGGGGTGACACAAGACCTTACAGTCTATGAGGATGAGGGTTGACACAAGAGCTTACAGTCTATGAGGATGAAGGGGGACACAAGAGCTTACAGTTTATGAGGATGAGGGGGTGATACAAGATGTTTTAGTCTATGAGGATGAGGGGGGACCCAAGAGTTTACAGTCTATGAGGATGAGGGGGTGACACAAGAGCTTATAGTCTGTGAGGATGAGGGGGTAAAACAAGAGATTACAGTCTATGAGGATGAGGGAGGACACAAGAGTTTACAGTCTATGAGGATGAGGGGGTGACACAAGAGCTTACAGACTATGAGGATGAGGGGTTGACACAAGAGCTTACAGTCTATGGGGATGAGGGGGTGACACAAGACCTTACAGACTATGAGGATGAGGGGGTGACACAACAGCTTAGTCTATGAGGATGAGGGGGGACACAAGAGCTTACAGTCTATGAGGATAAGGGGGACACAAGAGCTTACAGTCTATGATGATATAACCCCTCACATGGCTTGTATCCTCTCCTGTATATAACCCATCACATGGCTTGTATCCTCTCCTGTATATAACCCCTCACATGGCTTGTATCCTCTCCTGTATATAACCCCTCACATGGCTTGTATCCTCTCCTGTATATAACCTCTCACATGGCTTGTATCCTCTCCTGTATATAACCCCTCACATGGCTTGTATCCTCTCCTGTATATAACCCCCTCACATGGCTTGTATCCTCTCCTGTATATAACCCTTTACATGGCTTGTATGCTCTCCTGTATATAACCACTCACATGGCTTGTATCCTCTCCTGTTTATAACCCCTCACATGTCTTGTATCCTCTCCTGTATATAACCCCTCACATGGCTTGTATCCTCTCCTATATATAACCTCTCACATGGCTTGTATCCTCTCCTGTATATAACCCCTCACATGGCTTGTGTCCTCTCCTGTATATAACCCTTCACATGGCTTGTATCCTCTCCTGTATATAACCCCTCACATGTCTTGTATCCTCTCCTGTATATAACCACTCACATGGCTTGTATCCTCTCCTGTATATAACCCCTCACATGGCTTGTATCCTCTCCTGTATATAACCCCTCACATGGCTTGTATCCTCTCCTGTATATAACCCCTGACATGGCTTGTATCCTCTCCTGTATATAACCTCTCACATGGCTTGTATCTTCTCCTGTATATAACCCCCTCACATGGCTTGTATCCTCTCCTGTATATAACCCCTCACATGGCTTGTATCCTCTCCTGTATATAACCTCTCACATGGCTTGTATCCTCTCCTGTATATAACCTCTCACATGGCTTGTATCCTCTCTGTATATAACTCCTCACATGGCTTGTATCCTCTCCTGTATATAGCCCCTCACAAGGATTGAATCCCCTCCTGTATATAACCCCTCACATATCTTGTATCCTCTCCTGTATATAAACCCTCACATGGCTTGTATCCTCTTCTGTATATAACCCCTCACATGGCTTGTATCCTCTTCTGTATATAACCCCTCACAAGGATTGAATCCCCTCCTGTATATAACCCCCTCACATGGCTTGTATCCTCTCCTGTATATAACCCCTCACATGGCTTGTATCCTTTCCTGTATATAACCCCCTCACATGGCTTGTGTCCTCTCCTGTATATAACCCCTCACATGGCTTGTGTCCTCTCCTGTATATAACCCCTCACATGGCTTGTATCCTCTCCTGTATATAACCCCTCACATGGCTTGTATCCTCTCCTGTATATAACCCCTCAAATGGCTTGTATCCTCTCATTTATATAACCCCTCACATGGCTTGTATCCTCTCCTGCATATAACCCCTCACATGGCTTGTATCCTCTCCTGCATATAACCCCTCACATGGCTTGTATCCTCTCCTGTATATAACCCTTCACATGGCTTGTATCCTCTCCTGTATATAACCCCTCACATGGCTTGTATCCTCTCCTGTATATAACCCCTCACACGTCATGTATCCTCTCCTGTATATAACCCCTCACATGGCTTGTATCCTCTCCTGTATATAACCCCTCACATGGCTTGTATCCTCTCCTGTATATAACCCCTCACATGGCTTCTATCCTCTCCTGTATATAACCCCTCACATGGCTTGTATCCTCTCCTGTATATAACCCCTCACATGGCTTGTATCCTCTCCTGCATATAACCACTCACATGGCTTGTATCCTCTCCTGTATATAACCCCTAACATGGCTTGTATCCTCTCCTGTATATAACCACTCACATGGCTTGTATCCTCTCCTGTATATAACCCCCTCACATGGCTTGTATCCTCTCCGGTATATAACCCCTCACATGTAATCTCTCCTTTATATAACCTCTCACATGGCTTGTATCCTCTCATGTATATAACCCCTCACATGGCTTGTGTCCTCTCCTGTATATAACCCCTCACATGGCTTGTATCCTCTCCTGTATATAACCCCTCACATGGCTTGTATCCTCTCCTGTATATAACCCCTCACATGGCTTGTATCCTCTCCGGTATATAACCCCTCACATGTAATCTCTCCTGTATATAACCTCTCACATGGCTTGTATCCACTCATGTATATAACCCCTCATATGGCTTGTATCCTCTCCTGTATATAACCCCTCACATGGCTTGTGTCCTCTCCTGTATATAACCCCTCACATGGCTTGTATCCACTCATGTATATAACCCCTCATATGGCTTTTATCCTCTCCTGTATATAACTCCTCACATGGCTTGTATCCTCTCCTGTATATAACCCCTCACATGGCTTGTATCCTCTCCTGTATATAACCCCTCACATGGCTTGTATCCTCTCCTGTATATAACCCCTCACATGGCTTGTATCATCTCGTGTATATAACCCCCTCACATGGCTTGTATCCTCTCCTGTATATAACTCCTCACATGGCTTTTATCCTCTCCTGTATATAACTCCTCACATGTCTTGTATCCTCTCCTGTATATAACCCCTCACATGGCTTGTATCCTCTCGTGTATATAACCACTCACATGGTTTGTATCCTCTCCTGTATATAACCCCTCACATGGTTTGTATCCTCTCCTGTATATAACCCCTCACATGGCTTGTATCCTCTCCTGTATATAACCCCTCACATGGCTTGTATCCTATCCGGTATATAACCCCCTCACATGGCTTGTGTCCTCTCCTGTATATAACCCCTCACATGGCTTGTATCCTCTCCTGTATATAACCCATCACATGGCTTGTATCCTCTCCTGTATGTAACCCTTAACATGGCTTGTATCCTCTCCTGTATATAACCCCTAACATGGCTTGTATCCTCTCCTGTATATAACCCCCTCACATGGCTTGTATCCTCTCCTGTATATAACCCCTCACATGGCTTGTATCCTCTCCTGTATATAACCTCTCACATGGCTTGTATCCTCTCCTGTATATACCCCATCACATGGCTTGTATCCTCTCCTGTATATAACCCTTAACATGGCTTGTATCCTCTCCTGTATATAACCCCCTCACATGGCTTGTATCCTCTCCTGTATATAACCCCTCACATGGCTTGTATCCTCTCCTGTATATAACCTCTCACATGGCTTGTATCCTCTCATGTATATAACCCCTCACATGGCTTGTATCCTCTCCTGTATATACCCCATCACATGGCTTGTATCCTCTCCTGTATATAACCCCTCACATGGCTTGTAACCTCTCCTGTATATAACCCCTCACATGGCTTGTATCCTCTCATTTATATAACCCCTCACATGGCTTGTATCCTCTCCTGCATATAACCCCTCACATGGCTTGTATCCTCTCCTGCATATAACCCCTCACATGGCTTGTATCCTCTCCTGCATATAACCCCTCACATGGCTTGTATCCTCTCCTGCATATAACCCCTAACATGGCTTGTATCCTCTCCTGTATATAACCCCTCACATGGCTTGTATCCTCTCATGTATATAACCCCTCACATGGCTTGTATCCTCTCCTGTATATAACTCCTCACATGGCTTGTATCCTCTCCGGTATATAACCCCTAACATGGCTTGTATCCTCTCCTGCATATAACCCCTAACATGGCTTGTATCCTCTCCTGTATATAACCCCTCACATGGCTTGTATCCTCTCATGTATATAACCCCTCACATGGCTTGTATCCTCTCCTGTATATAACCCCTCACATGGCTTGTATCCTCTCCGGTATATAACTCCTCACATGGCTTGTATCCTCTCCTGTATATAACCCCTCACATGGCTTGTATCCTCCCCTGTATATAACCCCTAACATGGCTTGTATCCTCTCCTGTATATAACCCCTCACATGGCTTGTGTCCTCTCCTGTATATAACCCCTCACATGGCTTTTGTCCTCTCGTGTATATAACCCCTCACATGTCTTGTATCCTCTCCTGTATATAACCCCTCACATGGCTTGTATCCTCTCGTGTATATAACCCCTCACATGGCTTGTATCCTCTCCTGTATATAACCCCTCACATGGTTTGTATCCTCTCCTGTATATAACCCCTCACATGGCTTGTATCCTCTCCTGTATATAACCCCTCACATGGCTTGTATCCTCTCCTGTATGTAACCCCTCACATGGCTTGTATCCTCTCCTGTATATAACCCCTCACATGGCTTGTATCCTCTCCGGTATATAACCCCCTCACATGGCTTGTGTCCACTCCTGTATATAACCCCTCACATGGCTTGTATCCTCTCCTGTATATAACCCCTCATATGGCTTGTATCCTCTCCTGTATATAACCCCCTCACATGGCTTGTATCCTCTCCTGTATATAACTCCTCACATGGCTTCTATCCTCTCCTGTATATAACCCCTCACATGGCTTGTATCCACTCATGTATATAACCCCTCATATGGCTTGTATCCTCTCCTGTATATAACCCCTCACATGGCTTGTATCCTCCCCTGTATATAACCCCTAACATGGCTTTTGTCCTCTCGTGTATATAACCCCTCACATGTCTTGTATCCTCTCCTGTATATAACCCCCTCACATGGCTTGTATCCTCCCCTGTATATAACCCCTCACATGGCTTGTATCCTCCCCTGTATATAACCCCTCACATGGCTTGTATCCTCTCGTGTATATAACCCCTCACATGGTTTGTATCCTCTCCTGTATATAACCCCTCACATGGTTTGTATCCTCTCCTGTATATAACCCCTCACATGGCTTGTATCCTCTCCTGTATATAACCCCTCACATGGCTTGTATCCTCTCCTGTATGTAACCCCTCACATGGCTTGTATCCTCTCCTGTATATAACCCCTCACATGGCTTGTATCCTCTCCGGTATATAACCCCCTCACATGGCTTGTGTCCACTCCTGTATATAACCCCCTCACATGGCTTGTATCCTCTCCTGTATATAACCCATCACATGGCTTGTATCCTCTCCTGTATATAACCCCTAACATGGCTTGTATCCTCTCCTGTATATAACCTCCTAACATGGCTTGTATCCTCTCCTGTATATAACCCCTCACATGGCTTGTATCCTCTCCTGTATATAACCCCTCACATGGCTTGTATCCTCTCCTGTATGTAACCCCTCACATGGCTTGTATCCTCTCCTGTATATAACCCCTCACATGGCTTGTATCCTCTCCGGTATATAACCCCCTCACATGGCTTGTGTCCTCTTCTGTATATAACCCCTCACATAGCTTGTATCCTCTCCAGTATATAACCCCTTACATGGCTTGTATCCTCTCCTGTATATAACCCTTCACATGGCTTGTATCCTCTCCTGTATATAACTTCCTCACATGGCTTGTATCCTCTCCTGTATATAACCCTTAACATGGCTTGTATCCTCTCCTGTATATAACCCCATCACATGGCTTTTGTCCTCTCGTGTATATAACCCCTCACATGGCTTGTATCCTCTCCTGTATATAATCCCTCACATGGCTTGTATCCTCTCCTGTATATAACCCCTCACATGGCTTGTCTCCTGTCCTGTATATAACCCCTCACATGTCTTGTATCCTCTCCTGTATATAACCTCTCACATGGCTTGTATTATCTCCTGTATATAACCCCTCACATGGCTTGTGTCCTCTTCTGTATATAACCCCTCACATAGCTTGTATCCTCTCCAGTATATAACCCCTTACATGGCTTGTATCCTCTCCTGTATATAACCCTTCACATGGCTTGTATCCTCTCCTGTATATAACTTCCTCACATGGCTTGTATCCTCTCCTGTATATAACCCTTAACATGGCTTGTATCCTCTCCTGTATATAACCCCCTAACATGGCTTGTATCCTCTCCTGTATATAACCCCTCACATGGCTTGTATCCTCTCCTGTATATAACCCCTCACATGGTTTGTATCCTCTACTGTATATAGCCCCTCACATGGCTTGTATCCTCTCCTGTATATACCTTACATGGCTTGTATCATCTCCTGTATATAACCCCTCACATGGCTTGTGTCCTCTCCTGTATATAACCCCTCACATAGCTTGTATCCTCTCCAGTATATAACCCCTCACATGTCCTGTATCCTCTCCTGTATATAACCCCTCACATGGCTTGTATCCTCTCCTGTATATAACTTCCTCACATGGCTTGTATCCTCTCCTGTATATAACCCCTCACACGTCATGTATCCTCTCCTGTATATAACCCCTCACATGGCTTGTATCCTCTCCTGTATATAACCCCCTCACATGGCTTGTATCCTCTCCTGTATATAACCCCTCACATGGCTCGTATCCTCTCCTGTATATAACCCCTCACATGGCTTGTAGCCTCTCCTGTATATAACTCCTCACATGGCTTGTAGCCTCTCCTGTATATAACCCATGCACAAGGCTTGAATCCCCTCCTGTATATAATCCCTCACATGGCTTGTATCCTCTCCTGTATATAACCCCTCACATGGCTTGTATCCTCTCCTGTATATAACCCCTCACAAGGATTGAATCCCCTCCTGTATATAACCCCTCACATATCTTGTATCCTCTCCTGTATATAACCCCTCACATTGCTTGTATCCTCTCCTGTATATAACCTCCTCACATGGCTTGTGTCCTCTCCGTTATATAACCCCTCACATGGCTTGTATCCTCTCCTGTATATAACCCCCTCACATGGCTTGTATCCTCTCCTGTATATACCCCATCACATGGCTTGTATCCTCTCCTGTATATAACCCCTCACATGGCTTGTATTCTCTCCTGTATATAACCCCCTCACATGGCTTGTATCCTCTCATTTATATAACCCATCACATGGCTTGTATCCTCTCCTGTATATAACCCCTCACATGGCTTGTATCCTCTCCTGTATATAACCCCTCACAAGGATTGAATCCCCTTCTGTATATAACCCCTCACATATCTTGTATCCTCTCCTGTATATAACCCCTCACATGGCTTGTATCCTCTCCTGTATATAACCTCTCACATGGCTTGTATCCTCTCCTGTATATAACCTCCTCACATGGCTTGTGTCCTCTCCGTTATATAACCCCTCACATGGCTTGTATCCTCTCCTGTATATAACCCCCTCACATGGCTTGTATCCTCTCCTGTATATACCCCATCACATGGCTTGTATCCTCTCCTGTATATAACCCCTCACATGGCTTGTATTCTCTCCTGTATATAACCCCCTCACATGGCTTGTGTCCTCTCCTGTATATAACCCCTCACATGGCTTGTATCCTCTCCTGTATATAACCCCTCACATGGCTTGTATCCTCTCATTTATATAACCCCTCACATGGCTTGTATCCTCTCCGGTATATAACCCCTCACATGGCTTCTATCCTCTCCTGTATATAACCCCTCATATGGCTTGTATCCTCTCCTGTATATAACCCCTCACATGGCTTGTATCCTCTCCTGTATATAACCCCTCACATGGCTTGTATCCTCTCCTTTATATAACCCCTAACATGGCTTTTGTCCTCTCGTGTATATAACCCCTCACATGCCTTGCATCCCCTCCTGTATATGACCCCTCACATGGCTTGTGTCCTCTCCTGTGTATAACCCCTCACATGGCTTGTATCCACTCATGTATATAACCCCTCACATGGCTTGTGTCCCCTCCTGTATATAACCCCTCACATGGCTTGTATCCTCTCGTGTATATAACCCCTCACATGGTTTGTATCCTCTCCTGTATATAACCCCTCACATGGTTTGTATCCTCTCCTGTATATAACCCCTCACATGGCTTGTATCCTCTCCTGTATATAACCCCTCACATGGCTTGTATCCTCTCCTGTATATAACCCCTCACATGGTTTGTATCCTTTCCTGTATATAACCCCTCACATGGCTTGTATCCTCTCCGGTATATAACCCCCTCACATGGCTTGTATCCTCTCCTGTATATAACCCCCTCACATGGCTGGTGTCCTCTCCTGTATATAACCCCTCACATGGCTTGTGTCCTCTCCTGTATATAACCCCTCACATGGCTTGTATCCTCTCCTGTATATAACCCCTCACATGGCTTCTATCCTCTCCTGTATATAACCCCTAACATGGCTTGTGTCCTCTCCTGTATATAATTCCTCACATGGCTTGTATCCTCTCCTGTATATAACCCCTCACATGGCTTGTATCCTCTCCTGTATATAACCCCCTCACATGGCTTGTATCCTCTCCTGTATATAACCCCTCACATGGCTTGTATCCTCTCCTGTATATAACCCCTCACATGGCTTGTATCCTCTCCTGTATATAACCCCCTCACATGGCTTGTATCCTCTCCTGTATATAACCCACTCACATGGCTTGTATCCTCTCCTGTATATAACCCCTAACATGGCTTGTGTCCTCTCCTGTATATAATTCCTCACATGGCTTTTATCCTCTCCTGTTTATAACCCCCCTCACAAGGCTTGTATCCTCTCCTGTACATAACTTCCTCACATGGCTTGTATCCTCTCCTGTATATAACCCCTCACATGGCTTGTATCCTCTCCTGTATATAACCCCTCACATGGCTTGTATCCTCTCCTGTATATAACCCCTCACATGGCTTGTATCCTCTCCTGTATATAACTCCTCACATGGCTTGTATCCTCTCCTGTATATAACCCACTCACATGGCTTGAATCCTCTTCTGCATATAACCCTCACATGGCTTGTATCCTCTCCTGTATATAACCCCTCACATGGCTTGTATCCTCTCCTGTATATAACCCCTCACATGGCATGTATCCTCTCCTGTATATAACTTCCTCACATGGCTTGTATCCTCTCCTGTATATAACCCCTCACATGGCTTGTATCCTCTCCTGTATATAACCCCTCACATGGCATGTATCCTCTCCTGTATATAACTTCCTCACATGGCTTGTATCCTCTCCTGTATATAACCCCTCACACGTCATGTATCCTCTCCTGTATATAACCCCTTACATGGCTTGTATCCTCTCCTGTATATAACTTCCTCACATGGCTTATATCCTCTCCTGTATATAACCCCTCACAAGGATTGAATCCCCTCCTGTATATAACCCCTCACATATCTTGTATCCTCTCCTGTATATAACCCCTCACATATCTTGTATCCTCTCCTGTATATAACCTCTCACATGGCGTGTATCCTCTCCTGTGTATAACCCCTCACATGGCTTGTATCCTCTCCTGTATATAACCTCTCACATGGCTTGTATCCTCTCCTGTATATACCCCATCACATGGCTTGTATCCTCTCCTGTATATAACCCCTCACACGGCTTGTATTCTCTCCTGTATATAACCCCCTCACATGGCTTGTATCCTCTCATTTTTATAACCCCTCACATGGCTTGTATCCTCTCCGGTATATAACCCCTCACATGGCTTGTATCCTCTCCTGTATATAACCTCTCACATGGCTTGTATCCTCTCCTGTATATAACCCCTCACATGGCTTCTATCCTCTCCTGTATATAACCCCTCATATGGCTTGTATCCTCTCCTGTATATAACCCCTCACATGGCTTGTATCCTCTCCTGTATATAACCCCTCACATGGCTTGTATCCTCTCCTGTATATAACCTTCTCACATGGCTTGTATCCTCTCCTGTATATAACCCCTCACATGGCTTGTGTCCTCTCCTGTGTATAACCCCTCACATGGCTTGTATCCACTCCTGTATATAACCCCTCACATGGCTTGTGTCCTCTACTGTATATAACTCCTCACATGGCTTGTATCCTCTCCTGTATATAACCCCTCACATGGCTTGTATCCTCTCGTGTATATAACCCCTCACATGGTTTGTATCATCTCCTGTATATAACCTTCTCACATGGCTGGTATCATCTCCTGTATATAACCGCCTCACATGGCTTGTGTCCTCTCCTGTATATAACCCCTCACATGGCTTGTATCATCTCCTGTATATAACCGCCTCACGTGGCTTGTGTCCTCTCCTGTATATAACCCCTCACATGGCTTGTATCCTCTCGTGTATATAACCCCTCACATGGTTTGTATCCTCTCCTGTATATAACCCCTCACATGGTTTGTATCCTCTCCTGTATATAACCCCTCTCATGGCTTGTATCCTCTCCTGTATATAACCCCTCACATGGCTTGTATCCTCTCCTGTTTATAACCCCTCACATGGTTTGTATCCTCTCCTGTATATAACCCCTCACATGGCTTGTATCCTCTCCTGTATATAACCCCTCACATGGCTTGTATCCTCTCCTGTATATAACCTCTCACATGGCTTGTATCCTCTCCTGTATATAACCCCCTCACATGGCTTGTATCCTCTCCTGTATATAACCCCTCACATGGCTTGTATCCCCTCCTGTATATAACCCTTTACATGGCTTTTGTCCTCTCCTGTATATAACCCCCTCACATGGCTTGTATCCTCTCCTGTATATAACCCCTCACATGGTTGTATCCTCTCCTGTATATAACCCCTCACATGGCTTGTATCCTCTCCTGTATATAGCCCCTCACATGGCATGTATCCTCTCCTATATATACCCCCAAAATGGCTTGTATCCTCTCCTGTATATAACCCCTCACATGGCTTTTATCCTCTCGTGTATATAACCCCTCACATGGCTTGTATCCTCTCCTGTATATAAACCCTCACATGGCTTGTATCCTCTCCTGTATATAACCCCTCACATGGCTTGTATCCTCTCAAGTATATAACCCCCTCACATGGCTTGTATCCTCTCCTGTATATAACCCCCTCACATGGCTTGTATCCTCTCCTGTATATAACCTCTCACATGGCTTGTATCCTCTCCTGTATATAACCCCTCACATGGCTTGTATCCTCTCCTGTATATAACCTCTCACATGGCTTGTATCCTCTCCTGTATATAACCCCCTCACATATCTTGTATCCTCTCCTGTATATAACTCCTCAAATAGCTTGTATCTTCTCCTGTATATAACCCATGGCTTGTATTCTCTCCTGTATATAACCCCTCACATGGCTTCTATCCTCTCCTGTATATAACCCCTCACATGGCTTCTATCCTCTCCTGTATATAAACCCTCACATGGCTTGTATCCTCTCCTGTATATAACCCCCTCACATGGCTTGTATCCTCTCCTGTATATAACCCCCTCACATATCTTGTATCCTCTCCTGTATATAGCCCCTCACATGGCTTGTATTCTCTCCTATATATACCCCCAAAATGGCTTGTATCCTCTCCTGTATATAACCCCTCACATGGCTTCTATCCTCTCCTGTATATAAACCCTCACATGGCTTGTATCCTCTCCTGTATATAACCCCTCACATGGCTTGTATCCTCTCCTGTATACAACCTCTCACATGGCTTGTATCCTATCCTGTATATAACCCCTCACATGGCTTGTGTCCTCTCCTGTATATAACCCCTCACATGGCTTGTATCCTCTCCTATATATAGCCCCCTCACATGGCTTGTATTCTCTCCTATATATACCCCCAAAATGGCTTGTATCCTCTCCTGTATATAACCCCTCACATGGCTTCTATCCTCTCCTGTATATAAACCCTCACATGGCTTGTATCCTCTCCTGTATATAACCCCTCACATGGCTTGTATCCTCTCCTATATATAGCCCCTCACATGGCTTGTATTCTCTCCTATATATACCCCCAAAATGGCTTGTATCCTCTCCTGTATATAAACCCTCACATGGCTTGTATCCTCTCCTGTATATAACCCCTCACATGGCTTGTATCCTCTCCTATATATAGCCCCCTCACATATCTTGTATCCTCTCCTATATATAGCCCCCTCACATATCTTGTATCCTCTCCTGTATATAACCCCTCACATGGCTTGTATCCTCTCCTATATATAACCCCCTCACATATCTTGTATCCTCTCCTGTATATAGCCCCTCACATGGCTTGTATCCTTTCCTATATATACCCCCAAAATGGCTTGTATCCTCTCCTGTATATAACCCCTCACATGGCTTTTATCCTCTCGTGTATATAACCCCTCACATGGCTTGTATCCTCTCCTGTATATAAACCCTCACATGGCTTGTATCCTCTCCTGTATATAACCCCTCACATGGCTTGTATCCTCTCCTGTATATAAACCCTCACATGGCTTGTATCCTCTCCTGTATATAACCCATCACATGGCTTGTATCCTCTCCTGTATATAAACCCTCACATGGCTTGTATCATCTCCTGTATATAGCCTCTCACATGGCTTGTATCCTCTTCTGTATATAACCCCTCACATGGCTTGTGTCCTCTCCTGTATATAACCCCTCACATAGCTTGTGTCCTCTCCTATATATAACCCCTCACATGGCTTGTATCCTCTCCTGTATATATCCCCTCACAAAGCTTGTATCCTCTCCTGTAGATAACCTCTCACATGGATTGTATCCTCTCCTGTATATAACCCCTCACATGGCTTGTGTCCTCTCCTGTATATAACCCCTCACATGGCTTGTATCCCCTCCTGTATACAACCTCTTACATGGCTTCTATCCTCTCCTGTATATAACCCCTCACATGGCTTGTATCCTCTCCTGTATATAGCCGCTCACATGGCTTGTATCCTCTCCTTTATATAACCCCTCACATGGCTTGTATCCGCTCCTGTATATAACCCCTCACATGGCTTGTATCCTCTCCTGTATATAACCCCTCACATGGCTTGTATCCCCTCCTGTAGATAACCCCTCACATCGCTTGTATCCTCTCCTGTATATTACCCCCTCACATGGCTTGTATCCTCTCCTGTATATAACCCATCACATGGCTTGTATCCCCTCCTGTATACAACCTCTTACATGGCTTCTATCCTCTCCTGTATATAACCCCTCACATGGCTTGTATCCTCTCCTGTATATAGCCGCTCACATGGCTTGTATCCTCTCCTGTATATAACCCCCTCACATGGCTTGTATCCTCTCCTGTATATAACCCCCTCACATGGCTTGTATCCTCTCCTGTATATAACCCATCACATGGCTTGTATCCTCTCCTGCATATAACCCCTCACAAGGCTTGTATCCTCTCCTGTATATAACTCCTCACATGGCTTGTATCCTCTCCTTTATATAACCCCTCACATAGCTTGTGTCCTCTCCTGTATATAACCCCTCACATGGCTTGTATCCTCTCCTGTATATAAACCCTCACATGGCTTGTATCCTCTCCTGTATGTAACCCCTCACATGGCTTGTATCCTCTCCTGTATATAACCCCTCACATGGCTTGTATCCTCTCCTGTATATAACCCCTCACATGGCTTGTATCCTCTCCTATATATAACCTCTCACATGGCTTGTATCCTCTCCTGTATATAACCCCTCACATGGCTTGTATCCTCTCCTGTATATAACCCCTCACATGGCTTGTATCCTCTCCTGTATATAACCCCTCACATGGCTCGTATCCTTTCCTGTATATAACCCCTCACATGGCTTGTGTCCTCTCCTGTATATAACCTCTCACATGGCTTGTATCCTCTCCTGTATATAACCCCTCACATGGCTTGTATCCTCTCCTGTATATAACCCCTCACATGGCTTGTATCCTCTCCTGTATATAACCCCTCACATGGCTCGTATCCTTTCCTGTATATAACCTCTCACATGGCTTGTATCCTCTCCTGTATATAACCCCTCACATGGCTTGTATCCTCTCCTGTATATAACCCCTCACATGGCTTGTATCCTCTCCTGTATATAACCTCTCACATGGCTTGTCTCCTCTCCTGTATATAACCTTCTCACATGGCTTGTATCCTCTCCTGTATATAACTCCTCACATGGCTTGTATCCTCTCCTGTATATAACCCCTCACATGGCTTGTATCCTCTCCTGTATATAACCCATCACATGGCTTGTATCCTCTCCTGTATATAACCCCTCACATGGCTTGTATCCTCTCATGTATATAACCCCTTAGATGGCTTGTATCCTCTCCTGTATATAACCCCCTCACATGGCTTGTGTCCTCTCCTGTATATAACCCCTCATATGGCTTGTATCCTCTCCTGCATATAACCCCTCACATGGCTTGTATCCTCTCCTGTATATAAACCCTCACATGGCTTGTATCCTCTCCTGTATATAACTCCTCACATGGCTTGTATCCTCTCCTGTATATAACCCCCTCACATGGCTTATATCCCCTCCTGTATACAACCTCTCACATGGCTTCTATCCTATCCTGTATATAACCCCTCACATGGCTTGTATCCCCTCCTGTATACAACCTCTCACATAGCTTGTATCCTCTCCTGTATATAACCCCTCACATGTCTTGTATCCCCTCCTGTATACAACCTCTCACATAGCTTCTATCCTCTCCTGTATATAACCACTCACATGTATCCTCTCCTGTATATAACCACTCACATGTATCCTCTCCTGTATATAACCCCTCACTTGGCTTGTATCCTCTTCTGTATAAAACCCCTCACATGGCTTGTATCCTCTCCTGTATACAACCTCTCACATGGCTTGTATCCTCTCCTGTATATAACCCCTCACATGGCTTGTATCCTCTCCTGTATATAACCCCTCACATGGCTTGTATCCTATCCTGTATTCAACCTCTCACATGGCTTGTATCCTCTCCTGTATATAACCCCTCACATGGCTTGTGTCCTCTCCTGTATATAACCCCCTCACATGGTTTGTATCCTCTCCTGTATATAACCCCTAACATGGCTGGTATCCTCTCCTGTATATAGCCCCCTCACATGGCTTGTATCCTCTCCTGTATATAACCCCTCACATGTCTTATATCCTCTCCTGTATATAACCCCTCACATGGCTTGTATCCTCTCCTGTATATAACCCCTCACATGGCTTGTATCCTCTCCTGTATATAACCCCCTCACATGTCCTGTATCCTCTCCTGTATATAACCCCTCACATGGCTTGTATCCTCTCCTGTATATAACCCCTCACATGGCTTGTATCCCCTCCTGTATACAACCTCTCACATGGCTTCTATCCTCTCCTGTATATAACCACTCACATGTATCCTCTCCTGTATATAACCACTCACATGTATCCTCTCCTGTATATAACCCCTCACATGGCTTGTATCCTCTCCTGTATATAACCTCTCACATGGCTTGTATCCTCTCCTGTATATAACCCCTCACATGGCTTGTATCCTCTCCTGTATATAACCCCTCACATGGCTTGTATCCTCTCCTGTATATAACCCCTCACATGGTTTGTATCCTCTCCTGTATATAACCACTCACATGGCTTGTATTCTCTCCTGTATATAACCCCCTCACATGGCTTGTATCCTCTCCTGTATATAACTCCTCACAAGGCTTGTATCCTCTCCTGTATATAACCCCTCACATGGCTTGTATCCTCTCCTGTATATAACCCCTCACATGGCTTGTATCCTCTCCTGTATATAACCCCTCACATGGCTTGTATCCTCTCCTGTATATAACCCCCTCACATGTCCTGTATCCTCTCCTGTATATAACCCCTCACATGGCTTGTATCCTCTCCTGTATATAACCCCTCACATGGCTCGTATCCTTTCCTGTATATAACCCCTCACATGGCTTGTAAACTCTCCTGTATATAACCCCTCACATGGCTTGTATCCTCTCCTCTATATAACCCCCTCATATGGCTTGTATCCTCTCATGTATATAACCCCTCACATGGCTTGTATCCTCTCCTGTATATAACCCCCTCACATGGCTTGTATCCTCTCCTGTATATAACTCCTCACATGGCTTGTATCCTCTCCTGTATATAACCCCCTCACATGGCTTGTATCCTCTCCTGTATATAACTCCTCACATGGCTTGTATCCTCTCCTGTATATAACCCCCTCACATGGCTTGTATCCTCTCCTGTATATAACTCCTCACATGTAATCTCTCCTGTATATAACCTCTCACATGGCTTGTATCCTCTCCTGTATATAACCCCCTCACATGGCTTGTATTCTCTCCTATATATAACCCCCACACGAGCCTTGTATCCTCTCCTGTATATAACCCCCTCACATGGCTTGTATCCTCTCCTGTATATAACATCCTCACATGGCTTGTATCCTCTACTGTATATAACCCCTCACATGGCTTGTATCCTCTCCTGTATATAACTCCTCACATGGCTTGTATCCTCTCCTGTATATAACCCCTCACATGGCTTGTATCCTCTCCTGTATATAACCCATCACATGGCTTGTATCCTCTCCTGTATATAACCCTTTACATGGCTTGTATCCTCTCCTGTATATAACCCATCACATGGCTTGTATCCTCTCCTGCATATAACCCCTCACAGGGCTTGTATCCTCTCCTGTATATAACCCCTCACAGGGCTTGTATCCTCTCCTGTATATAACCCCTCACATGGCTTGTATCCCCTCCTGTATATAACCCCTCACATGGCTTGTATCCTCTCCTGTATATAACCCATCACATGGCTTGTATCCTCTCCTGTATATAACCCCTCACATGGCTTGTATCCTCTCCTGTATACAACCTCTCACATGGCTTGTATCCTCTCCTATATAACCCTTACACGTCCTGTATCCTCTACTGTATATAACCCCTCACATGGCTTGTATCCTCTCATGTATATAACCCCTTAGATGGCTTGTATCCTCTCCTGTATATAACCGCCTCACGTGGCTTGTGTCCTCTCCTGTATATAACCCCTCACATGGCTTGTATCCTCTCCTGTATATAACCCCTCACATGGCTTGTATCCTCTCCTGTATATAAACCCTCACATGGCTTGTATCCTCTCCTGTATATAACTCCTCACATGGCTTGTATCCTCTCCTGTATATAACCCCTCACATGGCTTGTATCCTCTCCTGTATATAACCTCTCACATGGCTTGTGTCCTCTCCTGTATATAACCCCTCACATGGCTTGAATCATCTCCTATATATAACCCCTCACATGGCTTGTATCCTCCCCGGTATATAACCCCCTCACGTGGCTTGTGTCCTCTCCTGTATATAACCCCCTCACATGGCTTGTATCCTCTCCTATATAACCCTTACACATCCTGTATCCTCTACTGTATATAACCCCTCACATGGCTTGTATCCTCTCATGTATATAACCCCTTAGATGGCTTGTATCCTCTCCTATATAACCCTTACACGTCCTGTATCCTCTACTGTATATAACCCCTCACATGGCTTGTATCCTCTCATGTATATAACCCCTTAGATGGCTTGTATCCTCTCCTGTATATAACCGCCTCACGTGGCTTGTGTCCTCTCCTGTATATAACCCCTCACATGGCTTGTATCCTCTCCTGTATATAACCCCTCACATGGCTTGTATCCTCCCCGGTATATAACCCCCTCACGTGGCTTGTGTCCTCTCCTGTATATAACCCCCTCACATGGCTTGTATCCTCTCCTGTATATAACCTCTCACATGGCTTGTATCCCCTCCTGTATACAACCTCTCACATGGCTTGTATCCTATCCTGTATATAACCCCTCACATGGCTTGTAGCCTCTCCTGTATATAACCCCTCACATGGCTTGTATCCTCTCCTGTATACAACCTCTCACATGGCTTGTATCCTCTCCTGTATATAACCCCTAACATGGTTTGTGTCCTCTTCTGTATATAACCCCCTCACATGGCTTGTATATTCTCCTGTATATAACCTCTCACATGGCTTGTATCCTATCCTGTATATAACCCCTCACATGGCTTGTATCCCCTCCTGTATACAACCTCTCACATAGCTTGTATCCTCTCCTGTATATAACCCCTCTCATGTCTTGTATCCCCTCCTGTATACAACCTCTCACATAGCTTCTATCCTCTCCTGTATATAACCACTCACATGTATCCTCTCCTGTATATAACCACTCACATGTATCCTCTCCTGTATATAACCCCTCACTTGGCTTGTATCCTCTTCTGTATATAACCCCCTCACATGGCTTGTATCCTCTCCTGTATATAACCCCTCACATGGCTTGTATCCTCTCCTGTATATAACCACTCACATGTATCCTCTCCTGTATATAACCCCTCACATGGCTTGTATCCTCTCCTGTATACAACCTCTCACATGGCTTGTATCCTCTCCTGTATATAACCCCTCACATGGCTTGTATCCTCTCCTGTATATAACCCCTCACATGGCTTGTATCCTCTCCTGTATTCAACCTCTCACATGGCTTGATTCCTCTCCTGTATATAACCCCTCACATGGCTTGTGTCCTCTCCTGTATATAACCCCCTCACATGGTTTGTATCCTCTCCTGTATATAACCCCTAACATGGCTGGTATCCTCTCCTGTATATAGCCCCCTCACATGGCTTGTATCCTCTCCTGTATATAACCCCTCACATGTCTTATATCCTCTCCTGTATATAACCCCTCACATGGCTTGTATCCTCTCCTGTATATAACCCCTCACATGGCTTGTATCCTCTCCTGTATATAACCCCCTCACATGTCCTGTATCCTCTCCTGTATATAACCCCTCACATGGCTTGTATCCTCTCCTGTATATAACCCCTCACATGGCTTGTATCCCCTCCTGTATACAACCTCTCACATGGCTTCTATCCTCTCCTGTATATAACCACTCACATGTATCCTCTCCTGTATATAACCACTCACATGTATCCTCTCCTGTATATAACCCCTCACATGGCTTGTATCCTCTCCTGTATATAACCTCTCACATGGCTTGTATCCTCTCCTGTATATAACCCCTCACATGGCTTGTATCCTCTCCTGTATATAACCCCTCACATGGCTTGTATCCTCTCCTGTATATAACCCCTCACATGGTTTGTATCCTCTCCTGTATATAACCACTCACATGGCTTGTATTCTCTCCTGTATATAACCCCCTCACATGGCTTGTATCCTCTCCTGTATATAACTCCTCACAAGGCTTGTATCCTCTCCTGTATATAACCCCTCACATGGCTTGTATCCTCTCCTGTATATATAACCCCCTCACATGGCTTGTGTCCTCTCCTGTATATAACCACTCACATGGCTTGTATCCTCTCCTGTATATAACCCCTCACATGGCTTGTATCCTCTCCTGTATATAACCCCTCACATGGCTTGTATCCTCTCCTGTATATAACCCCCTCACATGTCCTGTATCCTCTCCTGTATATAACCCCTCACATGGCTTGTATCCTCTCCTGTATATAACCCCTCACATGGCTCGTATCCTTTCCTGTATATAACCCCTCACATGGCTTGTAAACTCTCCTGTATATAACCCCTCACATGGCTTGTATCCTCTCCTCTATATAACCCCCTCATATGGCTTGTATCCTCTCATGTATATAACCCCTCACATGGCTTGTATCCTCTCCTGTATATAACCCCCTCACATGGCTTGTATCCTCTCCTGTATATAACTCCTCACATGGCTTGTATCCTCTCCTGTATATAACCCCCTCACATGGCTTGTATCCTCTCCTGTATATAACTCCTCACATGGCTTGTATCCTCTCCTGTATATAACCCCCTCACATGGCTTGTATCCTCTCCTGTATATAACTCCTCACATGTAATCTCTCCTGTATATAACCTCTCACATGGCTTGTATCCTCTCCTGTATATAACCCCCTCACATGGCTTGTATTCTCTCCTATATATAACCCCCACACGAGCCTTGTATCCTCTCCTGTATATAACCCCCTCACATGGCTTGTATCCTCTCCTGTATATAACATCCTCACATGGCTTGTATCCTCTACTGTATATAACCCCTCACATGGCTTGTATCCTCTCCTGTATATAACTCCTCACATGGCTTGTATCCTCTCCTGTATATAACCCCTCACATGGCTTGTATCCTCTCCTGTATATAACCCATCACATGGCTTGTATCCTCTCCTGTATATAACCCTTTACATGGCTTGTATCCTCTCCTGTATATAACCCATCACATGGCTTGTATCCTCTCCTGCATATAACCCCTCACAGGGCTTGTATCCTCTCCTGTATATAACCCCTCACAGGGCTTGTATCCTCTCCTGTATATAACCCCTCACATGGCTTGTATCCCCTCCTGTATATAACCCCTCACATGGCTTGTATCCTCTCCTGTATATAACCCATCACATGGCTTGTATCCTCTCCTGTATATAACCCCTCACATGGCTTGTATCCTCTCCTGTATACAACCTCTCACATGGCTTGTATCCTCTCCTATATAACCCTTACACGTCCTGTATCCTCTACTGTATATAACCCCTCACATGGCTTGTATCCTCTCATGTATATAACCCCTTAGATGGCTTGTATCCTCTCCTGTATATAACCGCCTCACATGGCTTGTGTCCTCTCCTGTATATAACCCCTCACATGGCTTGTATCCTCTCCTATATATAACCCCTCACATGGCTTGTATCCTCTCCTGTATATAAACCCTCACATGGCTTGTATCCTCTCCGGTATATAACTCCTCACATGGCTTGTATCCTCTCCTGTATATAACCCCTCACATGGCTTGTATCCTCTCCTGTATATAACCCCTCACATGGCTTGTGTCCTCTCCTGTATATAACCCCTCACATGGCTTGAATCATCTCCTATATATAACCCCTCACATGGCTTGTATCCTCCCCGGTATATAACCCCCTCACGTGGCTTGTGTCCTCTCCTGTATATAACTCCTCACATGGCTTGTGTCCTCTCCTGTATATAACCCCTCACATGGCTTGTATCCTCTCCTGTATATAACCCCCTCACATGGCTTGTGTCCTCTCCTGTATATAACCCCTCACATGGCTTGTATCCTCTCCTGTATATAACCCCTCACATGGCTTGTGTCCTCTCCTGTATATAACCCCTCACATGGCTTGAATCATCTCCTATATATAACCCCTCACATGGCTTGTATCCTCCCCGGTATATAACCCCCTCACATGGCTTGTATCCTCTCCTGTATATAACCCCTCACATGGCTTGTATCCTCTCCTGTATATAACTCCTCACATGGCTTGTATCCTCTCCTGTATATAACCCCTAACATGGCTTGTATCCTCTCCTGTATATACCCCCTCACATGGCTTGTATCCTCTCCTGTATATAACCTCTCACATGGCTTGTATCCCCTCCTGTATACAACCTCTCACATGGCTTGTATCCTATCCTGTATATAACCCCTCACATGGCTTGTATCCTCTCCTGTATATAACCCCTCACATGGCTTGTATCCTCTCCTGTATACAACCTCTCACATGGCTTGTATCCTCTCCTGTATATAACCCCTAACATGGTTTGTGTCCTCTTCTGTATATAACCCCCTCACATGGCTTGTATATTCTCCTGTATATAACCTCTCACATGGCTTGTATCCTCTCCTGTATATAACCCCTCACATGGCTTGTATCCTCTCCTGTATATAACCCCTAACACGTCCTGTATCCTCTCCTGTATATAACCTTACACATGGCTTGTATCCTCTCCTGTATATAACCCCACACATGGCTTTTATCCTCTCATGTATATAACCCCCTCATATGGCTTGTATCCTCTCATGTATATAACCCCTCACATGGCTTGTATCCTCTCCTGTATATAACTCCTCACATGGCTTGTATCCTCTCCTGTATATAACCCCCTCACATGGCTTGTATCCTCTCCTGTATATAACCTTCTCACATGGCTTGTATCCTCTCCTGTATATAACCCCTCACATGGCTTGTATCCTCTCCTGTATATAACTCCTCACATGGCTTGTATCCTCTCCTGTATATAACCCCCTCACATGGCTTGTATCCTCTCCTGTATATAACCTTCTAACATGGCTTGTATCCTCTCCTGTATATAACCTTCTCACATGGCTTGTATCCTCTCCTGTATATAACCCCTCACATGGCTTGTATCCTCTCCTGTATATAACCCCTCACATGGCTTGTATTCTCTCCTGTTTATAACCCCTCACATGGCTTGTATCCTCTCCTGTATATAACCCCTCACATGGCATGTATCCTCTTCTGTATATAACCCATCAAATGGCTTGTATCCTCTCCTGTATATAACCCCCTCACATGGCTTGTATCCTCTCCTGTATATAACCTTCTCACATGGCTTGTATCCTCTCCTGTATATAACCCCTCACATGGCTTGTATCCTCTCCTGTATATAACTCCTCACATGGCTTGTATCCTCTCCTGTATATAACCCCTCACATGGCTTGTATCCTCTCCTGTATATAACCTTCTCACATGGCTTGTATCCTCTCCTGTATATAACCCCTCACATGGCTTGTATCCTCTCCTGTATATAACCCATCACATGGCTTGTATCCTCTCCTGCATATAACCCCTCACAGGGCTTGTATCCTCTCCTGTATATAACCCCTCACAGGGCTTGTATCCTCTCCTGTATATAATCCCTCACATGGCTTGTATCCTCTCCTGTATATAACACCTCACATGGCTTGTATCCTCTCCTGTATATAACCCCCTCACATGGCTTGTGTCTTCTCCTGTATATAACCCCATCACATGGCTTGTATCCTCTCCTGTATATAACCCCTCACATGGCTTGTATCCTCTCCTGTATATAACCCATCACATGGCTTGTATCCTCTCCTGTATATAACCCCTCACATGGCTTGTATCCTCTCCTGTATACAACCTCTCACATGGCTTGTATCCTCTCCTATATATAACCCTTACACGTCCTGTATCCTCTACTGTATATAACCCCTCACATGGCTTGTATCCTCTCATGTATATAACCCCTTAGATGGCTTGTATCCTCTCCTGTATATAACCCCCTCACTTGGCTTGTGTCCTCTCCTGTATATAACCCCTCACATGGCTTGTATCCTCTCCTGTATATAACTCCTCACATGGCTTGTATCCTCTCCTGTATATAACCTCTCACATGGCTTGTATCCCCTCCTGTATACAACCTCTCACATGGCTTGTATCCTATCCTGTATATAACCCCTCACATGGCTTGTATCCTCTCCTTTATATAACCCCTCACATGGCTTGTATCCTCTCCTGTATATAACCTCTCACATGGCTTGTATCCTCTCCTGTATATAACCCCTCACATGGCTTGTATCCTCTCCTGTATATAACCCCTCACATGTCTTGTCTCCTCTCCTGTATATAACCCCTCACATGGCTTGTATCTTTTCCTGTATATAACCTCTCACATGGCTTGTATCCTCTCCTGTAAATAACCCCTCACATGGCTTGTATCCTCTCCTGTATATAACCTCTCACATGGTTTGTATCCCCTCCTGTATATAACCTCTCACATGGCTTGTATCCTCTCCTGTATATAACCCCTCACATGGTTTGTGTCCTCTCCTGTATATAACCCCCTCACATGGCTTGTATATTCTCCTGTATATAACCTCTCACATGGCTTGTATCCTCTCCTGTATATAACCTTACACATGGTGTGTATCCTCTCCTGTGTATAACCCCACACATGGCTTGTATCCTCTCATGTATATAACCTCTCACATGGTTTGTATCCTCTCCTGTATATAACCCCTAACATGGCTGGTATCCTCTCCGGTATATAATCCCTCACATGGCTTCTATCCTCTCCTGTATATAACCCCTCACATGGCTTGTATCCTCTCCTGTATATAACCCCTCACATGGCTTGTATCCTCTCCTGTATATATAACCCCCTCACATGGCTTGTATCCTCTCCTGTATCTAAACCCTCACATGGCTTGTATCCTTTCCTGTATATAACCTCTCACATGGCTTGTATCCCCTCCTGTATACAACCTCTCACATGGCTTCTATCCTCTCCTGTATATAACCACTCACATGTATCCTCTCCTGTATATAACCACTCACATGTATCCTCTCCTGTATATAACCCCTCACATGGCTTGTATCCTCTCCTGTATATAACCTCTCACATGGCTTGTATCCTCTCCTGTATATAACCCCTCACATGGCTTGTATCCTCTCCTGTATATAACCCCTCACATGGCTTGTATCCTCTCCTGTATATAACCCCTCACATGGTTTGTATCCTCTCCTGTATATAACCACTCACATGGCTTGTATTCTCTCCTGTATATAACCCCCTCACATGGCTTGTATCCTCTCCTGTATATAACTCCTCACAAGGCTTGTATCCTCTCCTGTATATAACCCCTCACATGGCTTGTATCCTCTCCTGTATATATAACCCCCTCACATGGCTTGTGTCCTCTCCTGTATATAACCACTCACATGGCTTGTATCCTCTCCTGTATATAACCCCTCACATGGCTTGTATCCTCTCCTGTATATAACCCCTCACATGGCTTGTATCCTCTCCTGTATATAACCCCCTCACATGTCCTGTATCCTCTCCTGTATATAACCCCTCACATGGCTTGTATCCTCTCCTGTATATAACCCCTCACATGGCTCGTATCCTTTCCTGTATATAACCCCTCACATGGCTTGTAAACTCTCCTGTATATAACCCCTCACATGGCTTGTATCCTCTCCTCTATATAACCCCCTCATATGGCTTGTATCCTCTCATGTATATAACCCCTCACATGGCTTGTATCCTCTCCTGTATATAACCCCCTCACATGGCTTGTATCCTCTCCTGTATATAACTCCTCACATGGCTTGTATCCTCTCCTGTATATAACCCCCTCACATGGCTTGTATCCTCTCCTGTATATAACTCCTCACATGGCTTGTATCCTCTCCTGTATATAACCCCCTCACATGGCTTGTATCCTCTCCTGTATATAACTCCTCACATGTAATCTCTCCTGTATATAACCTCTCACATGGCTTGTATCCTCTCCTGTATATAACCCCCTCACATGGCTTGTATTCTCTCCTATATATAACCCCCACACGAGCCTTGTATCCTCTCCTGTATATAACCCCCTCACATGGCTTGTATCCTCTCCTGTATATAACATCCTCACATGGCTTGTATCCTCTACTGTATATAACCCCTCACATGGCTTGTATCCTCTCCTGTATATAACTCCTCACATGGCTTGTATCCTCTCCTGTATATAACCCCTCACATGGCTTGTATCCTCTCCTGTATATAACCCATCACATGGCTTGTATCCTCTCCTGTATATAACCCTTTACATGGCTTGTATCCTCTCCTGTATATAACCCATCACATGGCTTGTATCCTCTCCTGCATATAACCCCTCACAGGGCTTGTATCCTCTCCTGTATATAACCCCTCACAGGGCTTGTATCCTCTCCTGTATATAACCCCTCACATGGCTTGTATCCCCTCCTGTATATAACCCCTCACATGGCTTGTATCCTCTCCTGTATATAACCCATCACATGGCTTGTATCCTCTCCTGTATATAACCCCTCACATGGCTTGTATCCTCTCCTGTATACAACCTCTCACATGGCTTGTATCCTCTCCTATATAACCCTTACACGTCCTGTATCCTCTACTGTATATAACCCCTCACATGGCTTGTATCCTCTCATGTATATAACCCCTTAGATGGCTTGTATCCTCTCCTGTATATAACCGCCTCACATGGCTTGTGTCCTCTCCTGTATATAAC
The DNA here is from genome assembly GCF_040894005.1 of Engystomops pustulosus. Taxonomy (NCBI): domain Eukaryota; kingdom Metazoa; phylum Chordata; class Amphibia; order Anura; family Leptodactylidae; genus Engystomops; species Engystomops pustulosus. Next base: position 183,388,574 of record NC_092417.1, on the reverse strand, counting down.
CCCTCACATGGCTTGTATCCTCTCCTGTATATAACCCCTCACATGGCTTGTATCCTCTCCTGTATATAAACCCTCACATGGCTTGTATCCTCTCCGGTATATAACTCCTCACATGGCTTGTATCCTCTCCTGTATATAACCCCTCACATGGCTTGTATCCTCTCCTGTATATAACCCCTCACATGGCTTGTGTCCTCTCCTGTATATAACCCCTCACATGGCTTGAATCATCTCCTATATATAACCCCTCACATGGCTTGTATCCTCCCCGGTATATAACCCCCTCACGTGGCTTGTGTCCTCTCCTGTATATAACCCCCTCACATGGCTTGTATCCTCTCCTGTATATAACCTCTCACATGGCTTGTATCCCCTCCTGTATACAACCTCTCACATGGCTTGTATCCTATCCTGTATATAACCCCTCACATGGCTTGTATCCTCTCCTGTATATAACCCCTCACATGGCTTGTATCCTCTCCTGTATACAACCTCTCACATGGCTTGTATCCTCTCCTGTATATAACCCCTAACATGGTTTGTGTCCTCTTCTGTATATAACCCCCTCACATGGCTTGTATATTCTCCTGTATATAACCTCTCACATGGCTTGTATCCTCTCCTGTATATAACCCCTCACATGGCTTGTATCCTCTCCTGTATATAACCCCTAACACGTCCTGTATCCTCTCCTGTATATAACCTTACACATGGCTTGTATCCTCTCCTGTATATAACCCCACACATGGCTTTTATCCTCTCATGTATATAACCCCCTCATATGGCTTGTATCCTCTCATGTATATAACCCCTCACATGGCTTGTATCCTCTCCTGTATATAACTCCTCACATGGCTTGTATCCTCTCCTGTATATAACCCCCTCACATGGCTTGTATCCTCTCCTGTATATAACCTTCTCACATGGCTTGTATCCTCTCCTGTATATAACCCCTCACATGGCTTGTATCCTCTCCTGTATATAACTCCTCACATGGCTTGTATCCTCTCCTGTATATAACCCCCTCACATGGCTTGTATCCTCTCCTGTATATAACCTTCTCACATGGCTTGTATCCTCTCCTGTATATAACCTTCTCACATGGCTTGTATCCTCTCCTGTATATAACCCCTCGCATGGCTTGTATCCTCTCCTGTATATAACCCCTCACATGGCTTGTATTCTCTCCTGTTTATAACCCCTCACATGGCTTGTATCCTCTCCTGTATATAACCCCTCACATGGCATGTATCCTCTTCTGTATATAACCCATCAAATGGCTTGTATCCTCTCCTGTATATAACCCCCTCACATGGCTTGTATCCTCTCCTGTATATAACCTTCTCACATGGCTTGTATCCTCTCCTGTATATAACCCCTCACATGGCTTGTATCCTCTCCTGTATATAACCCATCACATGGCTTGTATCCTCTCCTGCATATAACCCCTCACAGGGCTTGTATCCTCTCCTGTATATAACCCCTCACAGGGCTTGTATCCTCTCCTGTATATAATCCCTCACATGGCTTGTATCCTCTCCTGTATATAACACCTCACATGGCTTGTATCCTCTCCTGTATATAACCCCCTCACATGGCTTGTGTCTTCTCCTGTATATAACCCCATCACATGGCTTGTATCCTCTCCTGTATATAACCCCTCACATGGCTTGTATCCTCTCCTGTATATAACCCATCACATGGCTTGTATCCTCTCCTGTATATAACCCCTCACATGGCTTGTATCCTCTCCTGTATACAACCTCTCACATGGCTTGTATCCTCTCCTATATATAACCCTTACACGTCCTGTATCCTCTACTGTATATAACCCCTCACATGGCTTGTATCCTCTCATGTATATAACCCCTTAGATGGCTTGTATCCTCTCCTGTATATAACCCCCTCACTTGGCTTGTGTCCTCTCCTGTATATAACCCCTCACATGGCTTGTATCCTCTCCTGTATATAACTCCTCACATGGCTTGTATCCTCTCCTGTATATAACCTCTCACATGGCTTGTATCCCCTCCTGTATACAACCTCTCACATGGCTTGTATCCTATCCTGTATATAACCCCTCACATGGCTTGTATCCTCTCCTTTATATAACCCCTCACATGGCTTGTATCCTCTCCTGTATATAACCTCTCACATGGCTTGTATCCTCTCCTGTATATAACCCCTCACATGGCTTGTATCCTCTCCTGTATATAACCCCTCACATGTCTTGTCTCCTCTCCTGTATATAACCCCTCACATGGCTTGTATCTTTTCCTGTATATAACCTCTCACATGGCTTGTATCCTCTCCTGTATATAACCTCTCACATGGTTTGTATCCCCTCCTGTATATAACCTCTCACATGGCTTGTATCCTCTCCTGTATATAACCCCTCACATGGTTTGTGTCCTCTCCTGTATATAACCCCCTCACATGGCTTGTATATTCTCCTGTATATAACCTCTCACATGGCTTGTATCCTCTCCTGTATATAACCTTACACATGGTGTGTATCCTCTCCTGTGTATAACCCCACACATGGCTTGTATCCTCTCATGTATATAACCTCTCACATGGTTTGTATCCTCTCCTGTATATAACCCCTAACATGGCTGGTATCCTCTCCGGTATATAATCCCTCACATGGCTTGCATCCTCTCCTGTATATAACCCTCACATGGCTTGTATACTCTCCTGTATATAACCCCTCACATGTCTTGTGTCCTCTCCTGTATATAACCCCTCACATGTCTTGTATCCTCTCCTGTATATAACCCCTCACATGGCTTCTATCCTCTCCTGTATATAACCCCTCACATGGCTTGTATCCTCTCCTGTATATAACCCCTCACATGGCTTGTATCCTCTCCTGTATATATAACCCCCTCACATGGCTTGTATCCTCTCCTGTATCTAAACCCTCACATGGCTTGTATCCTTTCCTGTATATAACCTCTCACATGGCTTGTATCCTCTCCTGTATATAACCCCTCACATGGCTTGTATCCTCTCCTGTATATAACCCCTCACATGGCTTGTATCCTCTCCTGTATATAACCCCTCACATGGCTTGTATCCTCTCCTCTATATAACCCCCATTATATGGCTTGTATCCTCTCATGTATATAACCCCTCACATGGCTTGTATCCTCTCCTGTATATAACTCCTCACATGGCTTGTATCCTCTCCTGTATATAACCCCCTCACATGGCTTGTATCCTCTCCTGTATATAACCCCTCACATGGCTTGTATCCTCTCCTGTATATAACCCCTCACATGGCTTGTATCCTCTCCTGTATATAACCCCTTACATGGCTTTTGTCCTCTCCTGTATATAACCCCCTCACATGGCTTGTATCCTCTCCTGTATATAACTCCTCACATGGCTTGTATCCTCTCCTGTATATAACCCCTCACATGGCTTGTATCCTCTCCTGTATATAACCCCTCACATGGCTTGTATCCTCTCCTGTATATAACCCCCTCACATGGCTTGTATCCTCTCCTGTATATAACTCCTCACATGGCTTGTATCCTCTCCTGTATATAACCCCCTCACATGGCTTGTATCCTCTCCTGTATATAACCCCTCACATGGCTTGTATCCTCTCCTGTATATAACCCCTCACATGGCTTGTATCCTCTCCTCTATATAACCCCCTCATATGGCTTGTGTCCTCTCCTGTATATAACCCCTCACATGGCTTGTATCCTCTCCTGTATATAACCCCTCACATGGCTTGTATCCTCTCATGTATATAACCCCTCACATGGCTTGTATCCTCTCCTGTATATAACTCCTCCCAAGGCTTGTATTCTCTCCTGTATATAACTCCTCACATGGCTTGTATCCTCTCCTGTATATAACCCCTCACATGGCTTGTATCCTCTCCTGTATATAACCCCTCACATGGCTTGTATCCTCTCCTGTATATAACCCCCTCACATGGCTTGTATCCTCTCCTGTATATAACTCCTCACATGGCTTGTATCCTCTCCTGTATGTAACCCCTCACATGGCTTGTGTCCTCTCCTGTATATAACCCCTCACATGGCTTGTATCCTCTCCTGTATATAACCCCCTCACATGTCTTGTATCCTCTCCTGTATGTAACCCCTCACATGGCTTGTGTCCTCTCCTGTATATAACCCCTCACATGGCTTGTATCCTCTCCTGTATATAACCCCCTCACATGTCTTGTATCCTCTCCTGTATATAACCCCCTCACATGGCTTGTATCCTCTCCTGTATATAACCCCCTCACATGGCTTGCATCCTCTCCTGTATATAACCCCCTCACATGGCTTGTATCCTCTCCTGTATATAACCCCCTCACATGGCTTGTATCCTCTCCTGTATATAACATCCTCACATGGCTTGTATCCTCTACTGTATATAACCCCTCACATGGCTTGTATCCTCTCCTGTATATAACTCCTCACATGGCCTGTATCCTCTCCTCTATATAACCTTCTCACATGGCTTGTATCCTCTCCTGTATATAACCCCTCACATGGCTTGTATCCTCTCCTGTTTATAACCCCTCACATGGCTTGTATCCTCTCCTGTATATAACCCCTCACATGGCATGTATCCTCTTCTGTATATAACCCATCACATGGCTTGTATCCTCTCCTGTATATAACACCTCACATGGCTTGTATCCTCTCCTTTATATAATCCCCTCACATGGCTTGTATCCTCTCCTGTATATAACACCTCACATGGCTTGTATCCTCTCCTGTATATAACCCCCTCACATGGCTTGTATCCTCTCCTGTATATAACCCCTCACATGGCTTGTATCCTCTCCTGTATATAACCCCTCACATGGCTTGTATCCTCTCATGTATATAACCCCTTAGATGGCTTGTATCCTCTCCTGTATATAACCCCCTCACATGGCTTGTGTCCTCTCCTGTATATAACCCCTCACATGGCTTGTATCCTCTCCTGTATATAACTCCTCACATGGCTTGTATCCTCTCCTGTATATAACCTCTCACATGGCTTGTATCCCCTCCTGTATACAACCTCTCACATGGCTTGTATCCTATCCTGTATATAACCCCTCACATGGCTTGTATCCTCTCCTTTATATAACCCCTCACATGGCTTGTATCCTCTCCTGTATATAACCTCTCACATGGCTTGTATCCTCTCCTGTATATAACCCCTCACATGGCTTGTATCCTCTCCTGTATATAACCCATCACATGTCTTGTCTCCTCTCCTGTATATAACCCCTCACATGGCTTGTATCTTTTCCTGTATATAACCTCTCACATGGCTTGTATCCTCTCCTGTATATAACCCCCTCACATGGCTTGTATCCTCTCCTGTAAATAACCCCTCACATGGCTTGTATCCTCTCCTGTATATAACCTCTCACATGGTTTGTATCCCCTCCTGTATATAACCTCTCACATGGCTTGTATCCTCTCCTGTATATAACCCCTCACATGGTTTGTGTCCTCTCCTGTATATAACCCCCTCACATGGCTTGTATATTCTCCTGTATATAACCTCTCACATGGCTTGTATCCTCTCCTGTATATAACCTTACACATGGTGTGTATCCTCTCCTGTGTATAACCCCACACATGGCTTGTATCCTCTCATGTATATAACCTCTCACATGGTTTGTATCCTCTCCTGTATATAACCCCTAACATGGCTGGTATCCTCTCCGGTATATAATCCCTCACATGGCTTCTATCCTCTCCTGTATATAACCCCTCACATGGCTTGTATCCTCTCCTGTATATAACCCCTCACATGGCTTGTATCCTCTCCTGTATATATAACCCCCTCACATGGCTTGTATCCTCTCCTGTATCTAAACCCTCACATGGCTTGTATCCTTTCCTGTATATAACCTCTCACATGGCTTGTATCCTCTCCTGTATATAACCCCTCACATGGCTTGTATCCTCTCCTGTATATAACCCCTCACATGGCTTGTATCCTCTCCTGTATATAACCCCTCACATGGCTTGTATCCTCTCCTGTATATAACCTCTCACATGGCTTGTATCCTATCCTGTATATAACCCCTCACATGGCTTGTATCCTCTCCTGTATATAACCCCTCACATGGCTTGTATCCTCTCCTCTATATAACCCCCTCATATGGCTTGTATCCTCTCATGTATATAACCCCTCACATGGCTTGTATCCTCTCCTGTATATAACTCCTCACATGGCTTGTATCCTCTCCTGTATTTAACCCCCTCACATGGCTTGTATCCTCTCCTGTATATAACCCCTCACATGGCTTGTATCCTCTCCTGTATATAACCCCTCACATGGCTTGTATCCTCTCCTGTATATAACCCCTTACATGGCTTTTGTCCTCTCCTGTATATAACCCCCTCACATGGCTTGTATCCTCTCCTGTATATAACTCCTCACATGGCTTGTATCCTCTCCTGTATATAACCCCTCACATGGCTTGTATCCTCTCCTGTATATAACCCCTCACATGGCTTGTATCCTCTCCTGTATATAACCCCCTCACATGGCTTGTATCCTCTCCTGTATATAACTCCTCACATGGCTTGTATCCTCTCCTGTATATAACCCCCTCACATGGCTTGTATCCTCTCCTGTATATAACCCCTCACATGGCTTGTATCCTCTCCTGTATATAACCCCTCACATGGCTTGTATCCTCTCCTCTATATAACCCCCTCATATGGCTTGTGTCCTCTCCTGTATATAACCCCTCACATGGCTTGTATCCTCTCATGTATATAACCCCTCACATGGCTTGTATCCTCTCCTGTATATAACTCCTCCCAAGGCTTGTATCCTCTCCTGTATATAACTCCTCACATGGCTTGTATCCTCTCCTGTATATAACCCCTCACATGGCTTGTATCCTCTCCTGTATATAACCCCTCACATGGCTTGTATCCTCTCCTGTATATAACCCCCTCACATGGCTTGTATCCTCTCCTGTATATAACTCCATCACATGGCTTGTATCCTCTCCTGTATATAACCCCTCACATGGCTTGTATCCTCTCCTGTATATAACCCCTCACATGGCTTGTATCCTCTCCTGTATATAACCCCTCACATGGCTTGTATCCTCTCCTGTATATAACCCCCTCACATGGCTTGTATCCTCTCCTGTATATAACTCCATCACATGGCTTGTATCCTCTCCTGTATATAACCCCTCACATGGCTTGTATCCTCTCCTGTATATAACCCCCTCACATGGCTTGTATCCTCTCCTGTATATAACTCCTCACATGGCTTGTATCCTCTCCTGTATATAACCCCCTCACATGGCTTGTTTCCTCTCCTGTATATAACCCCTCACATGGCTTGTATCCTCTCCTGTATATAACCCCTCACATGGCTTGTATCCTCTCCTCTATATAACCCACTCATATGGCTTGTGTCCTCTCCTGTATATAACCCCTCACATGGCTTGTATCCTCTCATGTATATAACCCCTCACATGGCTTGTATCCTCTCCTGTATATAACTCCTCCCAAGGCTTGTATCCTCTCCTGTATATAACTCCTCACATGGCTTGTATCCTCTCCTGTATATAACCCCTCACATGGCTTGTATCCTCTCCTGTATATAACCCCTCACATGGCTTGTATCCTCTCCTGTATATAACCCCTCACATGGCTTGTATCCTCTCCTGTATATAACTCCTCACATGGCTTGTATCCTCTCCTGTATGTAACCCCTCACATGGCTTGTGTCCTCTCCTGTATATAACCCCTCACATGGCTTGTATCCTCTCCTGTATATAACCCCCTCACATGTCTTGTATCCTCTCCTGTATGTAACCCCTCACATGGCTTGTGTCCTCTCCTGTATATAACCCCTCACATGGCTTGTATCCTCTCCTGTATATAACCCCCTCACATGTCTTGTATCCTCTCCTGTATATAACCCCCTCACATGGCTTGTATCCTCTCCTGTATATAACCCCCTCACATGGCTTGCATCCTCTCCTGTATATAACCCCCTCACATGGCTTGTATCCTCTCCTGTATATAACCCCCTCACATGGCTTGTATCCTCTCCTGTATATAACATCCTCACATGGCTTGTATCCTCTACTGTATATAACCCCTCACATGGCTTGTATCCTCTCCTGTATATAACTCCTCACATGGCCTGTATCCTCTCCTCTATTTAACCTTCTCACATGGCTTGTATCCTCTCCTGTATATAACCCCTCACATGGCTTGTATCCTCTCCTGTTTATAACCCCTCACATGGCTTGTATCCTCTCCTGTATATAACCCCTCACATGGCATGTATCCTCTTCTGTATATAACCCATCACATGGCTTGTATCCTCTCCTGTATATATATATATATATATATATATATATATATATATATATATGTGTGTATATATGATGTGTTACTATAATGTGTACATGTATTGTGTATATATTGTGTATATATGATGTGTATCTATAATGTGTACATGTTTAGTGTATATATGATGTGTATCTATAATGTGTACATGTATTGTGTATATATGATGTGTATATATGATGTGTACATGTATTGTGTATATATGATGTGTATCTATAATGTGTACATGTATTGTGTATATATGATGTGTATCTATAATGTGTACATGTATTGTGTATATATGATGTGTATCTATAATGTGTACATGTATTGTGTATATATTGTGTGTATATGATGTGTATCTATAATGTGTACATGTATTGTGTATATATGATGTGTATCTATAATGTGTACATGTATTGTGTATATATTGTGTATATATGATGTGTATCTATAATGTGTACATGTATTGTGTATATATGATGTGTATATATGATGTGTACATGTATTGTGTATATATGATGTGTATCTATAATGTGTACATGTATTGTGTATATATGATGTGTATCTATAATGTGTACATGTATTGTGTATATATGATGTGTATATATAATGTGTACATGTATTGTGTATATATGATGTGTATCTATAATGTGTACATGTATTCTGTATATATGATGTGTATCTATAATGTGTACATGTATTGTGTATATATGATGTGTATCTATAATGTGTACCTGTATTGTGTATATATGTGTATCTATAATGTGTATATGTATTGTGTGTATATGTATTGTGTATACATGATGTGTATCTATAATGTGTACATGTATTGTGTATATATGATGTGTATCTATAATGTGTACATGTATTGTGTATATATGATGTGTATATATAATGTGTACATGTATTGTGTATATATGATGTGTATCTATAATGTGTATATATTGTGTATATATGATGTGTATCTATAATGTGTACATGTATTGTGTATATATGATGTGTATATATAATGTGTACATGTATTGTGTATATATGATGTGTATCTATAATGTGTACATGTATTGTGTATATATGATGTGTATCTATAATGTGTACATGTATTGTGTATATATGATGTGTATCTATAATGTGTACATGTATTGTGTATATATGATGTGTATATATAATGTGTACATGTATTGTGTATATATGATGTGTATATATAATGTGTACATGTATTGTGTATATATGATGTGTATCTATAATGTGTATATATTGTGTATATATGATGTGTATCTATAATGTGTACATGTATTGTGTATATATGATGTGTATATATAATGTGTACATGTATTGTGTATATATGATGTGTATCTATAATGTGTACATGTATTGTGTATATATGATGTGTATCTATAATGTGTACATGTATTGTGTATATATGATGTGTATCTATAATGTGTACATGTATTGTGTATATATGATGTGTATCTATAATGTGTACATGTATTGTGTATACATGATGTGTATCTATAATGTGTACATGTATTGTGTATATATGATGTGTATCTATAATGTGTACATGTATTGTGTATATATGATGTGTATATATAATGTGTACATGTATTGTGTATATATGATGTGTATCTATAATGTGTATATATTGTGTATATATGATGTGTATCTATAATGTGTACATGTATTGTGTATATATGATGTGTATATATAATGTGTACATGTATTGTGTATATATGATGTGTATCTATAATGTGTATATATTGTGTATATATGATGTGTATCTATAATGTGTACATGTATTCTGTATATATGATGTGTATCTATAATGTGTACATGTATTGTGTATATATGATGTGTATCTATAATGTGTACCTGTATTGTGTATATATGTGTATCTATAATGTGTATATGTATTGTGTATATATGATGTGTATCTATAATGTGTACATGTATTGTGTATATATGATGTGTATCTATAATGTGTACATGTATTGTGTATATATGATGTGTATATATAATGTGTGCATGTATTGTGTATATATGATGTGTATCTATAATGTGTATATGTATTGTGTATATATGATGTGTATCTATAATGTGTATATGTATTGTGTATATATGATGTGTATCTATAATGTGTACATGTATTGTGTATATATGATGTGTATATATAATGTGTACATGTATTGTGTATATATGATGTGTATCTATAATGTGTACATGTATTGTGTATATATGATGTGTATCTATAATGTGTACATGTATTGTGTATATATGATGTGTATATATAATGTGTACATGTATTGTGTATATATGTGTATCTATAATGTGTATATATTGTGTATATATGATGTGTATATATAATGTGTACATGTATTGTGTATATATAATGTGTATATATAATGTGTACATGTATTGTGTATATATGATGTGTATCTATAATGTGTACATGTATTGTGTATATATGATGTGTAGCTATAATGTGTACCTGTATTGTGTATATATGTGTATCTATAATGTGTATATGTATTGTGTATATATGATGTGTATCTATAATGTGTACATGTTTTGTGTATATATGATGTGTATCTATAATGTGTACATGTATTGTGTATATATGATGTGTATCTATAATGTGTACATGTATTGTGTATATATGATGTGTATCTATAATGTGTATATGTATTGTGTATATATGATGTGTATCTATAATGTGTACATGTATTGTGTATATATGATGTGTATCTATAATGTGTACATGTATTGTGTATATATGATGTGTATATATAATGTGTACATGTATTGTGTATATATGATGTGTATCTATAATGTGTATATGTATTGTGTATATATGATGTGTATCTATAATGTGTATATGTATTGTGTATATATGATGTGTATATATAATGTGTACATGTATTGTGTATATATGATGTGTATATATAATGTGTATATGTATTGTGTATATATGATGTGTATATATAATGTGTACATGTATTGTGTATATATGATGTGTATCTATAATGTGTACATGTATTGTGTATATATGATGTGTATATATAATGTGTACATGTATTGTGTATATATGATGTGTATCTATAATGTGTACATGTATTGTGTATATATGATGTGTATATATAATGTGTACATGTATTGTGTATATATGATGTGTATCTATAATGTGTACATGTATTCTGTATATATGATGTGTATCTATAATGTGTACATGTATTGTGTATATATGATGTGTATCTATAATGTGTACATGTATTGTGTATATATGATGTGTATATATAATGTGTACATGTATTGTGTATATATTGTGTATATATGATGTGTATCTATAATGTGTACATGTATTCTGTATATATGATGTGTATCTATAATGTGTACATGTATTGTGTATATATGATGTGTATCTATAATGTGTACATGTATTGTGTATATATGATGTGTATATATAATGTGTACATGTATTGTGTATATATGATGTGTATCTATAATGTGTACATGTATTGTGTATATATGATGTGTATATATAATGTGTACATGTATTGTGTATATATGATGTGTATATATAATGTGTACATGTATTGTGTATATATGATGTGTATATATAATGTGTACATGTATTGTGTATATATGATGTGTATCTATAATGTGTACATGTATTGTGTATATATGATGTGTATATATAATGTGTACATGTATTGTGTATATATGATGTGTATCTATAATGTGTACATGTATTGTGTATATATGATGTGTATATATAATGTGTACATGTATTGTGTATATATGATGTGTATATATAATGTGTACATGTATTGTGTATATATGATGTGTATATATAATGTGTACATGTATTGTGTATATATGATGTGTATCTATAATGAGTACATGTATTGTGCAGATATTGTGTATATATAATGTGTACATGTATTGTGTATATATGATGTGTATATATAATGTGTACATGTATTGTGTATATATGTGTATCTATAATGTGTATATATTGTGTATATATGATGTGTATATATAATGTGTACATGTATTGTGTATATATGATGTGTAACTATAATGTGTATATATTGTGTATATATGATGTGTATCTATAATGTGTATATGTATTGTGTATATATGATGTGTATCTATAATGTGTATATGTATTGTGTATATATGATGTGTATCTATAATGTGTATATGTATTGTGTATATATGATGTGTATCTATAATGTGTACATGTATTGTGTATATATGATGTGTATATATAATGTGTACATGTATTGTGTATATATGATGTGTATCTATAATGTGTACATGTATTGTGTATATATGATGTGTATATATGATGTGTACATGTATTGTGTATATATGATGTGTATCTATAATGTGTATATGTATTGTGTATATATGATGTGTATATATAATGTGTACATGTATTGTGTATATATGATGTGTATCTATAATGTGTACATGTATTGTGTATATATGATGTGTATCTATAATGTGTACATGTATTGTGTATATATGATGTGTATATATAATGTGTACATGTATTGTGTATATATGATGTGTATCTATAATGAGTATATGTATTGTGTATATATGATGTGTATCTATAATGTGTACATGTATTGTGTATATATGATGTGTATATATAATGTGTACATGTATTGTGTATATATGATGTGTATCTATAATGAGTACATGTATTGTGCAGATATTGTGTATATATAATGTGTACATGTATTGTGTATATATGATGTGTATATATAATGTGTACATGTATTGTGTATATATGATGTGTATCTATAATGTGTACATGTATTGTGTATATATGATGTGTATCTATAATGAGTACATGTATTGTGTATATATGATGTGTATCTATAATGTGTACATGTATTGTGTATATATGATGTGTATATATAATGTGTACATGTATTGTGTATATATGATGTGTATCTATAATGAGTACATGTATTGTGCAGATATTGTGTATATATAATGTGTACATGTATTGTGTATATATGATGTGTATATATAATGTGTACATGTATTGTGTATATATGATGTGTATATATAATGTGTACATGTATTGTGTATATATGATGTGTATCTATAATGAGTAGATGTATTGAGTCTATACATTGTATACATACGGCATCTCCCAGTGTTTCCGTGTATAATCTATATCTATATAATTCCAGTGTATGCAGCTCCTTGTGAATGCTGACATCGCTCCTGCAGAATAAGGGGGATAAAGAGGTCATTCATATAACCTCCCCCACCATTATAAGCGGGACCCCCTCCCCACAGTAATATAGAAGGTGCATTATCCAGCCGCTGCCTCTCTATACCTCCCTGGCCTCTGTGTTTACCTTGGAATACAAACAGCAGCTCTTATATAGTGCAGCCTCTTAGCGCAGGGCTGGGCCTCATTCCTCCACCTTGCATGTTGTCTCTCCCCATGTTGTACCTTATTTCTTATCCTATACAGGGAGGGGTCCTTATATAAAGCTGGGCCTTATTATTCCACTGTCAGCCGAAGGGTTGTGCCTCATTCTTACCCATCCAGTTCTTTTTTTTTGCAATTATTTTGATGGTTTCCCCCACATAGATGCTGCAGAGTATTATCTTATCTCTTCCTCCTCCAGGGTCTCCTCCTGCTGCAGAGTATTATCTTACCACTTCTTCCTGCAGGGTCTCCTCCTGCTGCAGAGTATTATCTTACCACTTTTTCCTGCAGGGTCTCCTCCTGCTGCAGAGTATTATCTTATCCCTTCCTCCTCGAGGACGTCTCCTCCTGCTGCAGAGTATTATTTTACCACTTCTTCCTGCAGGGTCTCCTCCTGCTGCAGAGTATTATCTTACCACTTTTTCCTGCAGGGTCTCCTCCTGCTGCAGAGTATTATCTTACCACTTCTTCCTGCAGGGTCTCCTCCTGCTGCACAGTATTATCTTACCACTTCTTCCTGCAGGGTCTCCTCCTGCTGCAGAGTATTATCTTACCACTTCTTCCTGCAGGGTCTCCTCCTGCTGCAGAGTATTACCTTATCCTTTTCTCCTGGAGGATGTCTCTTTCTGCTGCAGAGTATTAGCTTATCCCTACCTCCTGGATGAGGTTGTCTCCTGCTGCAGAGTATTACCTTATCCCTTCCTTATGGAGGAGGTTTCCTCCTGCTGCACTGTATTAGCTCATCCCTTCTTCCTGCAGGACGTCTCCTTCTGCTGCAGAGTATTATCTTATCCCTTCTTCCTGCAGGGTCTCCTCCTGCTGCAGAGTATTATCTTATCCCTTCTTCCCGCAGGGTCTCCTCCTGCTGCAGAGTATTATCTTATCCCTTCTTCCTGCAGGGTCTCCTCCTGCTGCAGCATATTATCTTATCCCTTTTTCTTGCAGGGTCTCCTCCTGCTGCAAGAGTATTACCTTATCCTTTTCTCCTTGAGGATGTCTCCTTCTGCTGCAGAGTATTACCTTATCCCTTCCTTCTGGAGGAGGTCTCCTCCTGCTGCAGAGTATTACCTTATCCCTTCCTTCTGGATGAGGTCTCCTCCTGCTGCAGAGTATTACCTTATCCCTTCCTTCTGGAGAAGGTCTCCTCCTGCTGCAGAGTATTATCTTATCCCTTCCTCCTGGATGAGGTCGCCTCCTGCTGCAGAGTATTACCTTATCCCTTCGTTCGGGAGAAGGTCTCCTCCTGCTGCACTGTATTAGCTTATCCCTTCTTCCTCCAGGGTCTCCTCTTACTGCAGAGTATTATCTTATCCCTTCTTCCTGCACGGCCTCCTCCTGCTGCATAGTATTATCTTATCCCTTCCTCCTCCAGGGTCTCCTCTTGCAGCTGAGTATTACCTTATCCCTTCTTCCTGCAGGTTTCCTCCTGCTGCAGAGTATTACCTTATCCCTTCTTCCTGCAGGGTCCCCTCCTGCTGCAGAGTACTATCTTATCCCTTCTTCCTGCAGGGTCTCCTCCTGCTGCAGAGTATTATCTTATCCCTTCTTCCTGCAGGGTCTCCTCCTGCTGCAGAGTATTATCTCATCCCTTCTTCCTGCAGGACATGGCATCCTGCTGCAGAGTATTATCTCATCCCTTCTTCCTGTAGGACGTCTCCTCCTGCTGCAGAGTATTAGCTTATCCCTTCTTCCTGCATGGTCTCCTCCTGCTGCAGAGTATTATCTCATCCCTTCTTCCTGTAGGACGTCTCCTCCTGCTGCAGAGTATTAGCTTATCCCTTCTTCCTGCATGGTCTCCTCCTGCTGCAGAGTATTAGCTTATCCCTTCCCCCAGGATGAGGTCTCCTCCTGCAGCAGAGTATTACCTTATGCCTTCTTCCTGCAGGGTCTCCTCCTGCTGCAGAGTATTATCTTATCCCTTCTTCCTGCAGGGTCTCCTCCTGCTGCAGAGTATTATCTTATCCCTTCTTCCTGCAGGGTCTCCTCCTGCTGCAGAGTATTATCTCATCCCTTCTTCCTGCAGGACATGGCATCCTGCTGCAGAGTATTATCTCATCCCTTCTTCCTGTAGGACGTCTCCTCCTGCTGCAGAGTATTAGCTTATCCCTTCTTCCTGCATGGTCTCCTCCTGCTGCAGAGCATTAGCTTATCTCTTCCCCCTGGATGCGGTCTCCTCCTGCAGCAGAGTATTACCTTATGCCTTCCCCCTAGATGAGGTCTCCTCCTGCTGCAGAGTATTACCTTATGCCTTCTTCCTGCAGGGTCTCCTCCTGCTGCAGAGTATTATCTTATCCCTTCTTCCTGCAGGGTCTCCTCCTGCTGCAGAGTATTATCTCATCCCTTCTTCCTGCAGGACATGGCATCCTGCTGCAGAGTATTATCTCATCCCTTCTTCCTGTAGGACGTCTCCTCCTGCTGCAGAGTATTAGCTTATCCCTTCTTCCTGCATGGTCTCCTCCTGCTGCAGAGCATTAGCTTATCTCTTCCCCCTGGATGAGGTCTCCTCCTGCTGCAGAGTATTACCTTATGCCTTCCCCCTAGATGAGGTCTCCTCCTGCTGCAGAGTATTACCTTATGCCTTCCTCCTGGAGGATGTCTCCTCCTGCTGCAGAGTATTACCTTATGCCTTTCTCCTGGAGGAGGTCTCCTCCTGCTGCAGAGTATTACCTTATGCCATCCTCCTGGAGGAGGTTTCCTCCTGCTGCAGAGTATTATCTTATCCCTTCTTCCTGCAGGGTCTCCTCCTGCTGCAGAGTATTATCTCATCCCTTCTTCCTGCAGGACGTGGCATCCTGCTGCAGAGTATTATCTCATCCCTTCTTCCTGTAGGACGTCTCCTCCTGCTGCAGAGTATTAGCTTATCCCTTCTTCCTGCAGGGTCTCCTCCTGCTGCAGAGTATTAGCTTATCTCTTCCCCCTGGATGAGGTCTCCTCCTGCAGCAGAGTATTACCTTATGCCTTTCTCCTTGAGGAGGTCTTCTCCCGCTGCAGAGTTTTACCTTATGCCTTCCTCCTGCAGGCTCTCCTCCTGCTGCAGAGTATTACCTTATGCCTTCCCCCTGGATGAGGTCTCCTCCTGCAGCAGAGTATTACCTTATGCCTTCCTCCTGGAGGATGTCTCCTCCTGCAGCAGAGTATTACCTTATCCCTTCCTCCTGCTGCAGAGTATTACCTTATCCCTTCCACCTGCAGGCTCTCCTCTTGCTGCAGAGTATTACCTTATCCTTTCTCCCGCAGTATGTCTCCTGTTGCAGAGTATTACCTTATGCCTTCCCCCTGGATGAGGTCTCCTCCTGCAGCAGAGTATTACCTTATGCCTTCCTCCTGGAGGATGTCTCCTCCTGCAGCAGAGTATTACCTTATCCCTTCCTCCTGCTGCAGAGTATTACCTTATCCCTTCCACCTGCAGGCTCTCCTCTTGCTGCAGAGTATTACCTTATCCTTTCTCCCGCAGTATGTCTCCTGTTGCAGAGTATTACCTTATGCCTTCCTCCTGGATGAGGTCTCCTCCTGCTGCAGAGTATTACCTTATACCTTCCTCCTGGAGGATATCTCCTCCTCCAGCAGAGTATTACTTTATCCCTTCCTCCTGCTGCAGAGTTTTACCTTATCCCTTCCTCCTGCAGGCTCTCCTCCTGCTGCAGAGTATTACCTTATGCCTTTGTTCTGGAGGAGGTCTCCTCCTGCTGCAGAGTATTACCTTATGCCTTTGTTCTGGAGGAGGTCTCCTCCTGCTGCAGAGTATTACCTTATCCTTACTCCCGTCGTGGATATCATCAGTCTCTCTATATCATCAGGTGCAGTCTTTCTTGATCAGGTGCACTCTATATCATCAGATGCAGTCTCTCTATACGAGGAGGACGCTCTCTATTGCATCAGCTGCAGAGTTTCTCTTTATCAGGTGCAGTCTTTATAGATCAGTAGGTGCAGTCTCTCTATATCATCAGGAGCACTTTATATCAGGTGCAGTCTCTCTATATCATTAGGTGCAGTCTTTATAGATCAGTAGGTGCAGTCTCTCTATATCAGGTGCAGTCTCTCTATATCATTAGGTGCAGTCTTTATAGATCAGTAGGTGCAGTCTCTCTAAATCATCAGGAGCACTCTATATCATCAGGAGCACTCTATATCAGGTGCAGTCTCTCTTTATAGATCAGTAGGTGCAGTCTCTATCATCAGGTGCAGTCTTTATAGATCAGTAGGTGCAGTCTCTATATCATCAGGTGCAGTCTCTCTATATCATGAGGTGAAGTATTTCTATATCAGGTGAAGTCTCTTTGTATCAGGTGCAGTCTCTCTCTATATCAGGTGCAGTCTCTCTCTATATCAGGTGCAGTCTCTCTATATCATCAGGTGCAGTCTCCATATATCAATAGGTGCAGTCTCTCTATATCAGGTGCAGTCTCTCTATAACAGGTGCTGTCTCTATATCATTAGGTATTATCTCCATATTATCAGATGCAGTCTCTCTATATTAGGTGCAGTCTCTTTTTATCATTAAGTGCAGTCTCTTTATATCATTAGGTGCAGTCTCTTTATATCATTAGGTGCAGTCTGTATATAATCAGGTGCAGTCTCTCTATATTATCAGGTGCAGTGTCTCTATATCAGGTGCAGTGTCCATATTATCAGGTGCACTCTCTCTTTATATCATTAGGTGCAGGCTCTCTATATTATCAGGTGCAGTGTCCATATTATCAGGTGCACTCTCTCTATATTATCAGGTGCAGGCTCTCTATATTATCAGGTGCAGTGTCTCTATATCAGGTGCAGTGTCCATATTATCAGGTGCACTCTCTCTATATTATCAGGTGCAGGCTCTCTATATTATCAGGTGCAGTGTCTCTATATCAGGTGCAGTGTCCATATTATCAGGTGCACTCTCTCTATATTATCAGGTGCAGTCTCTCTACATCAGGTGCAGTCTCTATATCAGGTGCAGTGTCCATATTATCAGGTGCACTCTCTCTATATTATCAGGTGCAGGCTCTCTATATTATCAGGTGCAGTGTCTCTATATCAGGTGCAGTGTCCATATTATCAGGTGCACTCTCTCTATATTATCAGGTGCAGTCTCTCTACATCAGGTGCAGTCTCTATATCAGGTGCAGTGTCCATATTATCAGGTGCACTCTCTCTATATTATCAGGTGCACTCTCTCTACATCAGGTGCAGTCTATCTTTCTACCATCAGATTCAGACTCTCTTTGGTTAGGTGCAGTCTCTCAGTTATCAGAGGATTGTCTATATAATCCGGTACAGTGACGCACTGACCGATTACAATCAGTTGCAGAAATAATAGTCGGAGGTAGTCGGGTAAGGATGGGGTGCAGGGAGTAGCCGCTTTTTTGTACAGTGTTATTTACTTCTTCTGTCTGGCTGGCACCGTTAACGATATCATTATGGCCGATATGCAGCCGATTGTTCCGGACTCAGAATTCGTTTGCTCTCACCCGGTTCCTTCATCTCCACTCATCTCCCGTTCTGTAAATCAAAGATTTTTCGACAAATCGATTACAAAGTATACATGCTCCATCATCAGATTCAGTATCCGCAAGTAATAGATGGAGGGATCACCATCGATTATCGTGTGTCTCACAATGTACTATGATCTTCATCCATTATATTATATTACATTCTACCACGTGATCATCAACCAGAGCAGACTCTATCATTCAGGCGATGTTATAGAAATAATTATAATATTTACTGATTGTTCTTATATCCATCAAATGACAGGATCTGTAATAACATCCTGAGACCTCCAGCTATATATATATATATATATATATATATATATATATAGTATACCAGCAATATTGGAGGTGGTCTAATTATATACATATATATATATATTTTTTCACATGATCATATTATCTGTAACATTATTACAGCGGAATTTATAATATAGGATATCATACCCCGGGGATCATCATCTATAAAATAATTTAATGAGATATAATATTCTACTATTTGATTACAGTCTAAAATATAATATACCCGGCGCCGGATGTAACATATAATCTACCCCGTGCAGGATGTAATATAATACCCGGGGCAGAGAATAATGGGGTATAATGTACAATCTACCCGGCGCAGGGTGCGATATATATAATATACCCCGTGCAGGATGTAATATACAATATACCCGGCGCAGGATATAACATATAATATACCCGGTGCAGGATATAACATATAATATACCCGGTGCAGGATATAACATATAATATACCCGGCGCAGGATATAACATATAATATACCCGGTGCAGGATATAACATATAATATACCCGGTGCAGGATATAACATATAATATACCCGGTGCAGGATATAACATATAATCTACCCCGTGCAGGATATAACATATAATATACCCCGTGCAGGATGTAACACATAATATACCCGGCGCAGGGTGCGATATATATAATATACCCCGTGCAGGATATAACATATAATATACCCGGTGCAGGATGTAATATACAATATACCCGGCGCAGAATATAACATATAATATACCCGGTGCAGGATGTAATATACAATATACCCGGCGCAGAATATAACATATAATATACCCGGTGCAGGATATAACATATAATATACCCGGTGCAGGATATAACATATAATCTACCCCGTGCAGGATATAACATATAATATACCCGGTGCAGGATATAACATATAATATACCCCGTGCAGGATATAACATATAATATACCCGGTGCAGGATGTAATATACAATATACCCGGCGCAGAATATAACATATAATATACCCGGTGCAGGATATAACATATAATATACCCGGTGCAGGATATAACATATAATCTACCCCGTGCAGGATATAACATATAATATACCCGGTGCAGGATATAACATATAATATACCCCGTGCAGGATGTAACACATAATATACCCGGCGCAGGATATAACATATAATATACCCGGTGCAGGATGTAATATACAATATACCCGGCGCAGAATATAACATATAATATACCCCGTGCAGGATGTAATATACAATATACCCGGCGCAGAATATAACATATAATATACCCCGTGCAGGATGTAATATACAATATACCCGGCGCAGAATATAACATATAATATACCCCGTGCAGGATGTAACATATAATATACCCGGTGCAGAATATAACATATAATATACCTGGTGCAGGATGTAATATACAATATACCCGGCGCAGAATATAACATATAATATACCCGGTGCAGGATGTAACATATAATATACCCGGCGCAGGATATAACATATAATATACCCGGTGCAGGATGTAATATACAATATACCCGGCGCAGAATATAACATATAATATACCTGGTGCAGGATGTAATATACAATATACCCGGCGCAGAATATAACATATAATATACCCGGTGCAGGATGTAACATATAATATACCCGGCGCAGAATATAACATATAATATACCTGGTGCAGGATGTAACATATAATATACCCGGCGCAGAATATAACATATAATATACCTGGTGCAGTGTGTAACATATATTATACCCCGTGCAGGATGTAACATATAATATACCCCGTGCAGGATGTAATATACAATATACCCGGCGCAGAATATAACATATAATATACCCGGTGCAGGATGTAATATACAATATACCCGGCGCAGGATATAACATATAATATACCCCGTGCAGGATGTAATATACAATATACCCGGCGCAGAATATAACATATAATATACCCGGTGCAGGATGTAATATACAATATACCCGGCGCAGGATATAACATATAATATACCCCGTGCAGGATGTAATATACAATATACCCGGCGCAGAATATAACATATAATATACCCGGTGCAGGATGTAATATACAATATACCCGGTGCAGGATGTAACATATAATATACCCGGTGCAGGATGTAATATACAATATACCCGGCGCAGAATATAACATATAATATACCCCGTGCAGGATGTAATATACAATATACCCGGCGCAGAATATAACATATAATATACCTGGTGCAGTGTGTAACATATATTATACCCCGTGCAGGATGTAACATATAATATACCCCGTGCAGGATGTAATATACAATATACCTCGTTCTGGATGTAATATATAATATACCGGGATATAATGTATAGGGCAGAGTATAATGGGGTATAATGTATAATCTGTGCAGCACCTTGATAATACCCGAATATTTACACTGAGATACATCCGCCATATGCAGAGCTGACAATTATACTGAAAGGTTATGAATGCGATCACTGCGCCTTCTATATTAGACCTGTATACATCGCGACATAAGTATTATATGTAAAATGGAATTATATATATTGTGACATAGATGTTATATGTATAGTCGGATCTGTACATATCGTGCTATGGATGTTATATGCATGATGGACCAGTAAATATTATGATATGAGTGTTTTATGTAAAATGGACCTGTTTATATTGTGAAATAGAAGTTAAATATATGATGAACCTGTATAAATCGTGACATGGGTTACATGTATAATGGAACTGTACACGTCATATACATGCATGTTATATGCATAATGGAACTGTGTATATCATGACAGAGATGGTATATGTATGATGGGAGTGTATATATCGTGACATGGATGTTATATGTATGATGGACCTGTATGTATGCTGGCATGGATGGTATTATGTATAATGGAACTGCAACTTTACACATCGTGACATGGGCGTGATATCTATAATGAACCTACATTTAGAGTGACATAGATGTTATATGTATGATGGACCTGCATATATTGTGACATGGGTGTTATATGTATAGCATACCTGTTTATATCGTGACATGAGTGTTGTATGTAAAATGGACCTATGTATACATCTTGTCATGAATGTTTTATGTAGGATGAACCTGCATACATCGTGATATGGATGTTATATGCATAATATAACTTTGTACATCGTGACATCGTTATGTTATACTTAAAATGGACATGTATACATCGTGACATGAACGTTATACGTATAACGGACCTAGATATACTGTGACCTGAATTTTATACGTATAATGGATCATTATACATCGTGGGTGTTATATGTAGAATTGACCTTATACATCATGACATTGGTGTTAGATGTAATGTGCCTGCATATATCGTGACATAGATATATGTATGATGAACCTGTATACATCGCAATAAGAATGTTATATGTATAAGGGACAAGTATCAATCTTTAAATAGATGTTATATGCAATATTGACCGATATATATCGTGACATGGCTGTTATATGTATGATGGTACTCTGTTCATCATGATAAGGATGCTAAACGTATACTGGGCATGTATATGCTGTGATGTAAATATTATATGTATGATGGACCTCTTTACATCGTGACATGAGTGTTATATGTATATTGGCCCTGTATACATCGTGACATAAATGTTATATGTGTAATGGCCTTGTATACATCGTGACATGAGTGCTATATGTTTCATGGCCCTGCATATATCGTGACATGGATGTTATATGTATAATGGTACTCTGTTCATCATGATAAGGATGCTAAACGTATACTGGGCATGTATACGCTGTGATGTAAATATTATATGTATGATGGACCTCTTTACATCGTGACATGAGTGTTATATGTATATTGGCCCTGTATACATCGTGACATAGGTGTTTTATGTATAATGTACCTGTACACATCGTGACATGGATGTTGTACGTATAATGGACCTGTATGTATCGTGGCATGGATGTTATATCTGTAATTGGCCTGTATATATCGTGACATGAATGTTATATGTGTAATTGTCCTGTATATATTGTGACATAGATGTTTTATGTGTAATTGACCTGTATATAACGTGACAAGGATGGTATATATATATATATATATATATATATATATATATATATATATATATAGGAGGTGTATACATGTTACATGGGTGTGATATGTATAACTGACCTGTTTATCGTGACATGGATGTTATACGTATAAAGGACCTCCTGGAAACATAGTGACAAGAGTGTTGTATGTATAATTGACATGTATACATTGTAAAATAGATGGCATATGAATAATAGACCTGTATACATCGTGACATACATACAGGCAATCAGGCATTAGACGTGCAGGATTATACAATTTGTGTGCATGTATATAAGGGAGAAGTATCCTATCATCTTATATATGTGACTGTTTCTAGTGTTCGACTATTACATTATACATCTGTGTATATTTTAGCTGTATAACATTGTATAACATTAAGTCATTAATGGTCCTGTATGCAATGGATATGTAGTACATTACATACTATATACATTGCACATTGGTAAGTTACATCTATCGCAATATACCTACCTGTAAAGCATTACATCACAATATATGTTTACCCATGGAGCTATGACTTATATTACATTGTATCACTTGTTTTACATATTATATCAGTTGCTGGTGGCTGTGTATATATCACTTTTGTTATATATTACATAGGTGCTTGTGTATATATCACTTGTGTTACACAATACATAGGTGTCTGTGTATATATCAGCTATGTTACATACTTTTTAGCTGTCTGTGTATATATGTCACTTGTTTTACATAATATATGGGTATCTGTGTATATATCATGTGTTTTATATAGTATATAGGTGTCTGTGTATCCCATTGTTACATCGTATGTAGGCCGTATATTACGTACTATATGAGCCTTTATGCTTCTTACTTGTATCACACTGCATATAGGTGTTTGTCCATATATCATATGTATTGCATTATGCCTGTATGTATGGAGAGGGGGTGAGAGTGTGGGATTAAACCTAATCGTCGAGTATTGTTTCTTCTTATTGTGGCCTGCAGGGGGCGTTGTGTGTACACTGATGGTGAGGGTGATTGTTTCCAGTCTTGATGTTGGTGTCCTGTTTCTGCTGTGTGACAGGTGAGTGTGCTAGGTGAGGGCATGCATCTTACCTCTCTTCATTGCCCCAATGGTTCTGGCCCTGGAGTAAGGGAAGTTTCAGTGAGGGTAAAGGGTGCAGGCAGGTGCTGAGTGCAGGACACAATTTGTGGGTTTGCTTAAGGTATCAGGTGAGGAGT
Organism: Engystomops pustulosus; assembly: GCF_040894005.1. Taxonomy (NCBI): domain Eukaryota; kingdom Metazoa; phylum Chordata; class Amphibia; order Anura; family Leptodactylidae; genus Engystomops; species Engystomops pustulosus. The sequence continues at coordinate 183,363,689 of NC_092417.1, read as the reverse complement.
GCTGGCTGCAGGCTTAGTGCAGTGTTTCGGGCAAAGGAGGCAGAAGAAAGTTGGGTTATAGATTCAGGTCGCAGGCTGAGTCCAGGTTGCATAGGGTTTAGGTAACAAAAATTGAGAGAAGAGGGTGCAGGTGAGCATAAAGTGAAGCCAAATACTGGGTGCAAGAAGAAAGCAGGGTTCTGGGGTGCAGGTTGAGTGCAGGGGACCTAATACAAGGTACAGGCTGAGTTCAGGGTGCTGGGTGCTTATTACAAGTTACAGGCTGAGTGCAGGGTGCTGGGTGCTTAATACAAGCTACAGGCTGAGTGCAGGGTGCTTACAAGGTACAGGCTGAGTGCAGGGTGCTGGGTGCTTAATACAAGCTACAGGCTGAGTGCAGGGTGTTTACAAGGTACAGGCTGAGTGCAGGGTGCTGGGTGCTTAATACAAGCTACAGGCTGAGTGCAGGGTGCTTACAAGGTACAGGCTGAGTGCAGGGTGCTGGGTGCTTAATACAAGCTACAGGCTGAGTGCAGGGTGCTTACAAGGTACAGGCTGAGTGCAGGGTGCTGGGTGCTTAATATGAGCTACAGGCTGAGTGCAGGGTGCTTACAAGGTACAGGCTGAGTGCAGGGTACAGGCAGAGTGCAGGGTGCAGGCTGAATACAGGGTTCTGGGTACATGCTGATTGCAGGGTGCTGGGTGGAGGCTGTATAAAGGGTACACGTTGAGTGCAGGGTGCAGGCTGTGTGCATGCTGGGTGCTTAGTGGAGGGTGATGGGTGCAGGCTGAGTGCAGGGTGCTGAGTGCAGGGTGCTGGGTACAAACTGATGCAGCTTTCTTGCACACTGGGAGTGAGATGTGACGTGGGGAACAAAGAGAAGTGGAATGAAGGAGAGAGGCTGGCAGATGTGATGACACGCACTGAAGGTGTGCACACTCCCTGACTGTACACTGTACACTGACTGCACACACACAGCGCCGGCACGGTGAGTACAGCATTGTCTCTCCATTGTCTATTATTGTCCCCTGGCAAGGACATTGACCCCTTCAACCCCCCCCCCCCCCCCCCCGAAAGGCCCCAAACCTGCCCCCCAGGCTGCTGAAGGCTTTGAAACTTCCTACCCCAACTTTGTCTCCAGATCCCTGTGTTTCCCCCTCTGGATGCAGAACTTTGCTTGTGGAGACCCCTGAGCTGACATTCTCCCAAAGGGTCTATGTCAGACGAGTGAGATGTGAGAGGCTGTAGTATACTGGGTGCCCTATATGCGTGTGTATTATATACTGTATGCACTACAAGTGTGTGTATTATATACTGTATGCACTATATGCGTGTGTATTATATAGTGTATGCACTACAAGTGTGTGTATTATATACTGTATGCACTATATGCGTGTGTATTATATAGTGTATGCACTATATGCGTGTGTATTATATACTGTATGCACTATATGCGTGTGTATTATATACTGTATGCACTATATGCGTGTGTATTATATACTGTATGCACTACAAGTGTGTGTATTATATACTGTATGCACTATATGCGTGTGTATTATATAGTGTATGCACTATACGTGTGTGTATTATATACTGTCTGCACTACAAGTGTGTGTATCATATACTATATACACTATATGCGGGTGTATTATATACTTTATACATGTTATGCGGGTGTATTATATACTTTATACGAGTAGCTGTGCGGTTATACAGTGTGCGCTGCCGTCTCTACCCACATTCCTCTACATAACGGACCCGTATAATGTCCTGTATAGCTCAGTATTATACCCCTGTATAATGTCCTGTATAGCTCAGTATTATACCCCTGTATAATGTCCTGTATAGCTCAGTATTATACCCCTGTATAGCTCAGTATTATACCCCTGTATAGCTCAGTATTATACCCCTGTATAGCTCAGTATTATACCCTGTATAGCGCAGTATTATACCCCTGTATAGCTCAGTATTATACCCCTGTATAATGTCCTGTATAGCTCAGTATTATACCCCTGTATAATGTCCTGTATAGCTCAGTATTATACCCCTGTATAATGTCCTGTATAGCTCAGTATTATACCCCTGTATAGCTCAGTATTATACCCCTGTATAGCTCAGTATTATACCCCTGTATAGCGCAGTATTATACCCCTGTATAATGTCCTGTATAGCTCAATATTATACCCCTGTATAGCGCAGTATTATACCCCTGTATAATGTCCTGTATAGCTCAGTATTATACCCCTGTATAATGTCCTGTATAGCGCAGTATTATACCCTGTATAGCGCAGTATTATACCCCTGTATTGCGCAGTATTATACCCCTGTATTGCGCAGTATTATACCCCTGTATAGCGCAGTATTATACCCCTGTATAGCGCAGTATTATACCCCTGTATAGCGCAGTATTATACCCCTGTATAACGCAGTATTATACCCCTGTATAGCTCAGTATTATACCCCTGTATTGCGCAGTATTATACCCCTGTATAGCTCAGTATTATACCCCTGTATAGCTCAGTATTATACCCCTGTATAGCGCAGTATTATACCCCTGTATAGCTCAGTATTATACCCCTGTATAATGTCCTGTATAGCTCAGTATTATACCCCTGTATAGCTCAGTATTATACCCCTGTATAGCGCAGTATTATACCCCTGTATAGCTCAGTATTATACCCCTGTATAGCTCAGTATTATACCCCTGTATAGCTCAGTATTATACCCCTGTATAGCGCAGTATTATACCCCCGTATAGCGCAGTATTATACCCCTGTATAGCGCAGTATTATACCCCTGTATAGCGCAGTATTATACCCCTGTATAGCTCAGTATTATACCCCTGTATAGCTCAGTATTATACCCCTGTATAGCTCAGTATTATACCCCTGTATAGCGCAGTATTATACCCCTGTATAGCTCAGTATTATACCCCTGTATAGCGCAGTATTATACCCCTGTATAGCGCAGTATTATACCCCTGTATAGCGCAGTATTATACCCCTGTATAATGTCCTGTATAGCGCAGTATTATACCCCTGTATAGCTCAGTATTATACCCCTGTATAATGTCCTGTATAGCGCAGTATTATACCCCTGTATAGCGCAGTATTATACCCCTGTATAGCGCAGTATTATACCCCTGTATAATGTCCTGTATAGCGCAGTATTATACCCCTGTATAGCTCAGTATTATACCCCTGTATAATGTCCTGTATAGCGCAGTATTATACCCCTGTATAGCGCAGTATTATACCCCTGTATATTGTCCTGTATAGCGCAGTATTATACCCCTGTATTGCGCAGTATTATACCCCTGTATAGCGCAGTATTATACCCCTGTATTGCGCAGTATTATACCCCTGTATAGCGCAGTATTATACCCCTGTATAGCGCAGTATTATACCCCTGTATAGCGCAGTATTATACCCCTGTATAGCTCAGTATTATACCCCTGTATAGCGCAATATTATACCCCTGTATAGCGCAGTATTATACCCCTGTATAGCGCAGTATTATACCCCTGTATAGCGCAGTATTATACCCCTGTATAGCGCAGTATTATACCCCTGTATAGCTCAGTATTATACCCCTGTATAATGTCCTGTATAGCTCAGTATTATACCCCTGTATAGCGAAGTATTATACCCCTGTATAGCGCAGTATTATACCCCTGTATAACGCAGTATTATACCCCTGTATAGCGCAGTATTATGCCCCTGTATAGCGCAGTATTATACCCCTGTATAGCGCAGTATTATACCCCTGTATAGCTCAGTATTATACCCCTGTATAGCGCAGTATTATACCCCTGTATTGCGCAGTATTATACCCCTGTATAATGTCCTGTATAGCTCAGTATTATACCCCTGTATAATGTCCTGTATACCTCAGTATTATACCCCTGTATAGCTCAGTATTATACCCCTGTATAGCTCAGTATTATACCCCTGTATAGCGCAGTATTATACCCCTGTATAGCTCAGTATTATACCCCTGTATAGCTCAGTATTATACCCCTGTATAGCGCAGTATTATACCCCTGTATAACGCAGTATTATACCCCTGTATAGCGCAGTATTATACCCCTGTATAGCGCAGTATTATACCCCTGTATAGCGCAGTATTATACCCCTGTATAGCGCAGTATTATACCCCTGTATAGCGCAGTATTATACCCCTGTATAGCGCAGTATTATACCCCTGTATAACGCAGTATTATACCCCTGTATAGCGCAGTATTATACCCCTGTATAACGCAGTATTATACCCCTGTATAGCTCAGTATTATACCCCTGTATAGCGCAGTATTATACCCCTGTATAGCTCAGTATTATACCCCCGTATAGCGCAGTATTATACCCCTGTATAGCGCAGTATTATACCCTTGTATAGCGCAGTATTATACCCCTGTATAGCGCAGTATTATACCCCTGTATAACGCAGTATTATACCCCTGTATAGCGCAGTATTATACCCCTGTATAACGCAGTATTATACCCCTGTATAGCTCAGTATTATACCCCTGTATAGCGCAGTATTATACCCCTGTATAGCTCAGTATTATACCCCCGTATAGCGCAGTATTATACCCCTGTATAGCGCAGTATTATACCCTTGTATAGCGCAGTATTATACCCCTGTATAGCGCAGTATTATACCCCTGTATAGCGCAGTATTATACCCCTGTATAGCGCAGTATTATACCCCTGTATAATGTCCTGTATAGCTCAGTATTATACCCCTGTATAGCGCAGTATTATACCCCTGTATAGCTCAGTATTATACCCCTGTATAGCTCAGTATTATACCCCTGTATAGCGCAATATTATACCCCTGTATAGCTCAGTATTATACCCCTGTATAGCTCAGTATTATACCCCTGTATAGCTCAGTATTATACCCCTGTATAGCTCAGTATTATACCCCTGTATAGCGCAATATTATACCCCTGTATAGCTCAGTATTATACCCCTGTATAGCTCAGTATTATACCCCTGTATAGCTCAGTATTATACCCCTGTATAGCGCAGTATTATACCCCTGTATAGCGCAGTATTATACCCCTGTATAGCTCAGTATTATACCCCTGTATAGCTCAGTATTATACCCCTGTATAGCTCAGTATTATACCCCTGTATAGCGCAGTATTATACCCCTGTATAGCTCAGTATTATACCCCTGTATAGCGCAGTATTATACCCCTGTATAGCGCAGTATTATACCCCTGTATAGCGCAGTATTATACCCCTGTATAATGTCCTGTATAGCGCAGTATTATACCCCTGTATAGCTCAGTATTATACCCCTGTATAATGTCCTGTATAGCGCAGTATTATACCCCTGTATAGCGCAGTATTATACCCCTGTATAGCGCAGTATTATACCCCTGTATAATGTCCTGTATAGCGCAGTATTATACCCCTGTATAGCTCAGTATTATACCCCTGTATAATGTCCTGTATAGCGCAGTATTATACCCCTGTATAGCGCAGTATTATACCCCTGTATATTGTCCTGTATAGCGCAGTATTATACCCCTGTATTGCGCAGTATTATACCCCTGTATAGCGCAGTATTATACCCCTGTATTGCGCAGTATTATACCCCTGTATAGCGCAGTATTATACCCCTGTATAGCGCAGTATTATACCCCTGTATAGCGCAGTATTATACCCCTGTATAGCTCAGTATTATACCCCTGTATAGCGCAATATTATACCCCTGTATAGCGCAGTATTATACCCCTGTATAGCGCAGTATTATACCCCTGTATAGCGCAGTATTATACCCCTGTATAGCGCAGTATTATACCCCTGTATAGCTCAGTATTATACCCCTGTATAATGTCCTGTATAGCTCAGTATTATACCCCTGTATAGCGAAGTATTATACCCCTGTATAGCGCAGTATTATACCCCTGTATAACGCAGTATTATACCCCTGTATAGCGCAGTATTATGCCCCTGTATAGCGCAGTATTATACCCCTGTATAGCGCAGTATTATACCCCTGTATAGCTCAGTATTATACCCCTGTATAGCGCAGTATTATACCCCTGTATTGCGCAGTATTATACCCCTGTATAATGTCCTGTATAGCTCAGTATTATACCCCTGTATAATGTCCTGTATACCTCAGTATTATACCCCTGTATAGCTCAGTATTATACCCCTGTATAGCTCAGTATTATACCCCTGTATAGCGCAGTATTATACCCCTGTATAGCTCAGTATTATACCCCTGTATAGCTCAGTATTATACCCCTGTATAGCGCAGTATTATACCCCTGTATAACGCAGTATTATACCCCTGTATAGCGCAGTATTATACCCCTGTATAGCGCAGTATTATACCCCTGTATAGCGCAGTATTATACCCCTGTATAGCGCAGTATTATACCCCTGTATAGCGCAGTATTATACCCCTGTATAGCGCAGTATTATACCCCTGTATAACGCAGTATTATACCCCTGTATAGCGCAGTATTATACCCCTGTATAACGCAGTATTATACCCCTGTATAGCTCAGTATTATACCCCTGTATAGCGCAGTATTATACCCCTGTATAGCTCAGTATTATACCCCCGTATAGCGCAGTATTATACCCCTGTATAGCGCAGTATTATACCCTTGTATAGCGCAGTATTATACCCCTGTATAGCGCAGTATTATACCCCTGTATAACGCAGTATTATACCCCTGTATAGCGCAGTATTATACCCCTGTATAACGCAGTATTATACCCCTGTATAGCTCAGTATTATACCCCTGTATAGCGCAGTATTATACCCCTGTATAGCTCAGTATTATACCCCCGTATAGCGCAGTATTATACCCCTGTATAGCGCAGTATTATACCCTTGTATAGCGCAGTATTATACCCCTGTATAGCGCAGTATTATACCCCTGTATAGCGCAGTATTATACCCCTGTATAGCGCAGTATTATACCCCTGTATAATGTCCTGTATAGCTCAGTATTATACCCCTGTATAGCGCAGTATTATACCCCTGTATAGCTCAGTATTATACCCCTGTATAGCTCAGTATTATACCCCTGTATAGCGCAATATTATACCCCTGTATAGCTCAGTATTATACCCCTGTATAGCTCAGTATTATACCCCTGTATAGCTCAGTATTATACCCCTGTATAGCTCAGTATTATACCCCTGTATAGCGCAATATTATACCCCTGTATAGCTCAGTATTATACCCCTGTATAGCTCAGTATTATACCCCTGTATAGCTCAGTATTATACCCCTGTATAGCGCAGTATTATACCCCCGTATAGCGCAGTATTATACCCCTGTATAATGTCCTGTATACCTCCGTATTATAACCTTGTATCATGCCCTGTATATATCAGTATTATACCCCGTTATACCCTTGTATCATGCCCCATATACTCAGGATTATATCTCTGTATAATGCCCTGTATATATCAGTATTATACCCCTGTATAGCTCAGTATTATACCCCTGTATAGCGCAATATTATACCCCTGTATAGCTCAGTATTATACCCCTGTATAGCTCAGTATTATACCCCTGTATAGCTCAGTATTATACCCCTGTATAGCGCAGTATTATACCCCCGTATAGCGCAGTATTATACCCCTGTATAATGTCCTGTATACCTCCGTATTATAACCTTGTATCATGCCCTGTATATATCAGTATTATACCCCGTTATACCCTTGTATCATGCCCGATATACTCAGGATTATATCTCTGTATAATGCCCTGTATATATCAGTATTATACCCCTGTATCATGCCCCATATACTCAGGATTATACCCCTGTATCATGCCCCATATACTCAGGATTATACCCCTGTATCATGCCCTGTGTATATCAGTATTATACCCCTGTGTCATGCCCTGTATACCTTCGTATTATAACCTTGTATCATGCCCTGTATACCTCCGTATTATAACCTTGTATCATGCCCTGTATACCTTCGTATTATACCCCGTTATACCCCTGTATCATGCCCCATATATCTCAGTATTATACCCCTGTATCATGCCCTGTATACCTCCGTATTATAACCTTGTATCATGCCCTGTGTATATCAGTATTATACCCCTGTATCATGCCCCATATATCTCAGTATTATACCCCTGTATCATGCCCTGTATACCTCCGTATTATAACCTTGTATCATGCCCTGTATATATCAGTATTATACCCCGTTATACCCCTGTATCATGCCCCATATACTCAGGATTATATCTCTGTATAATGCCCTGTATATATCAGTATTATACCCCTGTGTCATGCCCCATATACCTTGGTATTATATCCCTGTATCATGCCCACTCTACAATGGATGATAGAAAAGAAGTTATGTCTCTTGTATGAGCCGAAAGTCTCCCGTGTGATAACTTTTGTGTAATTGCCCATGTATAATGTGTCCTGTATCTTGTCTCTTGTGTGATGACTATAGTATAATACCCCATGTATAATGTGTCCTGTATCTTGTCTCTTGTGTGATGACTATAGTATAATACCCCATGTATAATGTCCCCTGTATCTTGTATCTTGTGTGATGACTATAGTATAATACCCCATGTATAATGTGTCCTGTATCTTGTCTCTTGTGTGATGACTATAGTATAATACCCCATGTATAATGTGTCCTGTATCTTGTCTCTTGTGTGATGACTATAGTATAATACCCCATGTATAATGTCCCCTGTATCTTGTCTCTTGTGTGATGACTATAGTATAATACCCCATGTATAATGTGTCCTGTATCTTGTCTCTTGTGTGATGACTATAGTATAATACCCCATGTATAATGTGTCCTGTATCTTGTCTCTTGTGTGATGACTATAGTATAATACCCCATGTATAATGTGTCCTGTATCTTGTCTCTTGTGTGATGACTATAGTATAATACCCCATGTATAATGTGTCCTGTATCTTGTCTCTTGTGTGATGACTATAGTATAATACCCCATGTATAATGTGTCCTGTATCTTGTCTCTTGTGTGATGACTATAGTATAGTACCCCATGTATAATGTGTCCTGTATCTTGTCTCTTGTGTGATGACTATAGTATAATACCCCATGTATAATGTCCCCTGTATCTTGTCTCTTGTGTGATGACTATAGTATAATACCCCATGTATAATGTGTCCTGTATCTTGTCTCTTGTGTGATGACTATAGTATAGTACCCCATGTATAATGTCTCCTGTATCTTGTGTGATGACTATAGTATAATACCCCATGTATAATGTCTCCTGTATCTTGTGTGATGACTATAGTATAATACCCCATGTATAATGTGTCCTGTATCTTGTCTCTTGTGTGATGACTATAGTATAATACCCCATGTATAATGTCCCCTGTATCTTGTCTCTTGTGTGATGACTATAGTATAATACCCTATGTATAATGTCTCCTGTATCTTGTCTCTTGTGTGATGACTATAGTATAATACCCCATGTATAATGTGTCCTGTATCTTGTCTCTTGTGTGATGACTATAGTATAATACCCCATGTATAATGTGTCCTGTATCTTGTCTCTTGTGTGATGACTATAGTATAATACCCCATGTATAATGTGTCCTGTATCTTGTCTCTTGTGTGATGACTATAGTATAATACTCCATGTATAATGTGTCCTGTATCTTGTCTCTTGTGTGATGACTATAGTATAATACTCCATGTATAATGTCTCCTGTATCTTGTGTGATGACTATAGTATAATACCCCATGTATAATGTGTCCTGTATCTTGTCTCTTGTGTGATGACTATAGTATAATACTCCATGTATAATGTGTCCTGTATCTTGTCTCTTGTGTGATGACTATAGTATAATACTCCATGTATAATGTCTCCTGTATCTTGTGTGATGACTATAGTATAATACTCCATGTATAATGTCTCCTGTATCTTGTGTGATGACTATAGTATAATACTCCATGTATAATGTGTCCTGTATCTTGTCTCTTGTGTGATGACTATAGTATAATACTCCATGTATAATGTCTCCTGTATCTTGTGTGATGACTATAGTATAATACCCCATGTATAATGTGTCCTGTATCTTGTCTCTTGTGTGATGACTATAGTATAATACCCCATGTATAATGTCTCCTGTATCTTGTGTGATGACTATAGTATAATACCCCATGTATAATGTGTCCTGTATCTTGTCTCTTGTGTGATGACTATAGTATAATACCCCATGTATAATGTCTCCTGTATCTTGTGTGATGACTATAGTATAATACCCCATGTATAATGTCTCCTGTATCTTGTGTGATTACTATAGTATAATACCCCATGTATAATGTCTCCTGTATCTTGTGTGATTACTATAGTATAATACCCCATGTATAATGTCTCCTGTATCTTGTGTGATGACTATAGTATAGTACCCCATGTATAATGTCTCCTGTATCTTGTGTGATGACTATAGTATAATACCCCATGTATAATGTCCCCTGTATCTTGTGTGATGACTATAGTATAATACCCCATGTATAATGTCCCCTGTATCTTGTCTCTTGTGTGATGACTATAGTATAATACCCCATGTATAATGTCTCCTGTATCTTGTCTCTTGTGTGATGACTATAGTATAATACCCCATGTATAATGTCCCCTGTATCTTGTCTCTTGTGTGATGACTATAGTATAATACCCCATGTATAATGTCTCCTGTATCTTGTCTCTTGTGTGATGACTATAGTATAATACTCCATGTATAATGTCTCCTGTATCTTGTGTGATGACTATAGTATAATACTCCATGTATAATGTCTCCTGTATCTTGTGTGATGACTATAGTATAATACCCCATGTATAATGTCTCCTGTATCTTGTATCTTGTGTGATTACTATTGTATAATACCCCATGTATAATGTGTCCTGTATCTTGTCTCTTGTGTGATGACTATAGTATAATACCCCATGTATAATGTCTCCTGTATCTTGTGTGATTACTATAGTATAATACCCCATGTATAATGTCTCCTGTATCTTGTGTGATGACTATAGTATAATACCCCATGTATAATGTGTCCTGTATCTTGTCTCTTGTGTGATTACTATTGTATAATACCCCTCTCTAGTATTAGAGCTCGTGCATTATGTCCTCTTTCCTGCCCTGATGGCACAGCGATCCTTATACAATACGTGCATTGTGCCTACACCTATATACTGACTCACATAAAGAGGTATAGATTATTTAGATATACCATAGAAGAAAGGAAAGACATATATCATATATTATACATATACATTTCAATACAGAAGAATGATGATACATGGTAGACATGTATATATAGATATAATTATATTCTACACTAAGTATCTACTATCTAACAGCACATATATCATTCCTGCAACTATAACATTATACTTTGTAATACATCGCTGCAAATAAATGATACAATATTCTTTATAGTATTTCATATATAGTATAGTATTATATATTATACACTATGCATGCAGTGATACCATATATCATACATCATACCGCTCTACGTATATTATACACCATAAAATGACTATATATATATATATATACCACCCCTGCACTATTATACATTGCACTATAAATAACATGTATACGTCATACTGTGCACATTATATACCCGCGATACATCCCATTATATAAACTATAGCAAACTTAATGTATAATACAAAGCAGCAACAAAAATAAAGCCGGGAGATGCCGCAGCATCTCATCACACTTCATCCTGCCCAAAGGCATCGCAGAACTATAGATATATAGTATACAACACGATATAATGTAAATCTGAGTATATAAGGGGCTACAGATATATACACCTAGATATAATATACAGTACAGCGGGTATACACCGAGCCGTGTCTGTCATATGTGTACATCGTGTATATACTGCTGTGTGCAGGGATATATTGTGTACATCGTGTATATACTGCTGTGTGCAGGGATATAATGTGTACATCGTGTATATACTGCTGTGTGCAGGGATATAATGTGTACACTGTGTATATACTGCTGTGTGCAGGGATATAATGTGTACATCGTGTATATACTGCTGTGTGCAGGGATATCATGTGTACATCGTGTATATACTGCTGTGTGCAGGGATATAATGTGTACATCGTGTATATACTGCTGTGTGCAGGGATATAACGTGTACATCGTGTATATACTGCTGTGTGCAGGGATATAATGTGTACACTGTGTATATACTGCTGTGTGCAGGGATATAATGTGTACATCGTGTAAATACTGCTGTGTGCAGGGATATAATGTGTACATCGTGTATATACTGCTGTGTGCAGGGATATAATGTGTACATCGTGTATATACTGCTGTGTGCAGGGATATAATGTGTACATCGTGTATATACTGCTGTGTGCAGGGATATAATGTGTACATCGTGTATATACTGCTGTGTGCAGGGATATAATGTGTACATCGTGTATATACTGCTGTGTGCAGGGATATAATGTGTACATCGTGTATATACTGCTGTGTGCAGGGATATAATGTGTACATCGTGTATATACTGCTGTGTGCAGGGATATAATGTGTACATCGTGTATATACTGCTGTGTGCAGGGATATAATGTGTACACTGTGTATATACTGCTGTGTGCAGGGATATAATGTGTACACTGTGTATATACTGCCGTGTGCAGGGATATAATGTGTACACTGTGTATATACTGCTGTGTGCAGGGATATAATGTGTACATCGTGTATATACTGCTGTGTGCAGGGATATAATGTGTACATCGTGTATATACTGCTGTGTGCAGGGATATAATGTGTACATCGTGTATATACTGCTGTGTGCAGGGATATATTGTGTACATCGTGTATATACTGCTGTGTGCAGGGATATAATGTGTACATCGTGTATATACTGCTGTGTGCAGGGATATAATGTGTACACTGTGTATATACTGCTGTGTGCAGGGATATAATGTGTACATCGTGTATATACTGCTGTGTGCAGGCATATATTGTGTACATCGTGTATATACTGCTGTGTGCAGGGATATAATGTGTACATCGTGTATATACTGCTGTGTGCAGGGATATAATGTGTACATCGTGTATATACTGCTGTGTGCAGGGATATAATGTGTACATCGTGTATATACTGCTGTGTGCAGGGATATAATGTGTACATCGTGTATATACTGCTGTGTGCAGGGATATAATGTGTACATCGTGTATATACTGCTGTGTGCAGGGATATAATGTGTACATCGTGTATATACTGCTGTGTGCAGGGATATAATGTGTACATCGTGTATATACTGCTGTGTGCAGGGATATAATGTGTACATCGTGTAAATACTGCTGTGTGCAGGGATATAATGTGTACATCGTGTATATACTGCTGTGTGCAGGGATATAATGTGTACATCGTGTATATACTGCTGTGTGCAGGGATATAATGTGTACATCGTGTATATACTGCTTTGTCTGGTTATTATATTGTGCGTTATGTCGTGTAGCAGGAGGAGTATTTAGCAGTGTGTAATATGATGTGTAGTGTAATCACTGGAGATTATAATGATGAGAGGACGTGTGTAATATCATGTCCATACAGTGTGTAGAGATATCACCTGTACAGTGCTGACTGTAATATTCCACATACATTTATAAAGTTGCATACATGTTGTAATAATACATGCATGGTTACTGGTGTATAAATGTCTTTAGGTTGTAATAGTCTGCATACTATGTACACAGGCATCCTGCACAGATTCTGCATAGAAGGATACAGGATTATACAGGGTGTAATGTTCGGGTACAGGTGTGTGCAAGGTGTAATATTCTGCATATAGAAATGCAGGTATGTGCAGAATGTAGTGTTCGGCAGAGAGAAATGCAGGAGTCAATAGGGTGTAATGTTCTGCATAGAGGGGTATAGGAGATTCACAGGGTATATGTTCTGCATAGAAGGGTATAGGAGATTCACAGGGTATATGTTCTGCATAGAGGGGTACAGGTGTGTGCAAGGTGTAATGTTCTGCATAGAGGGTACAGGAGTGTGCAAGGTGTAATGTTCTGCATAGAGGGTACAGGAGTGTGCAGGGTGTAATGTTCTGCATAGAGAGATAAAGGAGGGTACAGGGTGTAATGTTCTGTATAGAGGGTACAGTAGTGTGCAGGGTGTAATGTTCTGCATAGAGGGATACAGGAGTGTACAGGGTTTAATGTTCTGCATAGAGGGATACAGGTGTGTACAGGGTGTAATGTTCTGCATAGAGGGATACAGGTGTGTACAGGGTGTAATGTTCTGCATATAGAAACAAAGGTATGTGCAGGATGTAATGTTCTGCATAAAGGGATACAGGAGTGTGCAGGGTGTAATGTTCTGCATAGAGGATACAGGTGTGTACAGGGTGTAATGTTCTGCATAAAGGGATACAGGAGTGTACAGGGTGTAATGTTCTGCATAGAGGATACAGGTGTGTGCAGGGTGTAATGATCTGCATAGAAGGTAACAGGTGTGTACAGGGTGTAATGTTCTGCATAGAGGGTACAGGAGTGTGCAGGGTGTAATGTTCTGCATAGAGGATACAGGTGTGTGCAGGGTGTAATGTTCTGCATAGAGGATACAGGTGTGTGCAGGGTGTAATGTTCTGCATAGAGGGATAAAGGAGGGTACAGGGGGTAATGTTCTGCACAGAGGGTACAGGAGTGTACAGGGTGTAATGTTCTGCATAGAGGATACATGTGTGTGCAGGGTGTAATGATCTGCATAGAGGGTAACAGGTGTGTACAGGGTGTAATGTTCTGCATAGAGGGATAAAGGAGGGTACAGGGTGTAATGTTCTGCATAGAGGGTACAGGAGTGTGCAGGGTGTAATGTTCTGCATAGAGGGATAAAGGAGGATACAGGGTGTAATGTTCTGCATAGAGGGATAAAGGAGGGTACAGGGTGTAATGTTCTGCATAGAGGGATAAAGGAGGATACAGGGTGTAATGTTCTGCATAGAGGGATACAGGTGTGTACAGGGTGTAATGTTCTGCATAGAGGGATACAGGAGTGTACAGGGTTTAATGTTCTGCATAGAGGGATACAGGTGTGTACAGGGTGTAATGTTCTGCATATAGAAACAAAGGTATGTGCAGGATGTAATGTTCTGCATAAAGGGATACAGGAGTGTGCAGGGTGTAATGTTCTGCATAGAGGATACAGGTGTGTACAGGGTGTAATGTTCTGCATAAAGGGATACAGGAGTGTACAGGGTGTAATGTTCTGCATAGAGGGATACAGGTGTGTACAGGGTGTAATGTTCTGCATAGAGGATACAGGTGTGTACTGGGTGTAATGTTCTGCATAGAGGGATACAGGTGTGTACTGGGTGTAATGTTCTGCTTAGAGGATACAGGAGTGTACTGGGTGTAATGTTCTGCATAGAGGGATACAGGTGTGTACTGGGTGTAATGTTCTGCATAGAGGATACAGGTGTGTACTGAGTGTAATGTTCTGCATAGAGGATACAGGAGTGTACAGGGTGTAATGTTCTGCACAGAGGGATACAGGTGTGTACTGGGTGTAATGTTCTGCATAGAGAGTTACAAGTGTGTACAGGGTGTAATGATCTGCATAAAGGGATACAGGAGTGTACAGGGTGTAATGTTCTGCATAGAGGGATACAGGAGTGTACAGGGTGTAATGTTCTGCATAGAGGGTTACAAGTGTGTACTGGGTGTAATGTTCTGCATAGAGGGATACAGGTGTGTACAGGGTGTAATGTTCTGCATAGAGGGATACAGGTGTGTACAGGGTGTAATGCTCTGCATAGAGAGATACAGGAGTGTACAAGGTGTAATGTTCTGCATAGAGGGATACAGGTGTGTACAGGGTGTAATGCTCTGCATAGAGAGATACAGGAGTGTACAAGGTGTAATGTTCTGCATAGAGGGATACAGGAGTGTACAGGGTGTAATGCTCTGCATAGATGGATACAGAAGTGTACATGGTGTAATGCTCTGCATAGAGAGATACAGGAGTGTACTGGGTGTAATGATCTGCATAAATGGATACAGGAGTGTACTGGGTGTAATGATCTGCATAGAGAGATACAGGAGTGTACTGGGTGTAATGATCTGCATAGAGAGATACAACCACAGCTCACAGCCCTGGATGACGCATTGCATTGTATTAAAGCACTGTTCACACAGACACCGTGTAGTGTCGTCTCATTGTGGCTCCTCAGGTCCATAGCAGAAGATGTAATGTATCCGTGTGATCTCTCCATAATCACCCCAAATACTGTGCTCTACCCCACAGAGACCCGTGTACCCCCATATAATCACCTCACATCCCTGTGTGCCCCATATAATCACCTCACATCCCTGTGTGCCCCATATAATCACCTCACATCCCTGTGTGCCCCATATAATCACCTCACATCCCTGTGTACCCCCATATAATCACCTCACATCCCTGTGTACTCCATGTTATTACCTCACATCCCTGTGTACCCCCATATAATCACCTCACATCCCTGTGTACCCCCATATAATCACCTCACATCCCTGTGTGCCCCCATATAATCACCTCACATCCCTGTGTACCCCCATATAATCACCTCACATCCCTGTGTACCCCCATATAATCACCTCACATCCCTGTGTACCCCCATATAATCACCTCACATCCCTGTGTACCCCCATATAATCACCTCACATCCCTGTGTACTCCATGTTATTACCTCACATCCCTGTGTACCCCCATATTATCACCTCACATCCCTGTGTACCCCCATATTATTACCTCACATCCCTGTGTACCCCCATATAATCACCTCACATTCCTGTGTACTCCATGTTATTACCTCACATCCCTGTGTACCCCCATATAATCACCTCACATCCCTGTGTACCCCCATATTATTACCTCACATCCCTGTGTACTCCATGTTATCACCTCACATCCCTGTGTACCCCCATATAATCACCTCACATCCCTGTGTACTCCATGTTATCACCTCACATCCCTGTGTACCCCCATATAATCACCTCACATCCCTGTGTACTCCATGTTATTACCTCACATCCCTGTGTACCCCCATATAATCACCTCACATCCCTGTGTACCCCCATATAATCACCTCACATCCCTGTGTACCCCCATATTATTACCTCACATCCCTGTGTACCCCCATATAATCACCTCACATCCCTGTGTACCCCCATATAATCACCTCACATCCCTGTGTACCCCCATGTTATCACCTCACATCCCTGTGTACTCCATGTTATTACCTCACATCCCTGTGTACCCCCATATAATCACCTCACATCCCTGTGTACCCCCATATTATCACCTCACATCCCTGTGTACTCCATGTTATTACCTCACATCCCTGTGTACCCCCATATAATCACCTCACATCCCTGTGTACCCCCATATTATCACCTCACATCCCTGTGTACTCCATGTTATTACCTCACATCCCTGTGTACTCCATGTTATTACCTCACATCCCTGTGTACTCCATGTTATTACCTCACATCCCTGTGTAATCCATATTATCACCTCACATCCCTGTGTACCCCCATATTATTACCTCACATCCCTGTGTGCCCCCATATTATTACCTCACATCCCTGTGTACCCCCATATAATCACCTCACATCCCTGTGTACCCCCATGTTATTACCTCACATCCCTGTGTACCCCCATATAATCACCTCACATTCCTGTGTACCCCCATATTATCACCTCACATCCCTGTGTACCCCCATATAATCACCTCACATCCCTGTGTACCCCCATATAATCACCTCACATCCCTGTGTACCCCTATATAATCACCTCACATCCCTGTGTACCCCCATATTATTACCTCACATCCCTGTGTACCCCATGTTATTACCTCACATCCCTGTGTACCCCCATATAATCACCTCACATCCCTGTGTACCCCATATTATCACCTCACATCCCTGTGTACCCCCATATAATCACCTCACATCCCTGTGTACCCCCATATAATCACCTCACATCCCTGTGTACCCCCATATTATTACCTCACATCCCTGTGTACCCCCATATTATTACCTCACATCCCTGTGTACCCCCATATTATTACCTCACATCCCTGTGTACCCCCATATAATCACCTCACATCCCTGTGTACTCCATGTTATCACCTCACATCCCTGTGTACCCCCATATTATTACCTCACATCCCTGTGTACCCCCATATTATTACCTCACATCCCTGTGTACCCCCATATAATCACCTCACATCCCTGTGTACTCCATGTTATCACCTCACATCCCTGTGTACCCCCATATTATTACCTCACATCCCTGTGTACCCCCATATTATTACCTCACATCCCTGTGTACCCCCATATAATCACCTCACATCCCTGTGTACCCCCATATTATTACCTCACATCCCTGTGTACTCCCATATTATTACCTCACATCCCTGTGTACCCCCATATTATTACCTCACATCCCTGTGTACTCCCATATTATTACCTCACATCCCTGTGTACTCCCATATTATTACCTCACATCCCTGTGTACCCCCATATAATCACCTCACATCCCTGTGTACCCCCATATTATTACCTCACATCCCTGTGTACTCCATGTTATTACCTCACATCCCTGTGTACTCCATGTTATTACCTCACATCCCTGTGTACCCCCATATAATCACCTCACATCCCTGTGTACTCCATGTTATCACCTCACATCCCTGTGTACCCCATATTATCACCTCACATCCCTGTGTACTCCATGTTATTACCTCACATCCCTGTGTACCCCCATATAATCACCTCACATTCCTGTGTACCCCATATAATCACCTCACATCCCTGTGTAATCCATGTTATTACCTCACATCCCTGTGTACCCCCATATAATCACCTCACATCCCTGTGTACCCCCATATAATCACCTCACATCCCTGTGTACCCCATATTATCACCTCACATCCCTGTGTACCCCCATATAATCACCTCACATCCCTGTGTACCCCCATATAATCACCTCACATCCCTGTGTACCCCCATATAATCACCTCACATCCCTGTGTGCCCCATATAATCACCTCACATCCCTGTGTACCCCCATATAATCACCTCACATTCCTGTGTACTCCATGTTATTACCTCACATCCCTGTGTACACCCATATTATTACCTCACATCCCTGTGTACCCCCATATAATCACCTCACATCCCTGTGTACTCCATGTTATTACCTCACATCCCTGTGTACTCCATGTTATTACCTCACATCCCTGTGTACCCCCATATAATTACCTCACATCCCTGTGTACCCCCATATTATTACCTCACATCCCTGTGTACCCCCATATAATCACCTCACATCCCTGTGTACCCCCATATTATTACCTCACATCACTGTGTACCCCCATATTATTACCTCACATCCCTGTGTACTCCATGTTATTACCTCACATCCCTGTGTACACCCATATTATTACCTCACATCCCTGTGTACCCCCATATAATCACCTCACATCCCTGTGTACCCCCATATAATCACCTCACATCCCTGTGTACTCCATGTTATTACCTCACATCCCTGTGTACCCCCATATTATCACCTCACATCCCTGTGTACCCCCATATTATTACCTCACATCCCTGTGTACCCCCATATAATCACCTCACATTCCTGTGTACTCCATGTTATTACCTCACATCCCTGTGTACTCCATGTTATTACCTCACATCCCTGTGTACCCCCATATAATCACCTCACATTCCTGTGTACTCCATGTTATTACCTCACATCCCTGTGTACCCCCATATTATTACCTCACATCCCTGTGTACCCCCATATAATTACCTCACATCCCTGTGTACCCCCATATTATTACCTCACATCCCTGTGTACTCCATGTTATTACCTCACATCCCTGTGTACACCCATATTATTACCTCACATCCCTGTGTACCCCCATATAATCACCTCACATCCCTGTGTACCCCCATATTATTACCTCACATCCCTGTGTACTCCATGTTATTACCTCACATCCCTGTGTACACCCATATTATCACCTCACATCCCTGTGTACTCCATGTTATTACCTCACATCCCTGTGTACCCCCATATAATTACCTCACATCCCTGTGTACCCCATATTATCACCTCACATCCCTGTGTACCCCCATATAATCACCTCACATCCCTGTGTACCCCCATATAATCACCTCACATCCCTGTGTACCCCCATATTATTACCTCACATCCCTGTGTACCCCCATATTATTACCTCACATCCCTGTGTACCCCCATATTATCACCTCACATCCCTGTGTACCCCCATATTATTACCTCACATCCCTGTGTACTCCATGTTATTACCTCACATCCCTGTGTACACCCATATTATTACCTCACATCCCTGTGTACCCCCATATAATCACCTCACATCCCTGTGTACTCCATGTTATTACCTCACATCCCTGTGTACTCCATGTTATTACCTCACATCCCTGTGTACCCCATATAATCACCTCACATCCCTGTGTACCCCCATATAATCACCTCACATCCCTGTGTACCCCCATGTTATTACCTCACATCCCTGTGTACCCCCATGTTATTACCTCACATCCCTGTGTACCCCCATGTTATTACCTCACATCCCTGTGTACCCCCATATAATCACCTCACATCCCTGTGTACCCCATGTTATTACCTCACATCACAGTGTACCCCATGTTATTACCTCACATCCCTGTGTACCCCCATATAATCACCTCACATCCCTGTGTACCCCATATAATCACCTCACATCCCTGTGTGCCCCCATATTATTACCTCACATCCCTGTGTACCCCCATATAATCACCTCACATCCCTGTGTGCCCCCATATTATTACCTCACATCCCTGTGTACCCCCATATTATCACCTCACATCCCTGTGTAATCCATGTTATTACCTCACATCCCTGTGTACCCCCATATAATCACCTCACATCCCTGTGTACCCCATATTATCACCTCACATCCCTGTGTACCCCCATATAATCACCTCACATCCCTGTGTACCCCATATTATCACCTCACATCCCTGTGTACCCCCATATAATCACCTCACATCCCTGTGTACTCCATGTTATCACCTCACATCCCTGTGTACCCCCATATTATTACCTCACATTCCTGTGTACCCCATGTTATTACCTCACATTCCTGTGTACCCCCATATTATCACCTCACACCCCTATGTACCCCAAGTTATTACCTCACATCACTGTGTACCCCCATATTATCACCTCACATCCCTGTGTACCCCCATATTATCACCTCACATCCCTGTGTACTCCATGTTATCACCTCACATCCCTGTGTACCCCTATATTATTACCTCACATTCCTGTGTACCCCATGTTATTACCTCACATTCCTGTGTACCCCCATATTATCACCTCACATCCCTGTGTACCCCCATATTATCACCTCACATCCCTGTGTACTCCATGTTATCACCTCACATCCCTGTGTACCCCCATATTATTACCTCACATTCCTGTGTACCCCCATATTATCACCTCACATCCCTGTGTACCCCCATATAATCACCTCACATCCCTGTGTACCCCCATGTTATTACCTCACATCCCTGTGTACCCCCATGTTATTACCTCACATTCCTGTGTACACCCATATTATTACCTCACATCCCTGTGTACCCCCATATAATCACCTCACATCCCTGTGTACCCCCATATAATCACCTCACATCCCTGTGTACCCCCATGTTATTACCTCACATCCCTGTGTACCCCCATATTATTACCTCACATTCCTGTGTACCCCCATATTATCACCTCACATCCCTGTGTACCCCCATATAATCACCTCACATCCCTGTGTACCCCCATGTTATTACCTCACATCCCTGTGTACCCCCATGTTATTACCTCACATCCCTGTGTACCCCCATATTATCACCTCACACCCCTATGTACCCCAAGTTATTACCTCACATCACTGTGTACCCCCATATTA
The DNA here is from genome assembly GCF_040894005.1 of Engystomops pustulosus. Taxonomy (NCBI): domain Eukaryota; kingdom Metazoa; phylum Chordata; class Amphibia; order Anura; family Leptodactylidae; genus Engystomops; species Engystomops pustulosus. Next base: position 183,341,695 of record NC_092417.1, on the reverse strand, counting down.
TCACCTCACATCCCTGTGTACCCCCATGTTATCACCTCACATCCCTATGTACCCCAAGTTATAATCTCACATTTACGTTTCCCGCCATGTTATTGGCTGACGTTACACGTGGCCCCTGTGCTGTGGCCCCCGCCATGTTATTGGCTGACGTTACACGTGGCCCCTGTGCTGTGGCCCCCGCCATGTTATTGGCTGACGTTACACGTGGCCCCTGTGCTGTGGCCCCCGCCATGTTATTGGCTGCCGTTACACGTGGCCCCTGTGCTGTGGCCCCCGCCATGTTATTGGCTGCCGTTACACGTGGCCCCTGTGCTGTGGCCCCCGCTCCGTGTCCCGGCCCCTCCCTCTCTCCCGTTGGTTGCACGCCGGGAAATGCTTAGAATACTTCAGCCATGTCCGCGCCGCTCCGGAGGCAGTGACAGCCCGGACAGACCCCCGGGACCCCCCGGCCACCTCAGCCTGGGGCCCCCGCCACACCCGGAGCCTCTGCCGTGCTACAGGTAACGGGCTACTCTGGGGAGGGGGCCTATGATGTCATCAGCAGATGTACCCCGGACTTGTGACGTCACTGATAGCGCCCGGCGTGCGAAGGGTTAAGGCTGGCGCAGCTGTCAGTGGAGTGAAGGGTTAAACCCCGGCCCTAGTAGTGCTCCGGCAGCTGAGGGGTTATCGGGGGTATCACCCCTCCATGCTGGGCCCCGGAGCCCCCCGCCGCCCCGTGCAGCCCACAGGTAGGTCCCGCGGCGGGCCGGTACGTAGCGCTGCGCAGGCTGCAGTTCCGCGCTGTGTCCGCAGGGAGGCGCCCGCAGCCCCCGCTCCCTCTCAGGCCGCAGCCGCCGCCGCTGGATAAAGTTCTGCTCAAACTTTGAGTGTTGTCAGAGGCCAGAACGTGCGGTGCGAGGAGCGGCGGCCATGGCGAGGGGACGGTAAGTGACAGGCGGCTGTTCACACGGCGCGGTGCCGCACTCCCGGGGACCTCTGAGGACAATGGGCTGTTAGGTGTGGGGGTGACAGATTACCCCATTGCTGGGGGTGGAGGAGTGCATCCTGTCTGCAGCTGATAAGAGCTGTCACCATTACTGCGCTCTTATACTTTCTATTATTTGTGCTTTCGCTTTGGACCTGACACTTTGGGTGTTGGAGCTGATTGGTGTATTATTATTCCCAGAGGCCGGCCATGTCTTTGTCATCATGTGCAGATGGTGAGATCTCCCCCGTGCTGCAGTGACACACCAGCGAGCGAGCGAGCGGGCGCGGGAGGGCTCCTCTGTACACAACTTTGTAAGTTCCATGGCATTCTTGTGTCCTCGGGGAGGCTGTGTGTAGAGGAATCTGCTGGCCGGCCTCGCCACCGCTCGTGGTATTTTGTTTTCACCAGTTGCTGAACTGGAAGTTCCCTCATAAGGTAAGGTGGCACCGGGTTTGTAAGGGGCTTTAAAATGCCACATGTAAAATTAGACTGTCAATTCAGCGAATTGTATCCATTGCTAAACTGGGATCTACTTCTGTGTGTCCTCGCTCAATAGCCGGATTCAGAATTAGCCGCTTCAACTACTTAAACTGCGGAGTCAAATTTAGAATAGACAGAGGAGGGTCGGCCGGGAACACAAAGATTCTTTTTTGTTAGCCGGAGGGGGGGAGCTGGTAAGGAGCAGGAAAAATCAAGTCCCTTCGAGTCGGAGGCCACAGACTGAGCCCTTTTATGTGTGCCCTGAGAAAATATAAAAGATTTGGGAATTGTGTCGGGGCCTCTGCGGCCGATTATTATCGCCATTATTATTGTTACAATTATTATTTGTATTGTATTGTCGTTTCTGTATATCCGCTATATATTCCTGACGCTGCTGAACTTTGCAGGGTTTCAATGACGGCGAACGAGACCGTTTTGCTGGCGTTTGTCATGCCGCCACTTAATAAAACACAGAAGGTTGTGATCCTCCGTCAGGGAAAATCTGCAGCAATTCTCAGCTCGGTAGGAGAACCTTTTAGGAAGAGATTAGCACAAAGAACTTTACATTATAAGTATGTCACATTCCCTGTGTGCCAGCGCCGACCCACCGCTGGCTTTAATGTGTCTTCCGAGGAGATCATCCGCCTGTGCTGCGTCATTAACTCTTCCACCGCCTCGGGGCACATGGCAGGGAATGTGTTAAGAAATATTGCAAATAAAGCGGCGGGGTCAATAGCTCCTTAACATCGCCGTGGTCCTGTCACCTGCAGTTAAGTGCCGTCTATTTATTCTGCAGCCAAGGAATATTCTAATCTCCTTGGAAAATCTCTCGGGGAGGACAGATGTGCCCTCGGCAGCTCACGGGAGATTTGTGTCAGGAACAAATGCCCTGTAAAACATTTCTCTGCTGCTTCGTACAGGGAGGTGGGGAAAGGGTTAACAGGTGTGTGTGCCGGGGCAAACAATTATTTGGCATGGTACGGAGGGAACGCCGGGGTCTTATCTCGGGAGATTTGTTCTCCTATCACTTCAGTTTCTGGATCGAGGGGCTCGTGTCTTGTCTATAGTCCCCTCTCTGCTCGGCTGGAGTCTGCTAACTGTACCCCAATATCCACACTGAATGTATAGTACGGAATAATGCAGAAACGTAGAAATCCGTCTGACGTAAAATACTAAACAGACGCAAATCTGCAAGACTGGAAATTCTGCAAATTAGCCGAGAAATGAGACATTTTATGTAGAGTTATAATACAATTCCTGTACGCTGTATTTGTCCTCTACGGATAAATATATTTCTGTCTGTAGTTTTATAGATTTTATATATGTATATTACAATTAATAATTCAGCTCGGCACGTTCCATAAATATTTTATATGTAAAACAGCTGTAATTTATGCAACGAATATGTAATAACACAACTGATAAAATATCTGTAAATACTGGATATATTTTTGGGGTATTTGTGTGTGTAATATATATGTATATATTATGTGTGTAATATAAGCAGAAATGTGGCGTGCACAAGATTAGTATTTTAATTTTTGCTAAAACTTTATGCCTAAATTCTGAATATAAATACGTTATGTGTGTATTATATAGTGTATTAGTGACTGTGTATAGTTATAGTATGTGTACAATTGCACCAGTAATTTCTTTGTCATATACAGCCCGTATATGTGTGAGATATATATCTCTATCTATATGCACAGTATGTGAGGCGCGGAGGCGGGTGCTATATAGCAGACAGGCGGAAAGGGTTAACGCCAATGAATTTACGAGCCAGAATGACAAAATAAATGACATTTCTTCACTTGACTGTTAATTTATCGTAATGACACAAATCTGAATAAACAGATGAAAATAGCAAAATAAAATTTTAGAGAGAAGGAGACGTTAAGAGATGGAAAGAAAGCAATGTGCCCGCCAGGGAGGCACGGAGGAGGTGATATAGAAGGAAATGATATATAGACACAAGGAGGAGAGAATGAGTTCATAATGGACTGACATTGCAAGCCGAGAGAACGAGAGCAGAACAGCCGAAAGAAGGGATCGCAAGAAATGTGACGAAAAGCAGGAGAAGGAAGTGGGAACGATAGAGGGAAAGTCCGTAGAGGGGGAAATAAGGAGCACAGATGGCTGCAGGAAGGAGTGATACGAGACGATGGAGCAGATGTAGAAGTGATGGAGAGGAATATAAGGTGGTGGAGCAGATATTTGGGGAAGTGATGGTTAGAGGAACGTGCGATAACAAGGAATATAGGAGTAACGGGAGCCAAATGTAAGACGAAGGAGCAGAAGATGTGGTGGTTAGCGGGAAGAGGAATATAGACTGTAAGACAAGTGCATAACGTGATGGTTACAGGCGGGGGAAGTAGCGATAGAAAATAGAAACATAAAGGAATAGAGATTGTTCTAGGAATTGGCGAAGTATATGTCACAATATGGAGCAGATTAAGTGGTGGTTATATATCCCATCAATATATTATAGATTATAAATTACAGAGAAGAGGAAAAGGGAGAAATAAAAAAACTAAATCCACAGATGAAGATGTGACGGTGAGAGGAAGACTCGAGGCCAGAAATGTGTATCAGTAGACAGTGGTCTCAGGTTATGGAGCAGCAATGATTGGAGTAATGGGGTACAGAAAAAAGAGCGGATAAAGGCACAGAGATGACTAAATGAGAAAAATAAGATGATAGAAAAGATGAAAACAAAAAAATGGTTTCCAAAAACAGAATAAAAATGAGAAAATCTAACTGATGGGAAATATGAAAGAACGGGAATAACGAAAGGAAGGAGCGACAGACAGACAGATATTATAGAAGAGCAGAGATGAAGACACAAAGAGGCAACATAGAGAAATAAGCAGATGAAGGAGCAGAAATGTTAGAGACAAAGAGAAAAATACATGACATGAAGAAGGAATTTCTGAAGGAAAAATAAAGTGACGGAGCAGATGATTTAATGAGGGAGTGAGGGAGGAAAATAAGATGATGGAGAAGATAACTGAGGATACTGACATGTTGTAATACTGAAAGGAGGAGAACTCTGAAAGATAAGAAGGTCAAACAGGCAATGATACAAAGTATCTGAAGAGATAAGAAAAATAACCAGGGAAGAGGATACTAGGGCAGTGCCAAAGGAAGACGAAGAGAGGAAGAACAGGTAAAGGGAAGGATGGGAGAATGAGCAGGAGGAAGAAGGAACATAAAACTGGAAGAACACGGAGATGGGGAATCTGGAGGAGGTGGAATAAAGATTGAAGGGATCCATAGGAAACGTGAGGGTCCAAAGTAAAGGCAAGTAGAGAGAGGGCCCAGAAGGAAGAAGCGATAGGAAGAAACGGGAGGGAACAGGAGGACCTAAAAGAAAAAGAAATGGGACATTTTGATGTCTAGAAGAAGTAAGAATTAGAGATCTGGATTAGGAAACATAAGTTAAAGAAGAAGAAATAGAAGATATGAGGTCTAGCAGGAGGAAAGGTAATGAGAAGTACAGGGAAACCTAAGGGCCTTAAAGGAACGTAGAGAGAGGGGTATGAGGAAACGTGGAGGCCTAGAGGAAGAGGATAGAAGGATAAGGAAGCGTGGAGGCCTAGAGGAAGAAGATAGAAGGATAAGGAAGCGTGGAGGTCTAGAGGAAGAACAAGATAGAAGGATAAGGAAGCGTGGAGGTCTAGAGGAAGAGAGGATGAGGAAACACGAAGGTCTAGAGCAAGAAGATAGAAGGATAAGGAAGCGTGGAGGTCTAGAGGAAGAACAAGATGGAAGGATAAGGAAGCGTGGAGGTCTAGAGGAAGAACAAGATAGAAGGATAAGGAAGCGTGGAGGTCTAGAGGAAGAGAGGATGAGGAAACATGAAGGTCTAGAGGAAGAAGAGAGAAGGATAAGGAAGTGTGGAGGTCTAGAGGAAGAAGAGAGAAGGATGAGGAAGCGTGGAGGTCTAGAGGAAGAGAGGATGAGGAAACATGAAGGTCTAGAGCAAGAAGATAGAAGGATAAGGAAGCGTGGAGGTCTAGAGGAAGAACAAGATAGAAGGATAAGGAAGCGTGGAGGTCTAGAGGAAGAACAAGATAGAAGGATAAGGAAGCGTGGAGGTCTAGAGGAAGAACAAGATAGAAGGATAAGGAAGCGTGGAGGTCTAGAGGAAGAACAAGATAGAAGGATAAGGAAGCGTGGAGGTCTAGAGGAAGAACAAGATAGAAGGATAAGGAAGCGTGGAGGTCTAGAGGAAGAACAAGATAGAAGGATAAGGAAGCGTGGAGGTCTAGAGGAAGAGAGGATGAGGAAACATGAAGGTCTAGAGGAAGAAGAGAGAAGGATAAGGAAGTGTGGAGGTCTAGAGGAAGAAGAGAGAAGGATGAGGAAGCGTGGAGGTCTAGCGGAAGAGAGGATGAGGAAACATGAAGGTCTAGAGGAAGAAGAGAGAAGGATAAGGAAGTGTGGAGGTCTAGAGGAAGAGAGGAAACATGAAGGTCTAGAGGAAGAAGAGAGAAGGATAAGGAAGCGTGGAGGTCTAGAGGAAGAACAAGATAGAAGGATAAGGAAGCGTGGAGGTCTAGAGGAAGAACAAGATAGAAGGATAAGGAAGCGTGGAGGTCTAGAGGAAGAACAAGATAGAAGGATAAGGAAGCGTGGAGGTCTAGAGGAAGAGAGGATGAGGAAACGTGTAGGCCTAGAGGAAGAAGAGAGAAGGATGAGGAAGCGTGGAGGTCTAGAGGAAGAAGATAGAAGGATAAGGAAGCGTGGAGGTCTAGCGGAAGAGAGGATGAGGAAACATGAAGGTCTAGAGGAAGAAGAGAGAAGGATAAGGAAGTGTGGAGGTCTAGAGGAAGAGAGGAAACATGAAGGTCTAGAGGAAGAAGAGAGAAGGATAAGGAAGCGTGGAGGTCTAGAGGAAGAACAAGATAGAAGGATAAGGAAGCGTGGAGGTCTAGAGGAAGAACAAGATAGAAGGATAAGGAAGCGTGGAGGTCTAGAGGAAGAACAAGATAGAAGGATAAGGAAGCGTGGAGGTCTAGAGGAAGAGAGGATGAGGAAACGTGTAGGCCTAGAGGAAGAAGAGAGAAGGATGAGGAAGCGTGGAGGTCTAGAGGAAGAAGAAGATAGGATGAGGAAACGTGTAGGCCTGGAGCAGTGGTTCTCAACCTTTGTAATACTGTGACCCGTCAATACAGTTACTTATGTTGCGGTGACCCCAAGCCATGCGATTTGCAGTAAAAACACAATAAAATCGTGGCTCTGAAGGCTTAGGCGACCCCTGTGTTTTGCTCGTTCGACCCCTGCTGGGGTCACAACCCACAGGTTGAGAACCACTGGCCTAGAGGATGACGAAGATAGGATGAGGGAATGTGAAGGTTTAGAGGAAGTAGAAAGTACAAGGAAAGATGAAGAAGCTGCAGAGATTACAGCAGTAGAGACTATGACATAACTAGTGACGAGATGATGGCGGGGGGACAGGCCGCGCAGTGTACAGGTGTTTCCCGGGTGTAGAGGTGTTTTGGGGTGAAGTCTTGTTGCCTATATACAGCTTTTGTCGTGTAGATGTGCCTCCCGTAGAGAGACTGCTGTCATGAGTACAGTGTGCAGATTACGGAGCTCGTCTCCTGTGAGCTTCTTCCAGATCCCGCGTTGCCGTAGCCGTGGTGTTAGCCGTACGCGGTGCCGGTGGCGGTTCATCTGAAGCATTTATGGCTCTTGTAGAAGTTTATTACACGTTCCTGGGAGCATGTTATAATAGAAAAACAAGGATCGCCAACAATGTTGTGCCCCGAGGCCACGACTGCCTGCCTACTCTATTAGGCCTTGTTAATAAAAAGCTCTGCATTGTCTCTCCTCTCTGTATTGTCATTCCCATTCCAGCTGCTGCATGCAACGCGCTATTAACTCCTTCCCTGCCAGCGCGGCCTCCGCTATTGTGACCCATCACAGACGATGGAATTTCCTGTTTTATTTTCCACAACTCTGGATTTTTTTTTTCTCTGAAAGTTTTCACATTTGTTTGCTTCTTGATGGGCGATGTGACCCTACATCCTCTGAGATGGGTAGCGAAGTCTTGGTTTATAGTGACACCCTAGATGTTATATTGAGATTGATTGATTATCTTTGTTCATGATGCATCCTTATCCTGCGGGACATGTCACACGGATATCACATGGGCAATTATATCCGGGGACGATGGCAGAAGCCATGGAGGTCTTTGATGAGTCTGTCCCAGCTGTAGACTGGGTGCAACAAGTGATGTGTAAATATGGGGGGGGGCACGGCCCCTCGGAGATCAGGAGAGGGGTCCCCCACTGCTGGTGCTCCCTGGTGTCCGGGAGCTGCTGGACCCATCAGGATATTCTCCTCATTATACAGCCGGTTTTATGCTATTAAGTGTTCAGATGTTCACAGTTTATTATATGATGAGAAACCACTCACCCGGCAGGAAGGTGCCGCCAGGTGTCCCGCTCCCAGATGTTCATTTCCCTTCTCTCTATATGTTTGTATTCGGTGTAGTCGTAGTTATTATAAATGTACTGACTGCATCTGTGACTTACAAATGAAATCTGAAATATTGCATATTATTTAACGAAAAGCTGATATTGATGGGAATTTAGTACATTTTTATAAAGTAGATAAAAATCAATCAAGTCCTAATTATTATAAACGTTTACATGTCTATACAAACTATCAGATGTTATTATTTATATATGAGTAATGTAAGCTGTTTATGGAGGGATTGGAGGGCAGAAGGACTGAGGGGTTGTAGGGCGGAAAAACGGAGGAGCTGGTGCGGGGAAGGACGAAGTGATTGTAAGACATGGAAGGACGGAGGGAGTCGTTGGGCGGAAGGACGGAGTGGTTGTAAGCCATGGAAGGACGGAGGGAGTCGTTGGGCGGAAGGACGGAGTGGTTGTAAGACATGGAAGGACGGAGGGAGTCGTCGGGCGGAAGGACGGAGTGGTTGTAAGACATGGAAGGACGGAGGGAGTCGTCGGGCGGAAGGACGGAGTGGTTGTAAGACATGGAAGGACGGAGGGAGTCGTCGGGCGGAAGGACGGAGTGGTTGTAAGACATGGAAGGACGGAGGGAGTCGTCGGGCGGGAGGACGGAGTGGTTGTAAGACATGGAGGACGGAGGGAGTCGTCGGGCGGGAGGACGGAGTGGTTGTAAGACATGGAAGGACGGAGGGGGTCGTCACACGGAAGGACGGAGTGGTTGTAAGACATGGAAGGACGGAGGGGGTCGTCACACGGAAGGACGGAGTGGTTGTAAGACATGGAAGGACGGAGGGAGTCGTCGGGCGGAAGGACGGAGTGGTTGTAAGACATGGAAGGACGGAGGGAGTCGTCGGGCGGGAGGACGGAGTGATTGTAAGACATGGAAGGACGGAGGGAGTCGTCGGGCGGGAGGACGGAGTGATTGTAAGACATGGAAGGACGGAGGGAGTCGTCGGGCGGGAGGACGGAGTGGTTGTAAGCCATGGAAGGACGGTGGGAGTCGTTGGGCGGGAGGACGGAGTGGTTGTAAGACATGGAAGGACGGAGGGAGTCGTTGGGCGGGAGGACGGAGTGGTTGTAAGCCATGGAAGGACGGTGGGAGTCGTTGGGCGGGAGGACGGAGTGGTTGTAAGCCATGGAAGGACGGTGGGAGTCGTTGGGCGGGAGGACGGAGTGGTTGTAAGACATGGAAGGACGGAGGGAGTCGTCGGGCGGGAGGACGGAGTGGTTGTAAGCCATGGAAGGACGGTGGGAGTCGTTGGGCGGGAGGACGGAGTGGTTGTAAGACATGGAAGGACGGAGGGAGTCGTCGGGCGGGAGGACGGAGTGGTTGTAAGACATGGAAGGACGGAGGGAGTCGTTGGGCGGGAGGACGGAGTGGTTGTAAGACATGGAAGGACGGAGGGAGTCGTCGGGCGGAAGGACGGTTGGGGTGTGTGTGGCATTGTCGCGCAGAAGAGCGGGGGATCGGCGGATGTTGCGTGGAAGGACTGAGGGGTCGGAGTTTTGCCTTGCTGACCTCCCTGGATTCTTTATACCTTTTGTATTGATACATATTTTGTGTGACATGAAGTATAACACAATAGGAAACCCAGGATACAACCTGTAGTATGATACCGGGGATGACACTGCTGAGGAAATTGTATGATATTGTAACAGCGCACAGGATACTTTGTATCTCCCATGATGTCATACATGCAGGGCAGCGCTCTTCTTCTCCTCTGACTTCTGCCTTGTTTTCGGTTGTTTCTGTGGTTCGTCCTGCCTTGTTTTCGGTTGTTTCTGTGGTTCGTCCTGCCTTGTTTTTGGTTGTTTCTGTGGTTCGTCCTGCCTTGTTTTCGGTTGTTTCTGTGGTTCGTCCTGCCTTGTTTTCGGTTGTTTCTGTGGTTCGTCCTGCCTTGTTTTCGGTTGTTTCTGTGGTTCGTCCTGCCTTGTTTTCGGTGGTTTCTGTGGTTTGTCCTGCCTTGTTTTCGGTGGTTTCTGTGGTTCGTCCTGCCTTGTTTTCGGTGGTTTCTGTGGTTCGTCCTGCCTTGTTTTCGGTGGTTTCTGTGGTTGTTCTCTGATTGTGGTCTTTAGGGTCTAGTGAAGTTGATGCTTCAGCAGTTGTCGTAGAGATGTGTTTTGCACAATCTCTGCTTCCCGTGGGTTTGTCTTCTCTTTATCAGGTGCAGGATTTATTCGGAGGGAGTGGACAGAGAAAACTTCCCAACAATTCTGCTGCGTGTAAAAATATTTGAGTTTGGGAGAAGAGCTTACTGAAGGCGCATGAAGCGTGTAAGAAGCAGATAGATGAGCAGGAAGGGTTAATGTCCTGGGGCCAATGATAAATGCACATGTGCACAGATGAAACGTGTCTGGAGTCCCGCGCTCCGGAGAAGTGACGGCTACTGTGAATTATTAAATGTGGACAATCTGCCTCCTATAGTGAAGAGATACGGGAGCTGCCAGTCATGTGACAACCTCTGACCCCCGACCCTGCTACGGGGGTGGGGGGGGGTATCGACTCCCGTATAAAGATCCTTCCGCACTTCATGGGATTTAGTCCTCACTCTATCGACGTGTCCACTGATTTATCCGTCACCGTGTCAGGCTAAATGATCATCGTCTGAAACAAATCCTACAAAGTGGTTGTCACTGCCAGTCACCAGCAGCACTGCGTTATTATACATGGCAGCCCGTGACTTCATAGTCCTGACTAAATTGTCACAGCCCCGCCCCCCAGCTCTTACACAGCCCCGCCCCCCAGCTCTTACACAGCCCTGCCCCCCAGCTCTTACGCAGCCCTGCCCCCCAGCTCTTACGCAGCCCTGCCCCCCAGCTCTTACACAGCCCCGCCCCCCAGCTCTTACACAGCCCCGCCCCCCAGCTCTTACACAGCCCCGCCCCCCAGCTCTTACACAGCCCCGCCCCCAGCTCTTACACAGCCCCGCCCCCCAGCTCTTACACAGCCCCGCCCCCCAGCTCTTACACAGCCCCGCCCCCCAGCTCTTACACAGCCTCGCCCCCCAGCTCTTACACAGCCCCGCCCCCCAGCTCTTACACAGCCCCGCCCCCCAGCTCTTACACAGCCCCGCCCCCCAGCTCTTACACAGCCTCGCCCCCCAGCTCTTACACAGCCCCGCCCCCCAGCTCTTACACAGCCCCGCCCCCCAGCTCTTACACAGCCCCGCCCCCCAGCTCTTACACAGCCCCGCCCCCCAGCTCTTACACAGCCCCGCCCCCCAGCTCTTACACAGCCCCGCCCCCCAGCTCTTACACAGCCCCGCCCCCCAGCTCCGGCAGGCTCTGTCGGAGCAGGGGGGCGGGGCTGTGACAATTTAGTCAGGACTATGAAGTCACGGGCCGTGCCCCCCTGCTCCGGCAGGGCCCTGCCCACAAGAGGTTGTAACAAACCCATTTCTTTGAAATTACTGAATGAGTGTCACAGCCCGCCCTCTTACTTGACATAAATGAATAAATTGTCACAGCCCCGCCCTCTTCTGACCTCACTGATTGTGAGAGGTAGTCACAGCCCCGCCCTCTTCTGACATCACTGAACATGGTGAGATTTTTGTCTCATTACAAGCTCTGGTTCTGCTAAACAGCAGTGACATGTGAACAATTCAAGGATAACTCCACCCGCAGCCTTTCAAGGTTTCACTCCTAGAGGGATCGGTGGTGGCATTTACTAACAATTCTCTGCTTTAGGACAGAATTTTGTTATCTATTTTTTTTTTTTCAATGAAATAACTTTTTGCTGGTCGCTTTTCTCAGATTCACTGAGTGACCGTGTGACATAATCTGTGTATGGCACCGCCAGCTGCCATGGCGCTGTATGATCTCAGTCGTGTGGCTTGGACTTGTAGTGCGCTCAGATGCTGGCACCGGGTTTATCACAATGTATCGGCCCAACAGGTCCACGCGCTGCGGCCACAGGTAGTGTGGGATGAAGCGGTGGCTGGGAGCCATTGCTCGCTGCCAGGTCTCAGGCACATTTCACGCTTAGTAGCTAGAAACTAATTACAAATGAGGTAGGAATAACTTCCTGCAGCTAACGAAGGACCACAGCAGCCGGCGTGTGAATGAGCTACACGTCGTAGGGACATAACCTCTCAATGGTCACCACCCCAGGCTGAGATGTGCCCAGGGCGTGATACCACAGAAATGATGATACCTTCCATGCTGCTGACCCTGGAGCAGGTGGGTTACTCCTTCCAATCACCCACCTAGACATAACTGCCCCCTCCTGCCAGGAGATTAGTTCCAGAAGGAGTCACATTGTTTCCCAATTGTCCAGTCAGTAGTCTGCTCCTCTGATTGGGCCGAAAGTGTCCACTCTGGAGGGGCTCTGCCCGCAGGAGCCGGCACTCTGGAGGGGCTCTGCCCGCAGGAGCCGGCACTCTGGAGGGGCTCTGCCCGCAGGAGCCGGCACTCTGGAGGGGCTCTGCCCGCAGGAGCCGGCACTCTGGAGGGGCTCTGCCCCCAGGAGCCGGCACTCTGGAGGGGCTCTGCCCGCAGGAGCCGGCACTCTGGAGGGGCTCTGCCCCCAGGAGCCGGCACTCTGGAGGGGCTCTGCCCGCAGGAGCCGGCACTCTGGAGGGGCTCTGCCCGCAGGAGCCGGCACTCTGGAGGGGCTCTGCCCGCAGGAGCCGGCACTCTGGAGGGGCTCTGCCCGCAGGAGCCGGCACTCTGGAGGGGCTCTGCCCGCAGGAGCCGGCACTCTGGAGGGGCTCTGCCCGCAGGAGCCGGCACTCTGGAGGGGCTCTGCCCGCAGGAGCCGGCACTCTGGAGGGGCTCTGCCCGCAGGAGCCGGCACTCTGGAGGGGCTCTGCCCGCAGGAGCCGGCACTCTGGAGGGGCTCTGCCCGCAGGAGCCGGCACTCTGGAGGGGCTCTGCCCGCAGGAGCCGGCACTCTGGAGGGGCTCTGCCCGCAGGAGCCGGCACTCTGGAGGGGCTCTGCCCGCAGGAGCCGGCACTCTGGAGGGGCTCTGCCCGCAGGAGCCGGCACTCTGGAGGGGCTCTGCCCGCAGGAGCCGGCACTCTGGAGGGGCTCTGCCCGCAGGAGCCGGCACTCTGGAGGGGCTCTGCCCGCAGGAGCCGGCACTCTGGAGGGGCTCTGCCCGCAGGAGCCGGCACTCTGGAGGGGCTCTGCCCGCAGGAGCCGGCACTCTGGAGGGGCTCTGCCCGCAGGAGCCGGCACTCTGGAGGGGCTCTGCCCGCAGGAGCCGGCACTCTGGAGGGGCTCTGCCCGCAGGAGCCGGCACTCTGGAGGGGCTCTGCCCGCAGGAGCTTATTGTGTATATTGTATAGGGGGGGATACTTCTCTTGCCCCGTAGCAGTGGGTCCCCTGCTCAGTGATCAGAGAATATTCTGCGCTGTGTTTTTCTCTGAACGCCTCATTATTACATTACAGGAGATGTTTTCCCAATCCATCAGCCGGTGCTCCTGCGGTACGGTGTGCGCCCCTGTGAGGCTTCTGTCAGGCAGAGACAGGTACCAGCCCTGATAAAGAGCAGAGATCTGGCTCCCAAGTATTTCCAGATGACTGCAGGGAGGAATCGCATTCTTCTCCGCTCTATTATCAGAAGTGCAGTCCACTCCACTGCTCCGCACCGGGATGAGACACGCACCAGCGCAGTATTGTTATATCTACCCCTGCATTACAGTGCACAGTACTACTTCTCCTGTATGTATACAGTGCACAGTACTACTTCTCCTGTATATATACAGTGCACAGTACTACTTCTCCTGTATATATACAGTGCACAGTACTACTTCTCCTGTATATATATATACAGTGCACAGTACTACTTCTCTTGTATATATACAGTGCACAGTACTACTTCTCCTGTATGTATGGGCAGTGCACAGTACTACTTCTCCTGTATATATACAGTGCACAGTACTACTTCTCCTATATATACAGTGCACAGTACTACTTCTCCTGTATATATACACTGCACAGTACTACTTCTCCTGTATATATACACTGCACAGTACTACTTCTCCTGTATATATACACTGCACAGTACTACTTCTCCTGTATATATACACTGCACAGTACTACTTCTCCTGTATGTATACAGTGCACAGTACTACTTCTCCTGTATATATATACAGTGCACAGTACTACTTCTCCTGTATATATACAGTGCACAGTACTACTTCTCCTGTATATATACAGTGCACAGTACTACTTCTCCTGTATATATATACAGTGCACAGTACTACTTCTCCTGTATATATACAGTGCACAGTACTACTTCTCCTGTATATATATACAGTGCACAGTACTACTTCTCCTGTATGTATACAGTGCACAGTACTACTTCTCCTGTATATATACAGTGCACAGTACTACTTCTCCTGTATATATATACAGTGCACAGTACTACTTCTCCTGTATATATATACAGTGCACAGTACTACTTCTCCTGTATATATACAGTGCACAGTACTACTTCTCCTGTGTATATATATAGTGCACAGTACTACTTCTCCTGTATATATATACAGTGCACAGTACTACTTCTCATGTATATATATACAGTGCACAGTACTACTTCTCCTGTATATATACACTGCACAGTACTACTTCTCCTGTATATATACACTGCACAGTACTACTTCTCCTGTATATATACAGTGCACAGTACTACTTCTCCTGTATATATACAGTGCACAGTACTACTTCTCCTGTATATATACAGTGCACTGTACTACTTCTCCTGTATATATATACAGTGCACAGTACTACTTCTCCTGTATATATATACAGTGCACAGGACTACTTCTCCTGTATATATACAGTGCACTGTACTACTTCTCCTGTATATATATACAGTGCACAGTACTACTTCTCCTGTATATATATACAGTGCACAGGACTACTTCTCCTGTATATATACAGTGCACAGTACTACTTCTCCTGTATATATACAGTGCACAGGACTACTTCTCCTGTATATATACAGTGCACAGGACTACTTCTCCTGTATATATACAGTGCACAGGACTACTTCTCCTGTATATATACAGTGCACAGGACTACTTCTCCTGTATATATACAGTGCACAGTACTACTTCTCCTGTATGTATATACAGTGCACAGTACTACTTCTCCTGTATATATAGACAGTGCACAGTACTACTTCTCCTGTATATATACAGTGCACAGGACTACTTCTCCTGTATATATATACAGTGCACAGTACTACTTCTCCTGTATATATAGACAGTGCACAGTACTACTTCTCCTGTATATATAGACAGTGCACAGTACTACTTCTCCTGTATATATACAGTGCACAGGACTACTTCTCCTGTATATATACAGTGCACAGTACTACTTCTCCTGTATATATACAGTGCACAGTACTACTTCTCCTGTATATATATACAGTGCACAGTACTACTTCTCCTGTATATATATACAGTGCACAGTACTACTTCTCCTGTATATATACAGTGCACAGTACTACTTCTCCTGTATATATATACAGTGCACAGTACTACTTCTCCTGTGTATATACAGTGCACAGTACTACTTCTGTATATATACAGTGCACAGTACTACTTCTCCTGTATATATATACAGTGCACAGTACTACTTCTCCTGTATATATATACAGTGCACAGTACTACTTCTCCTGTATATATATACAGTGCACAGTACTACTTCTCCTGTATATATATAGTGCACAGTACTACTTCTCCTGTATATATACAGTGCACAGTACTACTCCCCTTCCTGTTATCGTGGTAATGATTCCCAGTGTTTCCGTCCTGGTGTAGATTTCACCTTGGGGTTCGGATGCTTTGATTGTTGTTCACATCCGCCATTTATCGGGTCTTGTCTGTTGCTCCTGTGGTTGGTAAATACTTACTGTGATCTCCAGCGGTAATTTGGAAGGCGACGGCTTGGTGTTGACTGTTACCTCTGGATCTGCGCAGAACTCTCCCCCCGAGCGGAGCCTCCATATTGATCTCCCCTGGAATCACAAAGTCTTCTCTTGGTTCTTTCGTTCTCGGAGTATTAACCATTCTTTTTATTGTGACACCGCACTTAGAAGAGAGAAAAAAACTTCTAAGCGGGAGGGTCAGGTGTTGGGATTGAATCCTGCTTTATTTTTTATGAATCTGATAAGAATAACTGCACATGAGACCGTATGTGAAGACAAGAAGACATTTCCATATCAAAGCGGCTGTCTTGGAGGCGGCGGTGGTAATTAAGATGCAGCGCCCCGGCCTGTGCATGAGCAGCGTGCAGCCTGTGTGTGCAGCGCGTATCTGCCCCCACAGGAAGGATCTGCCCCCACAGGAAGGATCTGCCCCCACAGGAAGGATCTGCCCCCACAGGAAGGATCTGCCCCCACAGGAAGGATCTGCCCCCACAGGAAGGATCTGCCCCCGGGATGACAATAATCGCAGAGAACACTCCCATTATGATGATGATCCGTCCTCCGCGGTGTCGGACACTCCCATAATACCCCCCCCCCCCCACACCTCTATCCAATTCTCCGCGGGACATTTCTAATCATTCCCGAATGTTGTGTCCCCTCCCATATGGCGGCGTCCCCTGATCGCATGCACACGGTCTGATTGATTCATTCAGCTGCTCAACAAATCTCCAGTTTTTCTTACAATCGCAGATACCATTTTACATGTCATTCTGTTTGGAAATACTCCATATTCCATTATTAAGAGAAAAAAAAAAAACAACCCCTCCATAAAGAGGATCTTTCAGTCTCCTTGTCCACCTTTTCTTTGGGAAATGTATATTATCAAGGGCCCTATTCATACAAACGGATCGGAATGATTTCCATGTGAATGCGGCGCCGCACTTTCCACGGAGGAGACGCAGAAAGGCATCTTGATTGTGCGTCGTGCTGCTCCGATTTGTGATTCAACCGGAATTACTCTGCTGAATGCACGCACTTTGTTTAGCTCTGCATATCAGCAGAAAACCGCTCCCAAATTGTAGGGGTCTCCTCTGTCAATGCGTACAGCGGCCTAATCAGCGCGCAGCCCGGCCCCCACACCACATTTATATTCATGAGCCGGTCCCAGGACCAAACGCCGAAACCTCGTGGACAGAAAGTTCAGTAATGAAAAGTACATGTAGCTCCCCATAATCGCCCCACGTCGCAGCAGGACCCCACCATTAGCCGCTCCCTTAATTGTCCGTGACCGGTTGTGTCCCGCAATATGTCATCAGGTCATATTTTCTCTACAGCTCATTTTTAAGTTTTTTAGTTTTGATACTTTCCGCACTAAATGCATGAATTCCTCGCGGTTGCCTTGACTCGATAAGCGAGTCCCAGTTATGTTTTGCGGGGGTTACGTTTTCGGAGGCATGCATGGCGTTCTGGGGCTGGACAGTATTCATTATACATGAGATGGATCCGGAGACCTCCGGAGAATTCACTTCAGATCCTTCTGGTTTTTACGTCCTTTTGTCTCCGTGTTTTATTTTTTTTTCTTGTTTTTTTTTTTTTTCTCCCGTCAGAATTTTGTGCATTTATTATCTGGCGCTGCAATTGCAAGAAAATAAAAGGACTTTCAGATTAAACATATTCCAATTATTTGCGATTTATTAAGGAAGCTATATGTTTTGGGAGTCGAGCTTTTCCTTTGATGTCCTTCACATGGACTCGTTAATGATGTAGAGCCAAAAACAAAAAGATAATGACATTTTAAATAATAATGGGGCCGCGGCGGCTGCGGAGCTTTTAATTTGAGGTGTATTTTGTGTAATGCGTCACGGATGCGGGAGGACAATGGCGGCGCGGCTGTGTGTATTCACACCTCAGGTACATTAGCAGAAGGGGCCATTCACACATGAAAGCAGAGCCAGCCGCACGTCTCAAGCAGACTTTCCCTTTTTGTTAGGGGTTGACAATGTCGCGGCTGATAGTTCTCGTGGCGGATAATAATTGTGCTGAGTGTTTTTGTAACATTAGCGACTTGTAATCTCTCTGATAATGCTACAACCTGCACGTGGCATTGTCCTGCCTCGCATTATGCAAACCTCACCGCTTAAAGGGGAAGCGGCCACTGATGGTGGAGATGACCGAGGACATAGAGCTGGCCAGAGGCGGCAGGATAGTTTCACTACGCCTCATAATCTGACCTCATGTCATTAAAGACTTATTGCCCCTCCCCCATTTAAGGCTCCTCCTCTTTCTCCTCCCCTCAGATAATCGTTTTTTTTTTCTCGTTGAAATTCTCTATTTCAAGCACTGACTTCCCGAACCAGTCTGAAGAAGCCGAGCGGAGGGACGGACCTGGTTATCGGGTCCATGATGTGTGTTTTTGACTACATTTTATGATGTGCACCTCTGGCTCGCAGGTTTGAGGACTGTGTGGTTTTTTTTATTATTTATTTATAGAGCACCATTCGTCCCATGGTGCTGTAGAATATGTAAGGGGTTCACATACATTACATTAAGACAAGAACAAATACAAAACTACAGGGATCAGGAGACAAGCGGAAGGAGGAGCCTGCCCCTGGGAGCTCACAATCTATATGGGGGGGGGGGGGATGGAGACACGAGGTGAGGGAGCAGAGCAGTTATTGCATGTTGTAGATCCTGAACAGATGGGTTTTCAGATTTGTCCCCCACTTTCCAAACCTTCAAGGTGACATATTCTGGTAGAGAGTTTCAGAGTATGGGAGATGCACGGGAGAAGTCCTGGAGACGGGTGTGAGGAGAGCGGATGGTGACAGAGTGAAGCTGGAGGTCCTGTGAGGAGCGGAGATGACATGGATTGGGGGTTAGAGATGTTCTTGAGATGTAGGTGGCCGGTTGTAGGAAGGGCCTACTAGGCTTAAAGGATAAGGCAGAGTCAAAGATGGCTCCAAGGCAGAGGACTTTAGGGTCTGGGGAGCGTGTGGAGCCATGGATCGTGATGGGAGGGATGTGGTAGCTGGAGGAAAGATTGAGTTCTGTTTTGTCCATGTTAAGTTTTAGAAGATGGGAAGAGAAGAAGGTGGATATGACTGAAGGACACTCTGGAATTCTGGCTAGAAGAGATCTAGATCAGTGTGTCTTCTGCATAGGAGCGGTATTGGAAGCCATGGGACTTATTAGATGTCCCAGGCCAGAGGTGAAGAGCAGGGGTCCCAGGCCAGAGGTGAAGAGCAGGGGTCCCAGGCCAGAGGTGAAGAGCAGGGGTCCCAGGCCAGAGGTGAAGAGCAGGGGTCCCAGGCCAGAGGTGAAGAGCAGGGGTCCCAGGCCAGAGGTGAAGAGCAGGGGTCCCAGGCCAGAGGTGAAGAGCAGGGGTCCCAGGCCAGAGGTGAAGAGCAGGGGTCCCAGGCCAGAGGTGAAGAGCAGGGGTCCCAGGCCAGAGGTGAAGAGCAGGGGTCCCAGGCCAGAGGTGAAGAGCAGGGGTCCCAGGCCAGAGGTGAAGAGCAGGGGTCCCAGGCCAGAGGTGAAGAGCAGGGGTCCCAGGCCAGAGGTGAAGAGCAGGGGTCCCAGGCCAGAGGTGAAGAGCAGGGGTCCCAGGCCAGAGGTGAAGAGCAGGGGTCCCAGGCCAGAGGTGAAGAGCAGGGGTCCCAGGCCAGAGGTGAAGAGCAGGGGTCCCAGGCCAGAGGTGAAGAGCAGGGGTCCCAGGCCAGAGGTGAAGAGCAGGGGTCCCAGCACAGAACCTTGAGGGACGCCAATAGAGAGGTGGGTGAGGTGAAGAGGTGGTGTGAGAGTGATGGACACTGAACCTCCGGTTGGAGAGGTATTAGGAGATCTAGGAGAGCTGGACAGCGTGGAGGAAACTTTCTCATCAGTGAGGGACGAGAATTTGGTTAACGGGGAGTGGGATTGGATATGACGTGCTGATGACACCAGTGATGTGTGTTTTTGGATCTATTGATGTGTTTCTTTGACTCTCATGATCTGCTCTGTCCGCCTGTTGTCCAGTCTTGGACGACTCGTGTGCGGCCGGGTCACCAGGGACCAGAGTCCAGCGCACAGAGGGCCAAACTTTTGCAGAACTTTTCTAATGACTTTTCGCGGCTTAGCGCGGCCCGGTCGTAGTATGATTCCTCTTCTGCTCGGGTTACAGGGCGAGATCTCTGGAGCTGGTGTCTCGCCCTGTGTAACATCTTCTGAGCCAGGACTTCTTGAGCTGTAATTGGCCAGCCGTTTGTGGATGAAACGATTGTAATGGTGACCATTGGCATCACCTCGGCTGTCTGGGTTCTGGGGGTTACGTTCTGCGTGGAGCAGCATGTCACCTGTCGTACTCGCGTGTCTATGTGATGGAGAAGGAGGATTTGCCCAAGGATTTTAAGAGCTGGCAGACGCTTCCACCTATATAAAAGTATAAAATCCTCCCTTTCCTTAAAGGCTTTTCACTACTTTGCAAGATATGTGATCTCCGATTACGCTCCTCGCTCTTGGCTCCCGTGTATCATTCACCTCCTCAGCTCCTGACTATTCAGTTTAGGATGTAGCTTCACGAAAGGAGACTATATTCCCAAGGACGTGGGGGCCCAACTTTACTGCAGCGCTCAGGACCTCTTAGTGGTCACATGACTGCAGCGCTCAGGACCTCTTAGTGGTCACATGACTGCAGCGCTCAGGACCTCTTAGTGGTCACATGACTGCAGCGCTCAGGACCTCTTAGTGGTCACATGACTGCAGCGCTCAGGACCTCTTACTGGTCACATGACTGCAGCGCTCAGGACCCCTTGTGACCAAGATGTCTAGTAAAGACAGGGATTGTGCTGATCAGGGCTGTGGTACTATGCTATGTATACTATGCTGTATATACTATGCTGTGTATGCTATGCTGTGTATGCTATGCTGTGTATGCTATGCTGTGTATACTATGCCGTGTATGCTATGCCGTGTATACTATGCTGTGTATACTATGCTATGTATACTATGCTGTGTATACTATGCTATGTATACTATGCTGTATATACTATGCTGTGTATGCTATGCTGTGTATGCTATGCTGTGTATGCTATGCTGTGTATACTATGCCGTGTATACTATGCCGTGTATGCTATGCCGTGTATACTATGCTGTAAATACTATGCTGTGTATGCTATGCTGTGTATGCTATGCTGTGTATGCTATGCCGTAAATACTATGCTGTGTATGCTATGCTGTGTATGCTATGCTGTGTATACTATGCCGTGTATACTATGCCGTGTATGCTATGCCGTGTATGCTATGCCGTGTATACTATGCTGTATATACTATGCTGTGTATGCTATGCTGTGTATGCTATGCTGTGTATGCTATGCCGTGTATACTATGCCGTGTATACTATGCCGTGTATGCTATGCCGTGTATACTATGCTGTATATACTATGCTGTGTATGCTATGCTGTGTATACTATGCCGTGTATGCTATGCCGTGTATACTATGCTGTAAATACTATGCTGTGTATGCTATGCTGTGTATGCTATGCCGTGTATACTATGCTGTATATACTATGCTGTGTATACTATGCCGTGTATGCTATGCCGTGTATACTATGCCGTGTATGCTATGCCGTGTATGCTATGCCGTGTATGCTATGCCGTGTATACTATGCTGTAAATACTATGCCGTGTATACTATGCCGTGTATGCTATGCCGTGTATGCTATGCCGTGTATACTGTGCCGTGTATACTGTGCCGTGTATACTATGCCGTGTATACTATGCCGTGTATACTGTGCCGTGTATACTGTGCCGTGTATACTGTGCCGTGTATGCTGTGCCGTGTATACTGTGCCGTGTATGCTATGCCGTGTATACTATGCCGTGTATGCTATGCTGTGTATGCTATGCCGTGTATACTATGCTGTATATACTATGCTGTGTATGCTATGCTGTGTATACTATGCTATGTATACTATGCTGTATATACTATGCTGTGTATGCTATGCTGTGTATGCTATGCTGTGTATGCTATGCTGTGTATACTATGCCGTGTATACTATGCCGTGTATGCTATGCCGTGTATACTATGCTGTAAATACTATGCTGTGTATGCTATGCTGTGTATGCTATGCTGTGTATGCTATGCCGTAAATACTATGCTGTATATACTATGCTGTGTATGCTATGCTGTGTATGCTATGCTGTGTATGCTATGCTGTGTATACTATGCCGTGTATACTATGCCGTGTATGCTATGCCGTGTATGCTATGCCGTGTATGCTATGCCGTGTATACTATGCTGTGTATGCTATGCTGTGTATGCTATGCTGTGTATGCTATGCTGTGTATACTATGCCGTGTATACTATGCCGTGTATGCTATGCCGTGTATACTATGCTGTAAATACTATGCTGTGTATGCTATGCTGTGTATGCTATGCTGTGTATGCTATGCCGTAAATACTATGCTGTGTATGCTATGCTGTGTATGCTATGCTGTGTATACTATGCCGTGTATACTATGCCGTGTATGCTATGCCGTGTATGCTATGCCGTGTATACTATGCTGTATATACTATGCTGTGTATGCTATGCTGTGTATGCTATGCTGTGTATGCTATGCCGTGTATACTATGCCGTGTATACTATGCCGTGTATGCTATGCCGTGTATACTATGCTGTATATACTATGCTGTGTATGCTATGCTGTGTATACTATGCCGTGTATGCTATGCCGTGTATACTATGCTGTAAATACTATGCTGTGTATGCTATGCTGTGTATGCTATGCCGTGTATACTATGCTGTATATACTATGCTGTGTATACTATGCCGTGTATGCTATGCCGTGTATACTATGCCGTGTATACTATGCCGTGTATACTATGCCGTGTATGCTATGCCGTGTATGCTATGCCGTGTATGCTATGCCGTGTATACTATGCCGTGTATACTATGCCGTGTATGCTATGCCGTGTATGCTATGCCGTGTATGCTATGCCGTGTATGCTATGCCGTGTATGCTATGCCGTGTATGCTATGCCGTGTATGCTATGCCGTGTATGCTATGCCGTGTATGCTATGCCGTGTATGCTATGCCGTGTATACTATGCCGTGTATACTATGCCGTGTATACTATGCCGTGTATACTGTGCCGTGTATACTGTGCCGTGTATGCTGTGCCGTGTATGCTGTGCCGTGTATGCTGTGCCGTGTATGCTGTGCCGTGTATGCTATGCCGTGTATACTATGCCGTGTATACTGCCTGTGCACATTGCGCTCTGTTCCTGTGCTGCTGGTGCCCTGTGTAGCGGAGGATCCCTATGACCGCTGCAGTTCAGCAGCCGCTTATGATATGATTTATATTTTATAGATTTTCTTTTGCAATCCTTTCTTTCCTCTTTGGGTGGAGGTGCTGTAGCCCATGGCCCGTGTGCTGCCCGTGTTGTCCTCCCTGTAGGATTAGGAGACATCCAGGACACCGGCAGCTCCCGCCGCACCGCCGGGCCGGAGGTTCATGTTCCATTAATTTCTACCACTTGCCTCGTTGCGATCGGCAGACTTACACCGTGACATCAAAGATGTTCTGACAGCGCTGGTTGTAGCTCCACCACGCAGTTGTCTACTGAAATTTTTAAGAAATGAATGAAATATGGATGATGAAATTTAATGGAAGATGCAGGACGGAGCGAGCGGAGTGCAGCGCGTCCCCTCCCTCTCCCCAGACACTTTTATTATGACTCTCATTTCCCATAGTCGCCCATTATCTCCCGCTCCGGCCATTGGTCATGTCAGAAAGGGACATTGTAAGCAAATGAGAGGAAGCGGCTGACCATCGAGCGCAGGGAAAGTGCCGCCGCCGCCGTGACTTATTAGTACAGACACCAACAATGGCCCTTATTCTATTTCCTAGGCCACGAGGATACATCCTGAGAAGTGATTCATGGCTCCCCGGAGATCATTACCCTCATCATCCTCATCAGCCCCGGCACTGCACAGTATTACGCTGCAGACTGAGACACACAGGACCTCACACCTCAATTATTATAGACCGCTGAGCCTGTGTATCTAATCCTGTCATGTGTGATACTGCTGGCTGTTCCGGTGTATCTAATCATGTCACGTGTGATACTTCCGGCTGTACCAGTGTATCTAATCCTGTCATGGCTTTGGTATGCTCTGGTCGTCTTGATTTTTGTAGCACTCTGGTCGTCTTGATTTTTGTAGCACTCTGGTCGTCTTGGTCTTCATGTACTCTGGTCGTCTTGGTCTTCATGTACTCTGGTCGTCTTGGTCTTCATGTACTCTGGTCGTCTTGGTCTTCATGTACTCTGGTCGTCTTGGTCTTCATGTACTCTGGTCGTCTTGGTCTTCATGTACTCTGGTCGTCTTGGTCTTCATGTACTCTGGTCGTCTTGGTCTTCATGTACTCTGGTCGTCTTGGTCTTCATGTACTCTGGTCGTCTTGGGCTTTGTACGTTCTGGTCGTCTTGGTCTTCATGTACTCTGGTCGTCTTGGGCTTTGTACATTCTGGTCGTCTTGGTCTTCATGTACTCTGGTCGTCTTGGGCTTTGTACATTCTGGTCGTCTTGGTCTTCATGTACTCTGGTCGTCTTGGGCTTTGTACGTTCTGGTCGTCTTGGTCTTCATGTACTCTGGTCGTCTTGGTCTTCATGTACTCTGGTCGTCTTGGTCTTCATGTACTCTGGTCGTCTTGGTCTTCATGTACGTTCTGGTCGTCTTGGGCTTTGTACGTTCTGGTCGTCTTGGTCTTCATGTACTCTGGTCGTCTTGGTCTTCATGTACTCTGGTCGTCTTGGTCTTCATGTACTCTGGTCGTCTTGGTCTTCATGTACTCTGGTCGTCTTGGTCTTCATGTACTCTGGTCGTCTTGGTCTTCATGTACTCTGGTCGTCTTGGGCTTTGTACGTTCTGGTCGTCTTGGTCTTCATGTACTCTGGTCGTCTTGGGCTTCATGTACTCTGGTCGTCTTGGGCTTCATGTACTCTGGTCGTCTTGGGCTTCATGTACTCTGGTCGTCTTGGGCTTCATGTACTCTGGTCGTCTTGGGCTTTGTACGTTCTGGTCGTCTTGGTCTTCATGTACGTTCTGGTCGTCTTGGTCTTCATGTACTCTGGTCGTCTTGGTCTTCATGTACGTTCTGGTCGTCTTGGTCTTCATGTACTCTGGTCGTCTTGGGCTTCATGTACTCTGGTCGTCTTGGGCTTCATGTACTCTGGTCGTCTTGGGCTTCATGTACTCTGGTCGTCTTGGGCTTCATGTACTCTGGTCGTCTTGGGCTTCATGTACGTTCTGGTCGTCTTGGGCTTCATGTACGTTCTGGTCGTCTTGGGCTTCATGTACGTTCTGGTCGTCTTGGGCTTCATGTACTCTGGTCGTCTTGGGCTTCATGTACTCTGGTCGTCTTGGGCTTCATGTACTCTGGTCGTCTTGGGCTTCATGTACTCTGGTCGTCTTGGGCTTCATGTACGTTCTGGTCGTCTTGGGCTTCATGTACGTTCTGGTCGTCTTGGGCTTCATGTACGTTCTGGTCGTCTTGGGCTTCATGTACGTTCTGGTCGTCTTGGGCTTCATGTACTCTGGTCGTCTAGGGCTTCATGTACTCTGGTCGTCTTGGGCTTCATGTACTCTGGTCGTCTTGGGCTTTGTACTTTCTGATGGTCCTGGTTTTTGCCTCGGTCTAATGAGCAACTTTTTGATCTTCAGATATAAAACATGTTTCCCCCTTTATTAGAAGTTGTTTATGAATGATTGGATGTATCCACGCTTCATATAGAACCTTGTTGTACTGATGATGATGCCAGGAGAATATTAGGATTATTATCGCCCTTTCCAACAAAAATGACAGTCAGGGTGTGTTCACACATTGAGTTTGGTTGTTACAATTTTGATCCAAAACCAGATGTGGATTATAAAGGGTGAGAACCTATGAAGGACAGATGGCGCTGCTCTTCTTCTTTTCTTTTTTTAATTACTCCTTGTGGCTTTATAAATGGCAACGAAAAACCTAAATGTGTAAACCTTGTGTCAGGTCAGGAGGGGGGGAAAAGTAGAGAAGGGGGAGACAGAGCGTTATCAGTAACCTGAGAATAATGAATATTCATACCAAAGTCATAATAATACAATACAAAAAATACGACTAGGTTCAAAAACGGAGACGGTGGCAGGTTAGTAGTGAAGATGGCTTTATACCTATACTGATGGGCTCCTCAGGGCTTTAACCCTTGCCTACCTCCCCACCCATGTGGAGTCAGGTGTGTAGTCAGTGACTGTCACTGTCGGCCCTCCGGGCTTGCCCTCCGCTGTCGGCCCTCTGGGCTTGCCCTCCGCTGTCGGCCCTCTGGGCTTGCCCTCCGCTGTCGGCCCTCCGGGCTTGCCCTCCGCTGTCGGCCCTCCGGGCTTGCCCTCCGCTGTCGGCCCTCCGGGCTTGCCCTCCGCTGTCGGCCCTCCGGGCTTGCCCTCCGCTGTCGGCCCTCCGGGCTTGCCCTCCGCTGTCGGCCCTCCGGGCTTGCCCTCCGCTGTCGGCCCTCCGGGCTTGCCCTCCGCTGTCGGCCCTCCGGGCTTGCCCTCCGCTGTCGGCCCTCCGGGCTTGCCCTCCGCTGTCGGCCCTCCGGGCTTGCCCTCCGCTGTCGGCCCTCCGGGCTTGCCCTCCGCTGTCGGCCCTCCGGGCTTGCCCTCCGCTGTCGGCCCTCCGGGCTTGCCCTCCGCTGTCGGCCCTCCGGGCTTGCCCTCCGCTGTCGGCCCTCCGGGCTTGCCCTCCGCTGTCGGCCCTCCGGGCTTGCCCTCCGCTGTCGGCCCTCCGGGCTTGCCCTCCGCTGTCGGCCCTCCGGGCTTGCCCTCCGCTGTCGGCCCTCCGGGCTTGCCCTCCGCTGTCGGCCCTCCGGGCTTGCCCTCCGCTGTCGGCCCTCCGGGCTTGCCCTCCGCTGTCGGCCCTCCGGGCTTGCCCTCCGCTGTCGGCCCTCCGGGCTTGCCCTCCGCTGTCGGCCCTCCGGGCTTGCCCTCCGCTGTCGGCCCTCCGGGCTTGCCCTCCGCTGTCGGCCCTCCGGGCTTGCCCTCCGCTGTCGGCCCTCCGGGCTTGCCCTCCGCTGTCGGCCCTCCGGGCTTGCCCTCCGCTGTCGGCCCTCCCATCAGCCGCGTCTTCCTCTGGAATCCAATTTGTGTTGTAAAGAATAAGAAATGTTCTTTTCTGTGGTGTTATTTCAGTTTTCTCTTTGCACTGTGTTATTTGTCAGCTCTTGCTCAGACGACATCATGGAAGCCTCGGGGCGCAGTAGATTTATAATCACACCTATCACCACCGCGATTTCCATTCCGTGCAGGACAGGACATAAGTGGCTGAAATCATTGGTTTTCTTGTAAACATTAATTGCGACACGGGAAAATGTGTGGCGTATTGCTGTTTTTTCCGTCTGCCGTGAGGAGGCCTCATTTCCTAATTAACAAGCCAGATAGAAGCGGGGGTTCTGTGTCCTTCATGGGTGGGGGCGGGGGGCTCTGGCGATGGACATGACCTTTGTAAAGAATATAAAACTTCTCTCCGATGCCGTGGAAAATGTCAGTGACAAACCCCATATTTTCTATTTTCACTTCTCCTGGCGTTGTTGCGTTTCCCGGGGACAGAGAGAAGGCGTTTTACCACTAAAGTCCTCGTCACCTTTCTAAGCCACTAATTTATCCTGCCGTAGAGAGGACAGAGCCGCCGCCACTCCGCATCCTGCGCCCGCCGCCGCCCCGACTGCAGCGCAAGCAACAATTTACAAAATTGTACAGAGAGAGCGGTGCCGGGCGCTCGCCATCTTCACGCATCGCACTCAGGAATTTTTAGTCTAAACATAGCTCAGATAAGATGCATTTCTGCCCGTCCTGGACGCGGTTGCACAATTAACCTGTGTGAGATTTCTTGGCTAATAAAACCTATCTCATTTATCTGCTGCGGCGGCTCGTGTTCCAGGGTGGAGCGCACCCACTGCTTAAAGGGGAAGTGACAGCAATGTACAAATGTGTCCGGAGAATGGAGCATTGTCTGGGCCGGTTCTATCTCTGGTTTGGTTCTTGTAGTGTTTCCTGTGTCCAGAGGTGTTATGTGCGGAAAGTCCCCCCTCTTGGGCCGGGTGGGTTGGGGTGCTGCAGGGGAGGTGTTATGTGCGGTGGTGTCCCCCCTCTTGGCCGGGGGGTTGGGGTGCTGCAGGGGAGGTGTTATATGCGGTGGTGTCCCCCCTCTTGGGCCGGGGGGTTGGGGTGCTGCAGGGGAGGTGTTATGTGCGGTGGTGTCCCCCCTCTTGGCCGGGGGGTTGGGGTGCTGCAGGGGAGGTGTTATATGCGGTGGTGTCCCCCCTCTTGGGCCAGGGGGTTGGGGTGCTGCAGGGGAGGTGTTATGTGCGGTGGTGTCCCCCCTCTTGGGCCAGGGGGTTGGGGTGCTGCAGGGGAGGTGTTATGTGCGGTGGTGTCCCCCCTCTTGGGCCAGGGGGTTGGGGTGCTGCAGGGGAGGTGTTATGTGCGGTGGTGTCCCCCCTCTTGGGCCAGGGGGGGGTCAGGGTGCTGCAGTATGTTCCGGGAGCAGTAGTAGTAGTAGTGGCTGTGCGCATGTGCCACCCTGAGACGTTACATTGTGTTATTACATTGTAATTACATTGTGGTGTCCCCCCTCTTGGGCCGGGTGGGTTGGGGTGCTGCAGGGGAGGTGTTATGTGCGGTGGTGTCCCCCCTCTTGGCCGGGGGGTTGGGGTGCAGCAGGGGAGATGTTATGTGCGGTGGTGTCCCCCCTCTTGGGCCAGGGGGTTGCGGTGCTGCAGGGGAGGTGTTATGTGTGGTGGTGTCCCCCCTCTTGGGCCGGGGGGTTGGGGTGCTGCAGGGGAGGTGTTATGTGCGGTGGTGTCCCCCCTCTTGGGCCGGGGGGTTGGGGTGCTGCAGGGGAGGTGTTTGTTCGGTGGTGTCCCCCCTCTTGGGCCGGGGGGTTGGGGTGCTGCAGGGGAGGTGTTATATGTGGTGGTGTCCCCCCTCTTGGGCCGGGGGGTTGGGGTGCTGCAGGGGAGGTGTTATGTGTGGTGGTGTCCCCCCTCTTGGGCCGGGTGGGTTGGGGTGCTGCAGGGGAGGTGTTATGTGCGGTGGTGTCCCCCCTCTTGGCCGGGGGGTTGGGGTGCTGCAGGGGAGGTGTTATATGCGGTGGTGTCCCCCCTCTTGGGCCGGGGGGTTGGGGTGCTGCAGGGGAGGTGTTATGTGCGGTGGTGTCCCCCCTCTTGGCCGGGGGGTTGGGGTGCTGCAGGGGAGGTGTTATGTGCGGTGGTGTCCCCCCTCTTGGCCGGGGGGTTGGGGTGCTGCAGGGGAAGTGTTATGTGCGGTGGTGTCCCCCCTCTTGGCCGGGGGGTTGGGGTGCTGCAGGGGAGGTGTTATATGCGGTGGTGTCCCCCCTCTTGGCCGGGGGTTGGGGTGCTGCAGGGGAGGTGTTATATGCGGTGGTGTGTCCCACCTCTTGGCCGGGGGGTTGGGGTGCTGCAGGGGAGGTGTTGTGTTCGGTGGTGTCCCCCCTCTTGGGCCGGGGGGTTGGGGTGCTGCAGGGGAGGTGTTATGTGCGGTGGTGTCCCCCCTCTTGGGCTGGGGGGTTCGGGTGCTGCAGGGGAGGTGTTATGTGTGGTGGTGTCCCCCCTCTTGGGCTGGGGGGTTCGGGTGCTGCAGGGGAGGTGTTATGTGTGGTGGTGTCCCCCCTCTTGGGCCGGGGGGTTGGGGTGCTGCAGGGGAGGTGTTATGTGCGGTGGTGTCCCCCCTCTTGGGCCAGGGGGTTGGGGTGCTGCAGGGGAGGTGTTATATGCGGTGGTGTCCCCCCTCTTGGCCGGGGGGTTGGGGTGCTGCAGGGGAGGTGTTATATGCGGTGGTGTCCCCCCTCTTGGGCTGGGGGGTTCGGGTGCTGCAGGGGAGGTGTTATATGCAGTGGTGTCCCCCCTCTTGGGCCAGGGGGTTGGGGTGCTGCAGGGGAGGTGTTATGTGCGGTGGTGTCCCCCCTCTTGGGCTGGGGGGTTGGGGTGCTGCAGGGGAGGTGTTGTGTTCGGTGGTGTCCCCCCTCTTGGGGCGGGGGGTTGGGGTGCTGCAGGGGAGGTGTTATGTGCGGTGGTGTCCCCCCTCTTGGGCCAGGGGGTTGGGGTGCTGCAGGGGAGGTGTTATGTGCGGTGGTGTCCCCCCTCTTGGGCCGGGGGGTTGGGGTGCTGCAGGGGAGGTGTTATGTGCGGTGGTGTCCCCCCTCTTGGCCGGGGGGTTGGGGTGCTGCAGGGGAGGTGTTATGTGCGGTGGTGTCCCCCCTCTTGGGCCGGGGGGTTGGGGTGCTGCAGGGGAGGTGTTATGTGCGGTGGTGTCCCCCCTCTTGGGCCGGGGGGTTGGGGTGCTGCAGGGGAGGTGTTATGTGCGGAGAGTCCCCCCTCTTGGGCCGGGGGGTTGGGGTGCTGCAGGGGAGGTGTTATATGCGGTGGTGTCCCCCCTCTTGGCCGGGGGGTTGGGGTGCTGCAGGGGAGGTGTTATGTGCGGTGGTGTCCCCCCTCTTGGGCCGGGGGGTTGGGGTGCTGCAGGGGAGGTGTTATGTGCGGAGAGTCCCCCCTCTTGGGCCGGGGGGTTGGGGTGCTGCAGGGGAGGTGTTATGTGCGGTGGTGTCCCCCTCTTGGGCCAGCGGGGGGTTGGGGTGCTGCAGGGGAGGTGTTATGTGCGGTGGTGTCCCCCTCTTGGGCCGGGGGTTGGGTGCTGCAGGGGAGGTGTTATATGCGGTGGTGTCCCCCCTCTTGGCCGGGGGGTCAGGGTGCTGCAGGGGAGGTGTTATGTGCGGTGGTGTCCCCCCTCTTGGGCCAGGGGGGGGGTCAGGGTGCTGCAGTATGTTCCGGGAGCAGTAGTAGTAGTAGTGGCTGTGCGCATGTGCCACCCTGAGACGTTACATTGTGTTATTACATTGTAATGAAGAGAATGAGAAGAATCTTGAGTGTAATTACACCACATATGTATCAATTGACACCTCATATTGCTTGACAAAACCCGTCACATCATTCTCTCACCCCAAACCCAAGTAAGAGATGCTGATGTCAATTGCACAAGTCTTCAGCTGCAGATTTTAACACCCCTCCAAAAGTAAAAAAAATCCCCACACCCGGCAGTCTGCCTGCTGCCTACATAGAGGCCTTTATGTGGAGCAGACAGGCCCCGGACTCGTACATACACGGGATTGTTATTTGATTCGACAAACTTAGTGCGAGCGCATGTCGGACACGCCGCAGCAGAGCCGCAGCGCAATGATAGATTTTTATTAACTGCTTCTGTTTTTATGAAGGATAATGAGAACCGTGTGTCTGGCCTCGCCAACAAAACTTCTGTGACCCTTTATGTGACCCACCTGTTGTGCGCTCACAAAGCATAATACTAACCGTATGTGCGAGGGATCTGGAGTATCGCAGCGTGTCAGCACCCGCCAGGAGAAAACCTCATCTGTCTATTACCCCAGCAGATGTAGAAAATATCTCTGCAGCAGTAGCCGGGCCGCGACGATCTGCAGACCTGATCTGATGGAGGCAAAAAGAGGATAAAACACAATTTATGGAGATGTCATCACAGATAATATACAAGCGAAGAGCTGCCAGACATCTACACAGGCCGAGAGTAATACAGTGTATATAATAATAGCATATAGTATATAATATACCGGGAGCACAGGGGGAGCTGTGATATATGTACAGGGGAGGAGAGTAATACAGTGTATATAATAATAACATATAGTATATAATATACCGGGAGCACAGGGAGAGCTGTGATATATGTACAGGGGAGGAGTAATACAGTGTATATAATAATAACATATAGTATATAATATACCGGGAGCACAGGGAGAGCTGTGATATATGTACAGGGGAGGAGTAATACAGTGTATATAATAATAACATATAGTATATAATATACCGGGAGCACAGGGGGAGCTGTGATATATGTACAGGGGAGGAGTAATACAGTGTATATAATAATAGCATATAGTATATAATATACCGGGAGCACAGGGAGAGCTGTGATATATGTACAGGGGATGAGAGTAATACAGTGTATATAATAATAACATATAGTATATAATATACCGGGAGCACAGGGGGAGCTGTGATATATGTACAGGGGAGGAGTAATACAGTGTATATAATAATAACATATAGTATATAATATACCGGGAGCACAGGGGGAGCTGTGATATATGTACAGGGGAGGAGTAATACAGTGTATATAATAATAACATATAGTATATAATATACCGGGAGCACAGGGAGAGCTGTGATATATGTACAGGGGAGGAGTAATACAGTGTATATAATAATAACATATAGTATATAATATACCGGGAGCACAGGGGGAGCTGTGATATATGTACAGGGGAGGAGAGTAATACAGTGTATATAATAATAACATATAGTATATAATATACCGGGAGCACAGGGGGAGCTGTGATATATGTACAGGGGAGGAGTAATACAGTGTATATAATAATAACATATAGTATATAATATACCGGGAGCACAGGGGGAGCTGTGATATATGTACAGGGGAGGAGTAATACAGTGTATATAATAATAGCATATAGTATATAATATACCGGGAGCACAGGGAGAGCTGTGATATATGTACAGGGGAGGGGAGTAATACAGTGTATATAATAATAACATATAGTATATAATATACCGGGAGCACAGGGAGAGCTGTGATATATGTACAGGGGAGGAGTAATACAGTGTATATAATAATAACATATAGTATATAATATACCGGGAGCACAGGGGGGGCTGTGATATATGTACAGGGGAGGAGTAATACAGTGTATATAATAATAACATATAGTATATAATATACCGGGAGCACAGGGGGAGCTGTGATATATGTACAGGGGAGGACTAATACAGTGTATATAATAATAACATATAGTATATAATATACCGGGAGCACAGGGGGAGCTGTGATATATGTACAGGGGAGGAGTAATACAGTGTATATAATAATAGCATATAGTATATAATATACCGGGAGCACAGGGGGAGCTGTGATATATGTACAGGGGAGGAGTAATACAGTGTATATAATAATAGCATATAGTATATAATATACCGGGAGCACAGGGGGAGCTGTGATATATGTACAGGGGAGGAGTAATACAGTGTATATAATAATAACATATAGTATATAATATACCGGGAGCACAGGGAGAGCTGTGATATATGTACAGGGGAGGAGTAATACAGTGTATATAATAATAACATATAGTATATAATATACCGGGAGCACAGGGGGAGCTGTGATATATGTACAGGGGAGGAGAGTAATACAGTGTATATAATAATAACATATAGTATATAATATACCGGGAGCACAGGGGGAGCTGTGATATATGTACAGGGGAGGAGAGTAATACAGTGTATATAATAATAACATATAGTATATAATATACCGGGAGCACAGGGGGAGCTGTGATATATGTACAGGGTAGGAGTAATACAGTGTATATAATAATAACATATAGTATATAATATACCGGGAGCACAGGGGGAGCTGTGATATATGTACAGGGGAGGAGTAATACAGTGTATATAATAATAACATATAGTATATAATATACCGGGAGCACAGGGGGAGCTGTGATATATGTACAGGGGAGGAGTAATACAGTGTATATAATAATAACATATAGTATATAATATACCGGGAGCACAGGGGGAGCTGTGATATATGTACAGGGGAGGAGTAATACAGTGTATATAATAATAACATATAGTATATAATATACCGGGAGCACAGGGAGAGCTGTGATATATGTACAGGGGAGGAGTAATACAGTGTATATAATAATAACATATAGTATATAATATACCGGGAGCACAGGGGGAGCTGTGATATATGTACAGGGGAGGAGAGTAATACAGTGTATATAATAATAACATATAGTATATAATATACCGGGAGCACAGGAGGAGCTGTGATATATGTACAGGGGAGGAGTAATACAGTGTATATAATAATAACATATAGTATATAATATACCGGGAGCACAGGAGGAGCTGTGATATATGTACAGGGGAGGAGAGTAATACAGTGTATATAATAATAACATATAGTATATAATATACCGGGAGCACAGGGGGAGCTGTGATATATGTACAGGGGAGGAGTAATACAGTGTATATAATAATAACATATAGTATATAATATACCGGGAGCACAGGGGGAGCTGTGATATATGTACAGGGGAGGAGAGTAATACAGTGTATATAATAATAACATATAGTATATAATATACCGGGAGCACAGGGGGAGCTGTGATATATGTACAGGGGAGGAGTAATACAGTGTATATAATAATAACATATAGTATATAATATACCGGGAGCACAGGGGGAGCTGTGATATATGTACAGGGGAGGAGTAATACAGTGTATATAATAATAACATATAGTATATAATATACCGGGAGCACAGGGGGAGCTGTGATATATGTACAGGGGAGGAGTAATACAGTGTATATAATAATAACATATAGTATATAATATACCGGGAGCACAGGGGGAGCTGTGATATATGTACAGGGGAGGAGTAATACAGTGTATATAATAATAACATATAGTATATAATATACCGGGAGCACAGGAGGAGCTGTGATATATGTACAGGGGAGGAGTAATACAGTGTATATAATAATAACATATAGTATATAATATACCGGGAGCACAGGGGGAGCTGTGATATATGTACAGGGGATGGGAGTAATACAGTGTATATAATAATAACATATAGTATATAATATACCGGGAGCACAGGGGGAGCTGTGATATATGTACAGGGGAGGAGTAATACAGTGTATATAATAATAACATATAGTATATAATATACCGGGAGCACAGGAGGAGCTGTGATATATGTACAGGGGAGGAGAGTAATACAGTGTATATAATAATAGCATATAGTATATAATATACCGGGAGCACAGGGGGGGCTGTGATATATGTACAGGGGAGGAGAGTAATACAGTGTATATAATAATAACATATAGTATATAATATACCGGGAGCACAGGGGGAGCTGTGATATATGTACAGGGGAGGAGTAATACAGTGTATATAATAACATATAGTATATAATATACCGGGAGCACAGGAGGAGCTGTGATATATGTACAGGGGAGGAGAGTAATACAGTGTATATAATAATAACATATAGTATATAATATACCGGGAGCACAGGGGGAGCTGTGATATATGTACAGGGGAGGAGTAATACAGTGTATATAATAATAACATATAGTATATAATATACCGGGAGCACAGGGGGAGCTGTGATATATGTACAGGGGAGGAGAGTAATACAGTGTATATAATAATAACATATAGTATATAATATACCGGGAGCACAGGGGGAGCTGTGATATATGTACAGGGGAGGAGTAATACAGTGTATATAATAATAACATATAGTATATAATATACCGGGAGCACAGGGGGAGCTGTGATATATGTACAGGGGAGGAGTAATACAGTGTATATAATAATAACATATAGTATATAATATACCGGGAGCACAGGAGGAGCTGTGATAATGTACAGGGGAGGAGTAATACAGTGTATATAATAATAACATATAGTATATAATATACCGGGAGCACAGGGGGAGCTGTGATATATGTACAGGGGATGGGAGTAATACAGTGTATATAATAATAACATATAGTATATAATATACCGGGAGCACAGGGGGAGCTGTGATATATGTACAGGGGAGGAGTAATACAGTGTATATAATAATAACATATAGTATATAATATACCGGGAGCACAGGAGGAGCTGTGATATATGTACAGGGGAGGAGAGTAATACAGTGTATATAATAATAGCATATAGTATATAATATACCGGGAGCACAGGGGGGGCTGTGATATATGTACAGGGGAGGAGAGTAATACAGTGTATATAATAATAACATATAGTATATAATATACCGGGAGCACAGGGAGAGCTGTGATATATGTACAGGGGATGGGAGTAATACAGTGTATATAATAATAACATATAGTATATAATATACCGGGAGCACAGGGGGAGCTGTGATATATGTACAGGGGAGGAGTAATACAGTGTATATAATAATAACATATAGTATATAATATACCGGGAGCACAGGAGGAGCTGTGATATATGTACAGGGGAGGAGAGTAATACAGTGTATATAATAATAACATATAGTATATAATATACCGGGAGCACAGGGGGAGCTGTGATATATGTACAGGGGAGGAGAGTAATACAGTGTATATAATAATAACATATAGTATATAATATACCGGGAGCACAGGGGGAGCTGTGATATATGTACAGGGGATGGGAGTAATACAGTGTATATAATAATAACATATAGTATATAATATACCGGGAGCACAGGGGGAGCTGTGATATATGTACAGGGGAGGAGTAATACAGTGTATATAATAATAACATATAGTATATAATATACCGGGAGCACAGGGAGAGCTGTGATATATGTACAGGGGAGGAGTAATACAGTGTATATAATAATAACATATAGTATATAATATACCGGGAGCACAGGGAGAGCTGTGATATATGTACAGGGGAGGAGTAATACAGTGTATATAATAATAACATATAGTATATAATATACCGGGAGCACAGGGGGAGCTGTGATATATGTACAGGGGAGGAGTAATACAGTGTATATAATAATAACATATAGTATATAATATACCGGGAGCACAGGGGAGCTGTGATATATGTACAGGGGATGGGAGTAATACAGTGTATATAATAATAGCATATAGTATATAATATACCGGGAGCACAGGGGAGCTGTGATATATGTACAGGGGAGGAGAGTAATACAGTGTATATAATAATAACATATAGTATATAATATACCGGGAGCACAGGGGGAGCTGTGATATATGTACAGGGGAGGAGTAATACAGTGTATATAATAATAGCATATAGTATATAATATACCGGGAGCACAGGGAGAGCTGTGATATATGTACAGGGGAGGAGTAATACAGTGTATATAATAATAACATATAGTATATAATATACCGGGAGCACAGGGGGAGCTGTGATATATGTACAGGGGAGGAGTAATACAGTGTATATAATAATAACATATAGTATATAATATACCGGGAGCACAGGGGGAGCTGTGATATATGTACAGGGGAGGAGTAATACAGTGTATATAATAATAACATATAGTATATAATATACCGGGAGCACAGGGGGGGCTGTGATATATGTACAGGGGAGGAGAGTAATACAGTGTATATAATAATAACATATAGTATATAATATACCGGGAGCACAGGGGGAGCTGTGATATATGTACAGGGGAGGAGAGTAATACAGTGTATATAATAATAACATATAGTATATAATATACCGGGAGCACAGGGGGAGCTGTGATATATGTACAGGGGAGGAGAGTAATACAGTGTATATAATAATAACATATAGTATATAATATACCGGGAGCACAGGGAGAGCTGTGATATATGTACAGGGGAGGAGAGTAATACAGTGTATATAATAATAGCATATAGTATATAATATACCGGGAGCACAGGGGGAGCTGTGATATATGTACAGGGGATGGAGTAATACAGTGTATATAATAATAACATATAGTATATAATATACCGGGAGCACAGGGGGAGCTGTGATATATGTACAGGGGAGGAGTAATACAGTGTATATAATAATAACATATAGTATATAATATACCGGGAGCACAGGGGGAGCTGTGATATATGTACAGGGGAGGAGTAATACAGTGTATATAATAATAACATATAGTATATAATATACCGGGAGCACAGGGGGAGCTGTGATATATGTACAGGGGAGGAGTAATACAGTGTATATAATAATAACATATAGTATATAATATACCGGGAGCACAGGGGGAGCTGTGATATATGTACAGGGGAGGAGAGTAATACAGTGTATATAATAATAACATATAGTATATAATATACCGGGAGCACAGGGAGAGCTGTGATATATGTACAGGGGAGGAGTAATACAGTGTATATAATAATAACATATAGTATATAATATACCGGGAGCACAGGGAGAGCTGTGATATATGTACAGGGGAGGAGTAATACAGTGTATATAATAATAACATATAGTATATAATATACCGGGAGCACAGGGAGAGCTGTGATATATGTACAGGGGAGGGAGTAATACAGTGTATATAATAATAACATATAGTATATAATATACCGGGAGCACAGGGGGAGCTGTGATATATGTACAGGGGAGGAGTAATACAGTGTATATAATAATAACATATAGTATATAATATACCGGGAGCACAGGGGGAGCTGTGATATATGTACAGGGGATGGGAGTAATACAGTGTATATAATAATAGCATATAGTATATAATATACCGGGAGCACAGGGGGAGCTGTGATATATGTACAGGGGAGGAGAGTAATACAGTGTATATAATAATAACATATAGTATATAATATACCGGGAGCACAGGGGGAGCTGTGATATATGTACAGGGGAGGAGAGTAATACAGTGTATATAATAATAGCATATAGTATATAATATACCGGGAGCACAGGGGGAGCTGTGATATATGTACAGGGGAGGAGTAATACAGTGTATATAATAATAACATATAGTATATAATATACCGGGAGCACAGGGGAGCTGTGATATATGTACAGGGGAGGAGTAATACAGTGTATATAATAATAGCATATAGTATATAATATACCGGGAGCACAGGGGGAGCTGTGATATATGTACAGGGGAGGAGAGTAATACAGTGTATATAATAATAACATATAGTATATAATATACCGGGAGCACAGGGGGAGCTGTGATATATGTACAGGGGAGGAGTAATACAGTGTATATAATAATAACATATAGTATATAATATACCGGGAGCACAGGGAGAGCTGTGATATATGTACAGGGGAGGAGTAATACAGTGTATATAATAATAACATATAGTATATAATATACCGGGAGCACAGGGGGGCTGTGATATATGTACAGGGGAGGAGTAATACAGTGTATATAATAATAACATATAGTATATAATATACCGGGAGCACAGGGGTGGCTGTGATATATGTACAGGGAGGAGTAATACAGTGTATATAATAATAACATATAGTATATAATATACTGGGAGCACAGGGGGGGCTGTGATATATGTACAGGGGAGGAGTAATACAGTGTATATAATAATAACATATAGTATATATATACCGGGAGCACAGGGGAGCTGTGATATATGTACAGGGGAGGAGTAATACAGTGTATATAATAATAACATATAGTATATAATATACCGGGAGCACAGGGAGAGCTGTGATATATGTACAGGGGAGGAGAGTAATACAGTGTATATAATAATAACATATAGTATATAATATACCGGGAGCACAGGGGGAGCTGTGATATATGTACAGGGGAGGAGTAATACAGTGTATATAATAATAACATATAGTATATAATATACCGGGAGCACAGGGAGAGCTGTGATATATGTACAGGGAGGAGAGTAATACAGTGTATATAATAATAACATATAGTATATAATATACCGGGAGCACAGGGGGGGCTGTGATATATGTACAGGGGAGGAGTAATACAGTGTATATAATAATAACATATAGTATATAATATACCGGGAGCACAGGGGGAGCTGTGATATATGTACAGGGGAGGAGTAATACAGTGTATATAATAATAACATATAGTATATAATATACCGGGAGCACAGGGAGAGCTGTGATATATGTACAGGGGAGGAGAGTAATACAGTGTATATAATAATAACATATAGTATATAATATACCGGGAGCACAGGGGGAGCTGTGATATTATGTACAGGGGAGGAGTAATACAGTGTATATAATAATAACATATAGTATATAATATACCGGGAGCACAGGGGGGCTGTGATATATGTACAGGGGAGGAGTAATACAGTGTATATAATAATAACATATAGTATATAATATACCGGGAGCACAGGGGGAGCTGTGATATATGTACAGGGGAGGAGTAATACAGTGTATATAATAATAACATATAGTATATAATATACCGGGAGCACAGGGGGAGCTGTGATATATGTACAGGGGAGGAGTAATACAGTGTATATAATAATAACATATAGTATATAATATACCGGGAACACAGGGGGAGCTGTGATATATGTACAGGGGAGGAGTAATACAGTGTATATAATAATAACATATAGTATATAATATACCGGGAGCACAGGGGGGCTGTGATATATGTACAGGGGAGGAGTAATACAGTGTATATAATAATAACATATAGTATATAATATACCGGGAGCACAGGGGAGCTGTGATATATGTACAGGGGAGGAGTAATACAGTGTATATAATAATAACATATAGTATATAATATACCGGGAGCACAGGGGTGGCTGTGATATATGTACAGGGGAGGAGTAATACAGTGTATATAATAATAGCATATAGTATATAATATACCGGGAGCACAGGAGAGCTGTGATATATGTACAGGGGAGGAGTAATACAGTGTATATAATAATAACATATAGTATACTAATATACCGGGAGCACAGGGGGAGCTGTGATATATGTACAGGGGAGGAGAGTAATACAGTGTATAATAATAACATATAGTATATAATATACCGGGAGCACAGGGGGAGCTGTGATATATGTACAGGGGAGGAGTAATACAGTGTATATAATAATAACATATAGTATATAATATACCGGGAGCACAGGGAGAGCTGTGATATATGTACAGGGGAGGAGAGTAATACAGTGTATATAATAATAACATATAGTATATAATATACCGGGAGCACAGGGGGAGCTGTGATATATGTACAGGGGAGGAGTAATACAGTGTATATAATAATAACATATAGTATATAATATACCGGGAGCACAGGGAGAGCTGTGATATATGTACAGGGGAGGAGAGTAATACAGTGTATATAATAATAACATATAGTATATAATATACCGGGAGCACAGGGGGAGCTGTGATATATGTACAGGGGAGGAGAGTAATACAGTGTATATAATAATAACATATAGTATATAATATACCGGGAGCACAGGAGGAGCTGTGATATATGTACAGGGGAGGAGTAATACAGTGTATATAATAATAACATATAGTATATAATATACCGGGAGCACAGGGAGAGCTGTGATATATGTACAGGGGGAGGAGTAATACAGTGTATATAATAATAACATATAGTATATAATATACCGGGAGCACAGGGGAGCTGTGATATATGTACAGGGGAGGAGTAATACAGTGTATATAATAATAACATATAGTATATAATATACCGGGAGCACAGGGGGAGCTGTGATATATGTACAGGGGAGGAGTAATACAGTGTATATAATAATAACATATAGTATATAATATACCGGGAGCACAGGGAGAGCTGTGATATATGTACAGGGGAGGAGTAATACAGTGTATATAATAATAACATATAGTATATAATATACCGGGAGCACAGGGGGAGCTGTGATATATGTACAGGGAGGAGTAAATACAGTGTATATAATAATAACATATAGTATATAATATACGGGAGCACAGGGAGAGCTGTGATATATGTACAGGGGAGGAGAGTAATACAGTGTATATAATAATAACATATAGTATATAATATACCGGGAGCACAGGGGAGCTGTGATATATGTACAGGGGAGGAGTAATACAGTGTATATAATAATAACATATAGTATATAATATACCGGGAGCACAGGAGAGCTGTGATATATGTACAGGGAGGAGAGTAATACAGTGTATATAATAATAACATATAGATATAATATACCGGGAGCACAGGGAGAGCTGTGATATATGTACAGGGAGGAGTAATACAGTGTATATAATAATAACATATAGTATATAATATACCGGGAGCACAGGGAGAGCTGTGATATA
Organism: Engystomops pustulosus; assembly: GCF_040894005.1. Taxonomy (NCBI): domain Eukaryota; kingdom Metazoa; phylum Chordata; class Amphibia; order Anura; family Leptodactylidae; genus Engystomops; species Engystomops pustulosus. The sequence goes on along the minus strand of NC_092417.1, from coordinate 183,299,879 downwards.
TGTACAGGGGAGGAGAGTAATACAGTGTATATAATAATAACATATAGTATATAATATACCGGGAGCACAGGGAGAGCTGTGATATATGTACAGGGGAGGAGTAATACAGTGTATATAATATACATATAGTATATAATATACCGGGAGCACAGGGAGAGCTGTGATATATGTACAGGGGAGGAGAGTAATACAGTGTATATAATAATAACATATATTATATAATATACCGGGAGCACAGGAGGAGCTGTGATATATGTACAGGGGAGGAGTAATACAGTGTATATAATAATAACATATAGTATATAATATACCGGGAGCACAGGGGAGCTGTGATATATGTACAGGGGAGGAGTAATACAGTGTATATAATAATAACATATAGTATATAATATACCGGGAGCACAGGGAGAGCTGTGATATATGTACAGGGGAGGAGTAATACAGTGTATATAATAATAACATATAGTATATAATATACCGGGAGCACAGGGGGAGCTGTGATATATGTACAGGGGAGGAGTAATACAGTGTATATAATAATAACATATAGTATATAATATACCGGGAGCACAGGGGGAGCTGTGATATATGTACAGGGGAGGAGTAATACAGTGTATATAATAATAGCATATAGTATATAATATACCGGGAGCACAGGGGGAGCTGTGATATATGTACAGGGGAGGAGTAATACAGTGTATATAATAATAACATATAGTATATAATATACCGGGAGCACAGGGGGAGCTGTGATATATGTACAGGGGAGGAGTAATACAGTGTATATAATAATAACATATAGTATATAATATACCGGGAGCACAGGGAGGAGCTGTGATATATGTACAGGGGAGGAGTAATACAGTGTATATAATAATAACATATAGTATATAATATACCGGGAGCACAGGGGGAGCTGTGATATATGTACAGGGGAGGAGTAATACAGTGTATATAATAATAGCATATAGTATATAATATACCGGGAGCACAGGGGAGCTGTGATATATGTACAGGGGAGGAGTAATACAGTGTATATAATAATAACATATAGTATATAATATACCGGGAGCACAGGGGAGCTGTGATATATGTACAGGGGAGGAGTAATACAGTGTATATAATAATAGCATATAGTATATAATATACCGGGAGCACAGGGAGAGCTGTGATATATGTACAGGGGAGGAGTAATACAGTGTATATAATAATAACATATAGTATATAATATACCGGGAGCACAGGGGGAGCTGTGATATATGTACAGGGGAGGACTAATACAGTGTATATAATAATAACATATAGTATATAATATACCGGGAGCACAGGGGGAGCTGTGATATATGTACAGGGGAGGAGTAATACAGTGTATATAATAATAGCATATAGTATATAATATACCGGGAGCACAGGGAGAGCTGTGATATATGTACAGGGGATGGAGAGTAATACAGTGTATATAATAATAACATATAGTATATAATATACCGGGAGCACAGGGGAGCTGTGATATATGTACAGGGGAGGAGTAATACAGTGTATATAATAATAACATATAGTATATAATATACCGGGAGCACAGGGGGAGCTGTGATATATGTACAGGGGATGGGAGTAATACAGTGTATATAATAATAACATATAGTATATAATATACCGGGAGCACAGGGGGAGCTGTGATATATGTACAGGGGAGGAGTAATACAGTGTATATAATAATAACATATAGTATATAATATACCGGGAGCACAGGGGGAGCTGTGATATATGTACAGGGGAGGAGAGTAATACAGTGTATATAATAATAACATATAGTATATAATATACCGGGAGCACAGGGGGAGCTGTGATATATGTACAGGGGATGGGAGTAATACAGTGTATATAATAATAACATATAGTATATAATATACCGGGAGCACAGGGGGAGCTGTGATATATGTACAGGGGAGGAGTAATACAGTGTATATAATAATAACATATAGTATATAATATACCGGGAGCACAGGGGGAGCTGTGATATATGTACAGGGGAGAGTAATACAGTGTATATAATAATAACATATAGTATATAATATACCGGGAGCACAGGGGAGAGCTGTGATATATGTACAGGGAGGAGTAATACAGTGTATATAATAATAACATATAGTATATAATATACCGGGAGCACAGGGAGAGCTGTGATATATGTACAGGGGAGGAGGTAATACAGTGTATATAATAATAACATATAGTATATAATATACCGGGAGCACAGGGGAGAGCTGTGATATATGTACAGGGGAGGAGAGTAATACAGTGTATATAATAATAACATATAGTATATAATATACCGGGAGCACAGGGGGAGCTGTGATATATGTACAGGGGAGGGAGTAATACAGTGTATATAATAATAACATATAGTATATAATATACCGGGAGCACAGGGGGAGCTGTGATATATGTACAGGGGAGGAGGAGTAATACAGTGTATATAATAATAACATATAGTATATAATATACCGGGAGCACAGGGGGAGCTGTGATATATGTACAGGGAGGAGGAGTAATACAGTGTATATAATAATAACATATAGTATATAATATACCGGGAGCACAGGGGGAGCTGTGATATATGTACAGGGGAGGAGTAATACAGTGTATATAATAATAACATATAGTATATAATATACCGGAGCACAGGGAGAGCTGTGATATATGTACAGGGGAGGAGTAATACAGTGTATATAATAATAACATATAGTATATAATATACCGGGAGCACAGGGGGGAGCTGTGATATATGTACAGGGGGAGGAGTAATACAGTGTATATAATAATAACATATAGTATATAATATACCGGGAGCACAGGGGGAGCTGTGATATATGTACAGGGGAGGAGTAATACAGTGTATATAATAATAACATATAGTATATAATATACCGGGAGCACAGGAGAGCTGTGATATATGTACAGGGGAGGAGAGTAATACAGTGTATATAATAATAACATATAGTATATAATATACGGGGAGCACAGGGGGAGCTGTGATATATGTACAGGGGAGGAGTAATACAGTGTATATAATAATAACATATAGTATATAATATACCGGGAGCACAGGAGGAGCTGTGATATATGTACAGGGGAGGAGTAATACAGTGTATATAATAATAACATATAGTATATAATATACCGGGAGCACAGGGGGAGCTGTGATATATGTACAGGGGATGGGAGTAATACAGTGTATATAATAATAACATATAGTATATAATATACCGGGAGCACAGGGGGAGCTGTGATATATGTACAGGGAGGAGTAATACAGTGTATATAATAATAACATATAGTATATAATATACCGGGAGCACAGGGGGAGCTGTGATATATGTACAGGGGAGGAGAGTAATACAGTGTATATAATAATAACATATAGTATATAATATACCGGGAGCACAGGGGGAGCTGTGATATATGTACATGGGAGGAGTAATACAGTGTATATAATAATTAACATATAGTATATAATATACCGGGAGCACAGGGGGAGCTGTGATATATGTACAGGGAGAGAGTAATACAGTGTATATAATAATAACATATAGTATATAATATACCGGGAGCACAGGGGAGCTGTGATATATTACAAGGGAGTGAGTAATACAGTGTATATAATAATAACATATAGTATATAATATACCGGAGCACAGGGGAGCTGTGATATAAATAATCACACGTGAGTGATCTCTTTACAGTGTATATAATAATAACATATAGTATATAATATACCGGGAGCACAGGGGAGCTGTGATATA